>NC_064830.1:40250661-40553691 GCF_024166365.1 Elephas maximus indicus
ATCTTTTTGAGGGCTCTGAGAAACTGTTCCATGGCTGTTTCCTAGCTTCTGATAATTGTTTGTGTACCTTGACTTGCATCTTCCTTGGTAGTCACGTGGCCATCCTTCTTTTGCCTAACTTTCATAGCTGTTCTCCTCTTTTGTAAGAACCTCTGGGATGGGATTAGAACCTACCCTACTCTGGTATGACCTCATGTTAACTGATAAGATCTTCCAAAATTCTATTTCCAAGCAAGGTCATGTTCACGAGTATCAGAGTGTTAGGACTTGACCATATCTTTTTTGGGGACACAGTTTAATCCATAATAATATATATTAGACAGATATCCACCACCAAGTTGTCTCCAACTCATGGCAACTTTATGTACAACAGAACAAAAAGTGTCTCAGTCCTATGTCATCGCACAATTGTTGGCATGTTTGAGTCCATCATTGCAGCTCTTGTGTCAATCCATCTCACCAAGGGTCTCCCTCACCCTCTCTGGCCCTCTACTTCCCCAAACATTATGTCCTCCTCCAGAGATTGATCCCTCCTGAAGATGCATCTAAAGAAAGCAAGTTAGTCATTGTTCTGTTCTGATCCATAGGTTTTCATTAACTAATTTTCAGAAATAGATCACCAGGCCTTTTACCCTAGGCTGTCTTAGTCTAGAAGCTCAGTTGAAACCTTTCTACCATGTATGACCCGGCTTGTATTTGAAATACTGGAAGCATAATAATTTGACCAAGGCAAAGTCACAGAAGCTTTACAGACACATTCATACTCTCCGAATGACTGAGTTACTGGGCTGAGGGCTGAGAACCGTGGTCTCAGGGGACATCTAGCTCAACCAGTGAATTATAGTTTTTAAAGAAAACGTTCTACATCTTACTTTGGTGAGTAATGTCTAGAGTCTTAAAAGCTTGTGAGCGGCCATCTAAGATACATCTACTGGTCTCACCCCATCTGGAGCGAGGGAGAATAAAAACCAAAGACACAAGGGAAAGATTAGTCCAAAGGACTAATGGACCACAACTATCACAGCCTTCACCAGACTGAGTCCAGCACAACTAGATGATACCTGGCTACTACCACTGACTGCTCTGACAGGGATCACAATAAAGGGTCCCAGACAGAGATGGAAAAAATGTAGAACAAAATTCAAACTCACACAAAAAAGACCAGACTTACTGATCTGACAGAGACTGGAGAAACCCCAAAAATATGCCCCCCAGACACCTTTTTAACTCAGTACTGAAGTCACTCCTGAGATTCACCCCTCAGCCAAAGATTAGACAGTCCCATAAAACAAACAATAATACACATAGCTCATACACTTTGTCTTTCTAGTCAATCATAGTCAGCCTGTTTGCTTTCTGACTCCCAGCCATAGAAGTTTATGGCATAAGGAAGATTCCTTAACCTCTCTAAGCCTCTACATCCTCCTCTGCAAATGGAGATATTAGTACCTACCTCAAGAGATCATTTTTTAGGATTATATAAATTGATATACATAAAAAGGCTTAAAACAGTCCCTGTTGCTGTTGTTCCTAGCTTATAATAAACGCTTGATAAATGTTGACTACCATGACCAGTTCTGCTTTGGCATATTATGCTATAATCATGCTGATCTGTTCACTATTTCCTGAATCGACATTCATAACTCAGTGTCTTTGTTTGTATTTATCCTCTGCCTAGGATATCCTTCCTTCAGCTCTACTTGGTAAAACCCTTCTTGTTTTCCACAACCCAACTAAAAGAGTTATATCCCCTGTGACAATATGCCTGAACTTTCTGGCATAATTAATTGCTCCCTCCTCTGTGTTCCTATAGCAGTTTGTAAAAATCCCTAAATATCACTTTCCACAGTATATTATAAACAGTTGCTTTCATGTGATCTCCAATATTGTGAGCTCCGTGATGGAATGGACAGTGTCTAGTTGACCTGTGCATCATCCGGTCACCTAAGAAAATACTTGGCACATAGCAAATGCTGCGTACTGATTCTGAAAGAGGGAGAGGATATGAGAGGTGGAGACAGAGGGAAAAGATGGAGAAAGAGAAAGGGAGGAAAAAGAAGAAGAAGAAAAAAAGAAATTGTTCATCATTAGTTCCTATCAAGTTCATGCTGGTGTTTGGAGAGAGTGACAATCCTATCCCAGAACCATAGCACAGCCTTGTGTTCAGCTATGGGTGGGTATTCCTCAAGCAACTCCACTCTTCAGCCCCACTCCCCGTGGTCCCTAAGGCAGGGAGGCCAATCAGGCTTATGTGGCAGACTAATAGCAACATGCTAACTAATCCAACAGGTACCACACCTCCAACTATGGTCTCATCAGCACCACATCCTGCCCACGTGAATGAAATGGACATGAAATGGTGACAGGCAGAGCCCAGCTAGAATTGATACCTCAATTCTTCTCTTTGATTTCTGTAATTTCATGGCCTTAGGGTATCAAAAATAAATGCCTGTTCTCGGTGTGAAAATTCTCCCCGACAGCATTAATAAGATTGCCCGAGCTCGCAATGCCCTGAAGGCTTCTAATTATGTTTCCCTTGAGTCAACACTGAACTCCTCTGTTACAGCGTGTTCCAGTACACGTCCACATCCATTTGAACCACAAGTAAAATCTATCCTCCTGCTTTGCCAACGTTACTGCCTTCATTTTCAGGGCTCATCCACAGTTCTTAAGGAGTTGTTACCTGAGTGAGCTTGCTCCTTGTAAATCCTTCTTGCTGACTGCATGAAAGGAAAATTGGAATCAAATTACATTGATATTTTAATAAACCAATCAGAGTCCTTCTACTACCTGCTAACAGGGTTTACTATGTCACCCTAACTCTGCCCTGACTCACCATTCAATAGAGCTCTGTTTAAGTGTACTCATGATTACTGACCTGTTTTATTGTGAAAGAAAAGCTAGCTTAATGTCAAATAAAGTATATTCTTAAACCATGGCACACAGCATAAGGGAGCCAGATATGCTCTTGTCAGCCTTAATGAAAGAAGAATATCATGCCCATTAAAAGGGTAAAGTCCAATCACCCTTCAGTGATTTTTCTTCTCATCAGCAAAAAAGCTCATTAATTCTAATATCTTTGCTTTCAGGCATGAACTATGAGATCTGAACAAAATTTCACTTGTAATGAATACATTTTGACAGAAGTAGAATTATGATGATTCTACTGGTAATAATAATAATAAACCATATCAAGAGAACAAGAGGATTATGTGTTCTCTCAGCTGGCAGATGATCTGTGAGACCCTGTGTGACATGGTCTCGTGATGCTCCAGCAGCATCTGTATTAACAGTGGACTGTGAAATCACAAGGTTGGTATTCTAACCAGCAGTCAAGAACGTATACATCCAGAGGCAACTCTAATGCAATCTCACTAAACTGTGACTGACTTGATCAAATGAGTGGCACATGGACTCTTCTTTTGAATAACCCTGAGAGCCTAGTTAGGAGTCTGCATTTGTTGAGTTTACAGGGAAGACATATGCCCTTTCTGGGGTGAGAGTTTATTGTAAGGATACCTGGGCAAGTAGGTAGATGGTCACAGAGTCTTGGGTCTCAGGGCTTCCAAACCTGGCTGTTCCTAAAGAAAGGAAGATTAGAGTACTCCATGAATTTAAGAATAAACTCTTGTAACCAAGATCCTCTTCGTTGACTTAGCATGTGTATTTCCCACTACAGAAAATCTTGGAGCTCTGCATATGACAGGTACTTGACATATAATTGTTTAATGAGTAAGTGAATAGGTTCAGCTTAGCCACTATCCAATTGTTCCCCTGATCCTTAAGGGACAAGGCTGCCTCTAAGTCTGGACACTTCCATTCTTCTCCCACACAACCTGGTCCCACAACACTTTAGACTAAAGGCATGGAACTTCTGAACCACCCCTGGGGTATTCACCTCCAAAGTTATTTGGCATAAAAGAATAATCTACTATTTTTAAGCCAATGTATTTGGGTCTCTGCTACCAATGATCAAAATATAGTTCCTAATCAATACCATCACATATTATCACACATTTTACAAGTAAGCAAGGTAGTTCAGAGAGATTAAGACACTTGAGCCAAACCACACAGCTAGGAAACATGGAGCCTGGCTTTTAAAACCTGGTTTCTGATAGCAAAGCCTTGTTCTTCCTAATATACCTACTACTGTAGTGGCCATGATTCAATAGAGCAATTAGAATCGTTATGTCTATTGTAATATTGAGTTAGAAAAAGGATTTGGTTTCAATAGATCAGAGAGAAAAGAAATTAGAAAGAAAGCCTGTGGGGAAATGTGTATGTGGAGAGTTGCCAGAAGACAGGCCAGCCAAAAAAAGGATTTAACGCAATTGCGTATCAAATGGACAAAGGACAGGACATGGATTCAGAAGAGAGAACATGTAATTAGAAGACAAACAAGGAAAACATTTCTTTAAAAAAAAAAAATGATAACATTTATTCTCTAGATATCAAGGAAAGGCAAATTAAAACAGTTTTATGTCTTCTAAAACAGCAAAGAAAAGAATGGCAACACCCAATGTCACCAAGGGTGCCATGAAATCCTGTACACAAATGTACTCTGGTGAAAATATATTTGGGAAACCCATCTGAAACAAATTTCCCAATACTTGTCAAGAGTCACGCAAATGCTTCTGCCTTTTATCTTAGAGAAGATATCTTGAAAAAAAAAACAAACTTTATATATAAAGATACAAATTATAGAACGCTTTGGAACAGCAAAAATTTAGAATGAAAGAATGGTTATGTTATATGGAACATTAATACGGTAGGCTACTATACAGAGTTAGCTCAGGTACTATCTCTTCTGGTTTTATCCCTTGCCTCCAGCTTTGTCCTCTCCAATCCAGGCTCTACCCTGTTACCACAGGGATCTTATGAGTATGACACTCTCACCACCTGCATGTAGAGTTTCAAGTTCTTAGTGAGATCTCTAGGACTCTGTGAGCTCTTCTCCACCTGACTCTCCATCCTCACTTCTGGCATTAGCCCCACTTAGGGGCCTCTACTCCAATAAAAATGCACTACAAAAACCATAAGCACACACATTTGAACACGGAGACTGGGCTTTGCATGAGCAACTTTAAAAATATTGGGGCCTTATCACACATGAGGTCGCCATAAGTCAGAATCAACTTATCAGCTACTGGCATCTGGGCAATAAGTTCTAGTTTCCCTTCAAGACAGAGTTTATTACCTCATCATAACGATTTTCTTGATCTTCTACAACTTCATTCCGAGGTAAAATCATCCATGCTTTTCTTGGGCCTCCAGTGAACCCTGCATAGACATTTATCACAGCTCCTGTCATTCCTTATTACATGCACTTTTTTGTGTGTCTCTCTCTATTAAACCCCTTGAGGTCATGGGCATATCATCACTGTCAATCATAAAAATAAAAAAAATCATATCAGCATCTTATTCATCAGCATTTACTTAATGCTTATTATAGGCCAAGCACTGTGCTATGGATTTTGCATTTTACCTCCACATCTCAGTAAAATGTCATAATCTTAATAAGGTAAGTAATTAATTATTCCCAATTTCACAGATGACGAAACTGAGATTCAAAGAGGTAAGTAACTTCCCAAGACACAAAGTCAGCAAATGGCAGAGCTGGGAATTGAACCTGGTCTATTTGACTCCAGCTGTCTAGCCACCATATTGCCTCATTCCTTTTCTAACACAGTAGCTGACACATAACAGGTGCTCAATAATGTTGGAAAGATAAAACTATGTACCAGTACAAATAAGTATTTTCAACAAATAGAATATTACGTGGAAAAGCAGAGTATAAAAGTATATATACATATTGGTTACAACCCAATTAAAACTATGTATACATATTTGACAAAGACTGATGGGAATCTGGCAACAGCAAAGGCCAATTTGTTAGAGAAACAGGATTCTGGTGATTTTTTAATTGTTTTGCCTCTTACATGGTGTTTTTAATTGTTTATTAAGACCTAAAAGCACTAAAAACAAAAGCATAAAAGCCAGACTGTATGAAGAAGAACATGACACTTGGAGGAAGACTCATTAACAACCTGCGTTATGCAGATAACACAGCCTTGCTTGCTGAAAGTGAAGAGGACTTGAAGCACTTATTGATGAAGATCAAAGACTACAGCCTTCACCTCAACACACACACACACAAAAAAATCCTCACAACTGGACCAATAAGCAACATCATGATAAACGGAGGAAAGATTGAAGTTGTCAAGGATTTCATTTTACTTGGACCCAAAATCAACACCCATTGAAGCTTCAGTCAAGAAATCAAATGATGTATTGCATTGTGCAAATCTGCTACAAAAGACCTCTTTAAAGTGTTCAAAAGCAAAGAAGTCACTTTGAGGTCTAAGGTGTGCCTGTGCCAACCCATGGTATTTTCAATGACCTTATATGCATGTGAAAGCTGAACAATGAAAAAGGAAGACTGGTGAAGAATTGATGTCTTTGAATTATGGTGTTGGTGAAGAATACCGAATATATACTAGAAGAACAAACAAATCTCTATTGGAAGAAGTACAGCCAGTGTGCTCCACAGAGGATGATGAGGATGGCAAGACTTCGTCTTCTGTACTTTGGACGTGTATCAAGAGGGACTAGTTCCTGGAGAAGGACATCATGCTTAGTAAAGAAGGGGGTCAGTGAAAAAGAGGAAGACCCTCGATGAGATGGACTGACACAGTGGCTACAACGATGGGCTCAAACATTAACAATGATTGTGAGGATGGTGCAAGACCAGGCAGTGTTTCATTCTGTTGTACGTAGGGTTGCTATGATTTGGAACCAACTTGACAACACCTAACAATAAGATCTTGTTCATGAGAGGCAAGCTCAGCACTGCTGTACTATTAGAGCTCCTAAGAGCCTTCAGATAGTACCTGACTTGTTATTATTAGCTGCCATCAAGCTGGCCCTCAATTCATGGCAACCCCAGGCATAAGGGAACAAAATGGTGCCGTGTCCTATGCCATTCCCATGATCATTTGTGGATTGGACTTTGGTCATCTACAAGGTTTTCATTGGCTGATTTTCAGAAGTAGATAACCAGACCATTCTTCCTAGTCCATCTTAGTCTGGAAGTTCACCTGAAGCCTGTTCAGCACTGCAGCAACATTCAACCCTCCTCTGACGGGTGACTGGTAGCTGTGCACGATGTGCATTGGCCAGGATAGAAACTGGGTCCCCTACACGGAAGGGGAGAATTCTACCACTGAACCACCACTGCCCCCTCATATTTACTGACTAGAGGAACCCAAAAGAAAGAAGTCCCAACTGGTTAGCTACCTAAACAGTCCTAGTGGAAACTCTATGACACCAGCAGTCCAGAAAAAATGCACAAGTGAAAAAGAGAAGAAATGCCAGTTGCCTTTTGTGCTGAGTTGCCATAGAAAAGGAGGGTTTGCATAACACCATAATTCTATACGAAAAATAAACAAAACCAGAACTGCTCAATACTGCTTCTTAGAAATGCAATCCAGAGATGGGTCTCTAAGTAAGCTCACTACCATGTAAAAAAAAGTGTTGAAAGAGTATGAGGGAAAGGCAAAAGAAAGAAAAAATAGAAGGGGGAATGGAGGGACAGGGGAATAAAGAGGGGAAAAAAAATGTGATTAAAAAAACAAAACTCAAATAAACCCACCCATTTTTTATTGGTTTTCTTAAGAAGCCTTTCCTAATATTTTACATTGAGAATGTAGCAAGGCTGTTTCATTTCACCCAAGGAACAGGAAGAATGATGGTACCATTGACAGAAACAGAAAATTAAGAGAAGATTCCTTGGGAAGAATTTGTAAAGGAGACTCAATAAATGTTTGTTGCTAGACCATTAAATCAACTTAAATTGAATGAAATTAAATGATAGGCTACTAAATGAAAGTGTCTTATTTTTAATCTGTTGAGTTTAAGTTTCCAATTGGACATGTTCCATGGCCTGCCAGAATTATGGACACCTCCTTTCAAGGGGCAAGGCTACATTTCAGTAATGTCGTCTTTAACGCAACAGAAATTGCAGGTCAGTAAGAAACAGAGACAGGCTGCACAGTTTTGTTCATCTTTTATTCCTGATGAAATGCAGGGACAAGCAACAGCCAGGATTTATCTACATGGTTTTACTCTCTGCTTGTGAGAAACTGGAGGAATTCTTCAATCATCCCAGGAGTCTGGAGCTCTCTAGTTCAAAATACGTTGAGTTCAGGTGATGAGGGAATTTGCCTGCAACAAAGCTGAGCAAAACTGTGGCATCCTCTCTTCTAGAAAGGGTCTAACCCTTCGTATCACATCCCTCAGACAGAAAGGACGGGTACAGTATTGTGCCCAACTGATACTTGGGATGCCCAAGGTCAGAATTCTCCATATTTTTAAAGAAAAATATAAAAAGCAAGCAGACATAATTTATAAACAAAGAGTAATTTTAAAGAGGAAATTTGGAATTGCTTTATGATCTTGCTTGTGGCAGAAGTTTATCTTTGTGGAAGGTATCTATCTCTGGGTGGGGACACACAGATCTTTGCAATATTGTTTAGAAACGATATATAATAGTCATGCCCTTTAATGCTATTTGCTACCATGAGAAGAAAACTTGCTCCATGTGGGTTTGGTATAACAGGGTCCCAGTCACTGAGGTGATTTTCTCAAGGTGAGGGGAAAGGCTGGAAGGCTGGAGCTGGAGAGGGTAGGTTGGATGGGGGTAGCATTAAGGTCCTCATTCTACCTATTGAGGGACTGACCACATTCACCCCATTTCAAATCTAGGGGAACTGCACAAGCTTCTCACACAATGTTCCCCTCCATCCCCCACCAGCACCATGACAGCCTCTTTTTTCTACTTCTATAAGTCAGCAGGAAAAATAACATTTCCTAAATAAGGCATTCATTTCTCATCAGAATAGAACCTGCTTTTATGTAGCTACACATAAGCTTCCTTACCGAAGTACCGAATTCAAAAGCAGCTATAAATAAAAAGAATTTGCTCTTATCATAAATAAAAAATTGTATATGCAAACTTATTTGCAGTAAAATCTTACAATAAAAATATAATTTATACCCTAGTTTCTCCTGTGTATTTTATGTAATATCCCAGTAAAATATTTCCATTTTACAACATGTACCTATTAAAACCATTCCTTATAAAACTGTCAGCATAAAATAAAATACAAAGACTTGGAGGGAAAAAAAATCTATCAAAAAGAGGTGATGAAGGGCAACAAAAAGATGCTTGTGGGAACCCTCCCAGTGAGGTATAAATAACAGCAATATGGAGGCCGTGGAAGGTGCTGATAATTAACTCGGATAGTTTAAGGTGAGAAATACTTAAATCTTTCCTAGAATGTCATTTTTTTTTCTCTCTCTATGCTAACAAGGAATTCTTCTATCACAATAAAATTTGGAGACAGGACCCTATGAGTAAGGTAGAATGAGTCTACCCATCAAGTCAATTAAGAAGACAGTATCCTAGAAATGGCAAATATTGTCTGTGAAAAATGCTGCCCAGCGTTTGACTGAAGTGGACAAGGTGTGTGAGGATTATACACCTGCCCCTCCCAACTATAGAAGAAGTTGCAGCCCGTTAGTCAAGGACCCACTAAAACCAGCTTATTGGATCAGTCATTCTTCCTTGTGGTTGTAACAGCAATGTTGTTCATTGCATTGTGTTCATTTTGAAATAATTTGAAATTTACAGAAAAAGTGAAAGAATTACGGAACTTCCAGATGTGTTTCTTCCAGGTTCTTCAAACACGTACTTTGTTATTCTTTCATGTGTACATACATATATATGTTTATGTTTCTGAATCACTTGAGAGTAGGTTGCAGGTTTATGATACCCCTAAAACTTCAGTGTGTATTTTGGGTCACTTTCTGACATAATTAGAGTAAAATTATCAACCAAACCAAATCCATTGCCATCAAGTCAATTCCAACTCCTAGTGACCCCACAGGACAGAGTAGAACTGCCCCAGAAAGTTTCCAAGGAGTGGCTGGTGGATTCGAACTGCCAACCTTTTGATTAGCAGCAGAGCTCTTAACCACTGTGTCACCAGGGCTCCAAAAGTTATCAAAATCAGGAAAATAATATTTACTCTTATCTAATCTGTAGATTTTATTCAAATTTTTGCCAACTGTTCCAATAACAGTCTTTACGGGGCGGGGGGGGGGGAAGGAGCAGAATGAAAGATCTAAAAAAAGAGGAAAAAATAAAAGAAAATTCTGGTCCAGTTCCAATCCGGGGTCACACATTTCAGTCAATAGTCATGTCTCTTTAGTTTCCTTTGATCTGGAATAGTTGCTTGGTCTCTTAGTTTTTCCTCACCTTGACATTTTTTTGAAGAGAACAGGCCGGTCACTTTGTAGAATAACTTGGGTCTATCCGATATTTCCTCACGATTATATTCATATTATACATTTTTGGCAGGAATACCATGGAGATGTGTCTTTCTCAGCATATCATATCAGGAGGTACATACTGATTTGTTCCATAAACGGTGATGTTAGCTTTGATCCTTGGTTAAGGTGGTGTCCATCACAAAAGGACTATTTTTCCTTCTGTAATTAGTAAGTGGAGATTCTTTGATATTAAGATAAATATCCTGTTCTTCGTCAAAATTTCACCCAATAGCTTCAGCATCTGTTGATGACTCTTGCCTAAATCTTGTTAAATGATGAAGGTCAGTAACTCTTAATGAAAAAGGAACACCTTGTTCCAAGGAAAGGGTATATCAGTACCTCTGGGGGAACAGATGGTCTGATTTTTGAATTAGAAAATAAAGAAGCACCTATTTTTACCTCAATCTACATAAAGTGAAGAACAACAAAATTGTTCTAGTTAATATAAATATAGAACATAGACTCCATTTTATGTGCATCAATAATTCTTCATGGAAGGATGAGGTTTTTATTGCTATCAAAAAGGTCATAGGTTTAGAAAAATTGAGAAACACTGGATTAGATGCTTTTCTTTCAAGAGAAATTAACCTCCATTTTAGAAAATGAAATGGCTGTTTTTCTCCTAAATAATTGCTCTTATTTCTATCTAAAGGCACTTTAAATTGTGTAACCAACCAAGTTTTTCCTTTTGACAGCACCTGGCAGAAAATTTGGAGCTCAAGTTGTGGTCAATTCATAGTGCGAGGTCTTAAAATTTGAATTTTGGTCTTATTCCTAAACCATTTTTGTTTTCAAGCTTGTTTTTCTTTTTTCTTTTGCTCCAACTTCTTATTTATGTATCTTATTTTATTAGGTATTTGTTGGCAGTCAAACTGAAACTTTGTGGAATAAGGCAAGCATACAAACTGGTTGATAAAATAGTCTATACTTTGTTTTATCAGGTGCTCTGTCTGAAATCTTCGGAAATCTATTTTTTTCATAAGCCAGGGCTATTTTTTTTTTTTTTTCCACTTAACATGTTGGAGGGTGGGGAGAAATAGTGAAAGAGCTCAACAGAAATTTGAAGTCACTGTTATTGGTTAATGCAGTAACTGCATTTATACTTACATGGACTCTCAACTAATCAGATTGGTTATTGAGTATCACCTAGAACCAGGTTCCTCTTGGTAGAGATGAAAGAGCACTGACCCAGACACCAGAAGGCCCAGAGATGGTTTACTTCTACCTCTTCCATAGATCAGGTATGTGACTATGGGTAAATTAGTTCAGCTCTCTAAGCTTCAACATCCTGGTCAAAAACTAGCAATAACAGCACCTAAACTGCCTACCTCGCCATATATTAAAATAAAAGTTTAATGTATGATATGAATGTGCTTCCAGACCTGCAAGATACGGTTCAAATAAGGATTCCTTATGATCATCACATTCTTGTCATGTGGTAGGGGGATGCATTCATACAATCCAAGGGGGATTGGAGCATTTTGTTGAGCAGGAGGGAAGAGGAAGGACAGAAGGGGACAGAAGGAAAAGAGAGTAGGCTTTATCTACATGGATGGTAGGAAAGCCCCAGTATCCCCCATAACTTCTCCACCTAATAAATCAAGTTAAGACAAAATCACTCTGATGATGATGATGATTGCCAGTCTTTGAGCTCTAACCATATGTGAGGTACTATACTAAGTGGAAAAATAAATAGATATATACCTATATCTGTATCTCTATCTCTATCTATCTATATTTCACTTAATCTTCAGAGCAATACTATAAGGTACTATTAATATCCCAGTTTTATAGATGAGGAAATTTTGGTCTAGAAAAGTAGAATGACTTGACCAAAAGCACACAGTAAATGAATGGTAAGATTTAATTACAAGCCCCTGGAAGAGAATGCACAATAATTTGATGGCCTAAGTTTCTTTAAATCGAAACTGTAGGATTCTAACTCATTTAAAAAATCTGTTGCCTTCGAGTCAATTCTGACTCATAGTGGCCCTATAGGACACTTCCTGAAAAGAAGTTTGTACAGCAAGAAGGAGAGGGGGAGAGGCAAGGAACACAGACTAAGGGGGCTGCGTGGAAAAGGCAGCCCGGGGAGCCTGTGACCTGACCTGCTGGTAAAATGAGGTGGCTGGGCTACATGAGCTCTGAGGCTCTTCCTCTGGGCAGTGTCTGAAATATAGACCCGGGAGCTGATCCTCAAAGTGGGAGAACCTGGGCAAGCTTACGGAAATGGTTAAAATATTTAGTATGGATCACTCTATTGTAGATCTCACGCTGGTGTCTTAATTTTTACAATTAGGGCACAGAGGCTGGGAAAGGGAGAAGCCATAGTCACACAATCACACAGAAAGCTACTGACCTGCTAGGATTCAAACCTGGGTCTCTTAATAACTGTGAGTCAGCATTATTTTACTCCTCCACTGTGTCTCATGTCCCTCAAGGAGAATATATACTGCAAATTGTGCTGGTCATATTTTCCATAATAATGATATTAATTATCCTACATGGCTACACCAAACTTCAAAAGCACTTTCAAATGTATTTTCTCATTTGATCCTTAATAACAACTCTCAGCACAGGCATCACCATATGGATATGCCCATTTTACAGATGAAGAAACTGAGGCCCAAAGAAATCAACTACTTTATCAAAGATTAAACAGTCTGAAGATGAGAACATACAGAGCACCATTATCCCAATTTGAGAGTCAGGAGGCCTGAGTTCTAACACATGCTCTGTTGTTCATCACAGAATGAACAGTTTTTTTTTTTTTCTCTCCCTCTCTCTTTCTGAGCCACAGATTCTGCATCTGGGGAATGTTTATCAAAAGACTAAGGTTTCAGAGAGATCCCTAAACATCAAGTGCATAAGTGTGTGTGTGTGTTTTCAGTTCAATGATCATCTAGATAAATGACTATTCTGGATTATCCGGAAGACCACATCATGCCCAGGTAATACCATAAGACTGAAGTGCCTAGTTTGCAATTGTGTTCACAATCACGATTGTAGATGATGCTGTGATGTGCCGCCCAGATTCCCTTTAGAAACTTGTTCTCTCAGCTGTTGGGAGTGCCACTGGCTGATAGCTCTCTGCTTAGTCCTTCATGGAAATTTTATCAGCTGAAGGTCCAGTTCCCCTGCAAGGCAGCCTGCATAAAATGACTGGTAACTTAGAGGTTTAAAGCAGGGCTTTCCACCCTGCTAAGAATTTGAATTTCTAACAAGTTCCCAGGCAATGTTAATGCTGCTGGTTAAGAACCAATTATGAGAACCACTAGTAGAGCTCCCAAATCCAAACCCACAGCCATGGAGTCGATTCTGACTCATAGAGACCTTATAGGACAGAGTAGAACTTCCCCATAGGGTTTCCAAGGCTGCAAATCTTTACAGAAGCAGACTGCCACATCTTTCTCCAGAGGGGCAGCTTGTGGGTTCGAACCACTGACCTTTTAGTTAGCAGCTAAGCATTTAACCACTGCACCACCAGGGCTCCTATTAGTAGAGCAGTGCTTCTTGAATTTATTACATGTAAGAATCACCCAGGGATCTTGTTAAAATGTAAATTCTGATGCAGTGTATCTGGGGTGGAAATGCAAATCTCAGAAGGGGTTTGAACCAGAACAAACCAGTTAGAAACCCTGGTATAAAGGTCCAGCCCCCTGAGCACAGCTTGGTACAACCCTAGTCTGTCACAGCTCCAGAGCCCCCTGTGGGAATGGCTGAGGCATAGTGGAGACAGAACTGGAACTCAACTTCTACCTCTGCCTTGCCCTGCTTCCTTTCTCTTCCCTCCCCTTTCTTTCCACAAAAGCCCTGATCCCAAGAACACGCCCTAATAAGCTTCCTACATGCTAATCTCCATCTTAAAGTTTGCCTCTTAGAAAGCTTGCAACAATGATATAGCAAGAGATTTCCTAAAGTAACTGTGTAGTTGGTGATCATCAAATTTCTCACATTGCTATCTGTAGACTCATCAAGTATTTGAAAAACATAGACCAGCAGATCCTGGGGTCCTTCCTGACTCTGATATTCTCTGTCTCCATCATCCCTTTGCTATCTCTCCCCAGGTCTACACCGCTGCCCACCCCATGGTGCCCACATTTCTCCCCTACCCCCTATATCTTTCATCTGATTCATTTTTGCAACATTCAGTGAGAATCCCTGTGCAGCTGATTCAGGATACATCAGAGTTATCATTAGTTACAATGGTACTAATGTTAATGAAAGATTAAAGAAAATCTGATCATCAGAAAACTAAGGGAGTCCTGGTGGCACAATGGTTAAGTGCTCCGCTGCTAATCAGAAGATTGACAGTTTGAACTCACCCAGCAACTCACAGGAGAAAGACCTATTGATCTGCTTCCCTAAAGATTATAGCCTAGAAAACCCTATGGGGCAGTTCTACTCTGTCACATGGGAACCAACTTGACAACACCCAACAACAACAATATGTAATACGGTAGTATTATGTATATGGTAGAGCCCTGGTGGCATAGTGGTTAAGAGCTTGGCTGCTAACCGAAAGGTCAGCAGTTCAAATCTACTAGCTACTACCTGGGAACCCTATGGGGCAGTTCTACTCCATCCTATAGGGTTACTATGAGTCAGAATGTACTCAATGGTGACAGGTTTTTATTTATATAGCGGTTACTACCTATAATGTTTTATATGTGTTATATATGTTTATAATTTGTTATAACAATTATTTGCATTTTGAAAAACCTCTTTGAAGAAGTTATTTCAGTTTTATCTTCTTTAGGTCTTACCATTCATTCATTTATTGCATCAGTCAACAAATGTTTGTTGAGCACCTACAATATGCTAGGCATTATTTCAGAGGCAAGTAAACAAGACAGAAAAAGCCCCTGTCCTTATGGATCTTACCTTTCAATAAGAGAATCAGACAGTAAACAAGTGAAAAAATACACAAACAATATAATTTCAAATAATGGTAATTGCTATGAAAACGAAACAGAATAAAATATTCAAGACGGAAAAAAGGGAAGGATGATTTTATATAGGATGGCCAAGAGGCCTTTTGGATATTTAATCAGGGACCTGGGTAATGATAAGAAGAAAGCTACGCAGAGAAGACAAGAGCGTTTCCAGCAGAGATAAAAGGCCTGGGGCAGCAACCAACTTAGTGTGTTTGAGTAACAGCAAGAAGGTCTGTGTGGGTGGGCTGTGCTTGCACAGGAGGGCAAGCAGAGGAGGGGAGATGGAAGGGCCGGGGCAGGAGGTCCAGATTTTGCAAGCCTGTAGCCTCAGCGATAAGAACCTGGGCCCTGAAGTCCACAAACCTAGGTGTGTCTTCTGGCACTGCTCATTACTCTTCTCGACTGAGGTGTTTAACCTCACTGTCCCTCAGTTTTCTCATATATGAAACAGATATAATAATAGCAGCTACTTCATACAATCATTACGAGAATTAAGTGGGATCAAGCAAAGTGTTTTGCACTGTGTTTGGCACAGGCAAGCTCTCAAGAAGCATCAGCTATTATTTACTGATCCACTCTGACTTCTCCATTAATTGAACTGCACAATTCAGGGTTCAAGGATACTTTATAAAACTTTTCTCCTAGGATAAGCAGTAAACTCCTTAAGAGTAGGAAATCTGTCTGCTTTCAGCCCCACAGCACCTAGCACAGGGCTGCACACAGTAGGTACTCAGTAAAGATATCTAACCTGAGGAAATATCTGTGAAAGGTGGTTCCTGAGAGTAGTAACGAGCCACCTGTGAAATGCTGGCAATAAATCACGCAGCTCTATGCTTAACTCTATATAAAATTCATAATAGGCACAATTTGTTTCTAAACTCAAGCTATGTGAAATGCTTTTAGATCATCCTAACATATTCCGATGCATGCTTACCTTAGGTAATGTGTTGTCTCAGGAGTGAGTCCCTGGATCTGCCGTAATAGCTAATTTTTATCAACAATTAGGAAAAGAGACGTTTCTCTGATTACTCACCCAATTTCTGAACAAATGGCTCCTCCACCAACCATTATAAATACCTCCCCAACACCATCAGCATTTCCAAGTTCTGACTTCTCATTCTGATCATGCTAGGTATGTAATCAAGCCCCTCCTGGGAGATAAGCTAATTATCTCCTCCGGCTATGAACAAGCACTTGGGTTTGGTTTCTGACCATGTTGCCTAATGAGAGAACACCCCAGAAGAGCTGAAGGGCTTGTCAGCTACCACTCCAAGACCGTTTATGGCATCTAGAGGCTGTGGGCCAAAACGACTCCTGCCTTTATGCACCAGGTTCCCACTGCCTGTTTCTGGCAACACCGTGCTGGGCATAGCTCTGTCTGTTCTCCTCTGGCCAGTCCAGCTGTGTGCCCTGTCGCTGGGGCTGGGCTCCTGGTGCTCACCTGCACCTCCTGCAGCCAGCTCATGGCCCAGAACAGGATGTCCCTCTGGAAAGCTGACCTGCCTCCCGCTGAGCCTTCCAAGACAGATAAGGGAGGAAATCAGCTTTTCTGTCCTCCATCGCAGGCTGCCAGGGACAGCAGGACCCAAAGACTCAAACAGAAATCACCTGCCTATCTCCATGTTTTAAACCCCAGGTTTAATCCAGCTCAGAGTGGGATTAACTGTCTCAGAGACTGCTAATTGCCAGATGGCGCTGATAGCCAGCCTCTGAAGTGTATGAGTCAGAGGTTGTCATGGAGCCTCAGAAAGTCAGAATTGGAAGGGATCTCAGAGAGCCAGGTCAACCTTAATTTCCCTCATTATAACAACAGGGAAACTGAGGCCCAGAGAGGCAAGATGATTTGCTCTTGCATACACAATGAGTTAGCAGCAGGTGCCTGGGACCTTAATATGGGTTTGTTTGAATTGAGGGGAGAAAGAGAAAAAAGTATTGAGAGAAGCCAATGTGCTCCTAGTTAATTATGCCCTGTTGTCCCCAGAGAGAGGCAGAAGCGAAGAAAGGGAAGCTAATGAAGACCTTCTATATTCCAGATGTGATGTTAGCTGCTTTCGTGTGTAATGTTGTTATCAGCTGCCATCAAGTCGGCCCTTGATTCATGGTGATCCCATGAACAATAGAATGAAATGCTACAGGTCCGGCACCATCCCCATTATCAGTTGGGAATCAGGTAGTCATGATCCACAGGGTTTTCCTTAGCTGATTTGTGGAAGGAGATCGCCAGGCCTTTCTTATTCTGGAAGCTTGGTTGAACCCTGTCCAGCGTCACAGCAATCTGACAGGCAAGTGGAAGCTGCATATGAGGTGCACTGGCCCAGAATGCAACCCAAGGCTCTAATCTTCTATCTGCCACCGACACATGGGATTTGGGGGGAATCGCTTCCCCTCCAGGATGTCCTAGTACCACATATGTATAATGAGGAGGGCAGATTGGATTGTTTCTAAAATAGTAGAATGTTTAACTGCATCAAAATTTTAAAAACAGATTGCTGGGCCTCATCCTCAGAGATTCTGACTCAGGAGGTGTGGGATGAGGCCTGAGAAGCTGCATTTCAAACAAGCTCCCAGGTGACACCGATATGCTGGTCTATGGACCACACACAAAAGTGCATTGCTCTAAGAGTTAGCAGCCAACTCTGAAGTCATACATGCTATTTGAACAAGAAATTCATATACACACACGTGCTTGTACACACACATGCACGCTTAAGAAAGGGAGAGAGAAAAAGAACTCCAAACTAACAAATCAGTTCCAACTGGATCCAAGCCTTCATGTTTTCTTAAACTCTTGAAACTATCTCAAACATTAATACATTGCAAGCCAAACCTAAACTCAAATATATGTCCTATGGCTCAAGTTTTTTCCTTGGAGGAGAATCAAATGCTGTCTTATACCCAGAGAGCCTGGAAGCCTGCATGAGAGGGTCTCACTAACACAAGTGGAGGCTTTGAAGCACCTTTGGCACCTGCAACACCCAGACATTTGCTACGTTCCCTAGGAGGGCTGAAATCAGAGAGGAGTACCACTGGGATGAAGATAAACCAGGGGTGCTCACCATCATTCCTGTGGTATATCAGGAGGTCCAGGGCCCTGAACTCTCCAACCTAAGCACAGCCAACCACCCAGGAAATTTCTGCATGTACAGCAACACAAATACATGTATATTGAAAAGCCCAGAAAAATACCTGGATTGCCCCAGGAAAGTGCCTGACTCTTGACAAGCTATACTCATGAGCCAAATACCCAAGATCAAAACTACCTTTGGAAGGGTCTTATGGATTTTGCAGGAAAAAAAAAAAAGGAAGCGTGGGGGTAAGATGGAAACTCAGGGCATGGAAGCCAGAGAGATTCCAGAAGACTTTTCCTCTCAGTTAAGACGAGTGGTGACTAAAGTCCAGGAAAGATTGGCATTGGTGTCGTTTTTGTCCTTTGGGCCTACAAAAGGGCCTGACATCATTGTAGACATAGTAAATGATGTGGCCAAAGATATCACATATGAGGGCATAAAATAAAAGGAAGAAAAAGCCTCCTTTCCTGAGTCCCTATGAGACACCCAAGGGGCTTGTCTTGGCATTAAAGCCAAGTATCTTGCCCACAATGCCATCCAAAGTTTGTCTCTCCAGCCCTTTCTTTCATACCTTTCTAATGGGAAGCACTAAAAACATCTGCAATAAAAAGTATATTTAAATGATTGTTAAAAATGTGATCCCAAAACAATGCAAACATCATCAATAATCCCTCTGATGGAATATATAATATAAAAAGTCAATTTAACAATAATATGTATAATGAGGTTTACCAACACATCCATGAGGTACAGGCAAAATAGAGGGGGTGGGAGAAGAAGTAAAAATATATGTATCTCCCCATCTTAGAGAGCAGAGAGTTAATAGATACTGTTTACTTCTGGCATTGATAATGTGATATATAATTGACTTGACGTCAACAGGTTATGGTAAGCTGAAATATTTTTCCATTTAATGTAACCATTAATAGAATTTAAAAGGGATTATATTCCACGGAAATTGCCAGAAAGGAAATCAGAAAATACAGGCAACATAAGAGAAGAAAGAAAATGGCATAACAACAACCAAAAATAAAGGAGGCATACACAAAAGAAAACAGAAAAACATGATAGCTGATTTAGGATAAAATATGTTTTACTATTGACTAAAAAAAAAAATTTAAAAACACTGTTTGTGCAGTTATCGTGCAATACAGCATTTCTACCCTCTCCCTCCTCATTGCTGCCATTCATCATCCCCTTTTTCTCTCCCTTTTCTCATTAAAGACGGTGGCACCGGCCTCATAGAATTTTCTGTCACTGTGAGTCTTTTTGGAAGCCCTGGTGGAGTAGTGGTTAAGTGCTACAGCTACTAACCAAAGGGTAGGCAGTTCGAATCCACCAGGAGCTCCTTGGAAACTCTATGGGGCAGTTCTACTCTGTCCTATAGGGTCACTATGAGTTGGAATCGACTCAATGGCTCTGTTTTTGTGTGTGTGTGTGTGTGTGAGTCCTTCCATCATTCTGAGTGACTCCAGGATCCTGGTCCAGCACCTTGGTGTCTCGGTCCCTTGGTTTCTTTATCTCAATTTCTTCAACTCTAGCAATTGACTTTCTCCGTTCCACCCCAGCCACCCCACAGCCACTGTCACTCATTGGAGCTTATCATCACCAAAACCATGCCATCTCCCAGTCATTAAGTCAAGCACAGCTCTTGACATTTTAGCTGTAAGAGGAGAGAAGTCAGATTCAATGGAGGATTTTTGCTTGGTTGAGATTTTTAATGAAAGAATGAGTTTTTTTTTTTTTTTTTTAAAGCCAACAGAAAGGATTACAATAAAAGGAAGAGGATGAGCATACGGAAAAGAAAAGGGAAAATTACTAGTTGCACATTGTGAAGATAACAGGTGGAAATGGGGTCCAAAGAAAAGGTGGGGGGAGACACTGGTCTTAGAGGTAGATACTGCTGCAATTGTGAACTGCATATCAAACTTAGAGAATGAGACCAAAGAGGTACCTAGAAAAAATTCCATTTCATTGTTTAACAAAGGAATAACGTAAATAACTACCTTAAGAAGTCAGGAAAAGAATATGATAATTTGAGGAAATTTTGTACAAGTAATAAAGATATAGTATCACGAATTAATGACTCCTAAGAGAAATGAGCTGTCTCTTTAGAAAAAAAAACCAGAAGTATACCTAGTTGATAAAATTAAGAAAAAAAAAAATTAGGAATAAAAAATGTGATTTACCCACAAATCTGAGGTTTACTTTTAAAAAACTAAATGAATACAATTTTTAACCCTGCTAATAAATTCGAAAATCACTATGAAAAAAAAAGGTTTTGAGAAATCTGTAAATTTCCAAAAATGATTCAAAAACTAAACAATTCGGTAGTTCAACAATCATAGCAAAACCTGTAAGAGTTGAAATGGAAACACACAAACACATGCGCACGCAGAAGGTGCGCTCAGGTGAAATCTTTCATATTCTCTGCGGAAAGATAATTTCCAATGCTATCCAGGTCCACAGTCCCTTATTTACAATTCTGAAATCAAAAAACATTCTGCAAACACATTTTTTTCATAAAACATTTGAAGGCAAAACCTGTTCAGAACTCCATGAGCAGCAAAATTTGACCTGAATAGATCTGAGGCTATATTATTCCACTTACTGTTTACATGTTTTGTTGTGAAATAGTAAAGTATTTTACTATGTACTGCTGCCTCAGCCCCCACAGGATGAGACAACACATGTACCATAGAGGGTATGTATCTCATTACTTTATCACCTGTATAAAAATACAAGGATTCTAATTTCAGAAACATATCCGTACTTAAGGGTTTCAGAAGAGGCCTTGCGGACCTGTATAAACTCTTACGGACAGAAAAAAAATGAAAAGTTTCAGAACTATTTTAAGAAGTTAGCATAACCCTGATCTAAAATTTGGCAAAAGGTGGTTCACTCAAGAAAGAAAACTGAAGTCTTATGTCATCGGACAAAAAGAAGCAAAAAGCTTATGTGAGAGGTATTTTTCACTTTTCAAACCTGGTGAGAAAAAAATAGGGTCACGTTTTAATATTCAAGGTTAAATAACTATTAGTACTGATCCTACCTTCACAAAAACATCACTTTTCATTCCTTCCTGGCACACATTTTGTGAAAATTCCAAGAATCTCAAGGACACTTACTCTACACAAATAGTAATGGTTACTAGTTTTGTAAAAAGAATAAGCTAGGAAATTAGTCCACCAGAGGGCCAAATGTACTGCTGCTATTATCATCAGACCACACACACTGTGTCTCTGTTAAAAGGATGTGACCCAGCAACAGGCGTCATCCTTGCCTATGGACCAGTGCTTAAGAGTGGAGGAGGCACTCGTAGCCACTGAAACCAGGAATTCCAGCGCTCCTGGGCCACTGCCACAAGAATTGGGATGGCTATGTCACACACCACCTAAGCTAGTCCTGTAGCAATCTCTACCAGGATGCAGGGAAGGGAGGGGAGACAACTCTGCCCAAGTGTAACGCCCACCCATGGTCATTCCATGTCGTTCAAGTTCTGAGAACCCAGTGTTACCGCTCGCTTAAACAGCTCTTCCTCACATCCCAGCTATTCTTCCAAAGACACTTAAATGGTGCCAAGGTGACTGAGTCCAGGGGGTTTCCAGCCTCAATCACATACTTCGAGCTGGCACCCTGCCCCACAGGAGAGAAAGAAATCCTTCTCTCAGTCCAAAGGACTGCCCATTTCCTGACTGTTGCTGTCTGATCAGTTTTGACTCATAGCAACCCCATGTGACAGGGCAGATTTGCCCCATAGGGTTTCCTAGGCTGTAATGTTTACAGGAGCAGATCACTGAGTCTCCTGCACAGCTACTGGTTGGGTTCGAACGACCAACTTTTCAGTTAGCAACTGAGCACTTGTGGTGCCAGGGCTCCTTCTATTTCCTGTTTATCCTTAGTTATATTATTTTCAAAGGGAAATTTGACCTTGTGATCTCCAAACTAAACAACGGCAAAATGAATTATGCAAAGTTAAGTAGTAGTGCTCTATCACTAAGTAAATGTTATTACAGGAATGCAAAAATATTAGGAAAAAAAACTAAATAAAACATCATACCAAAAAATCAAAGGAGAAAAATTACATACCTTCTTAAAATATGAGGAAGTACCTTTAGTATGCATTTCTAATTTATAACAAGAACCACCATAACAAAACCATTTCATAAACTAGAAGTGGAAAATGACTTCCTTGATATGATAAAAAGTACAATCTGTCCCAAGCCAAAAGTCATTAATTGCTAGTTAAAAATAAGTAATGTTATCATTGTCATAAAATAATGAGACAAAACTGTTTATAGTCATTATTTACAGTGTTCTAGAAGCTCTAGAAGGATTTCGTTTTGCTTGGATTCACAATCAATGCCCATGGAAGCAGCAGTCAAGAAATTTCCTTTGTGGAAACGTGCTGCAAAAGTCCTCTTTGAAGTGTTAAAAAGCAAAGATGTCACTTTGAGGACTAAGGCGCGCCATGGTATTTTCAATCACCTCATATGCATGCGAAAGCCGGACAATGAATAAGAAAGACCAAAGAAGAATAGATGCCTTTGAATTATGGTGTTGGCAAAGAATATTGCCATGAACTGCCAGAAGAACAAACAAATCTGTCTTGGAAGAAGCACAGCCAGAATGCTCATTAGAAGCAAGAATGGCTAGACTTTGTCTCAGGTACTTTGGACAGTCATCAGGAGGGACCAGTCCCTGAAGAACATCATGCTTGGTTAAGCAGAGAGTCAGCAAAACAGAGAAAGATCCCCAACAAGATGGATTGACACAATGGCACCACCTAGATCTGCACATACGGCTGATTGAGCACTTGAAATGTGGCTAGTCTGAACTGAGATACACACAGGATTTTGAAGACAGTATATAAAAAAAAAAAGACAGTGAAATATCTTGTTAATAATTTTTCTATTTGTTATGGATTGAATTGTATCTCCCGAAGAGGTATGTTGAAGTCCTAACCCCTGGACCTGTGAACGTGACCTTCTTTGGAACTGGGGTTTTTCTTTCGTTATTTAGTTAAGTCAAAGGAAGAGGTCATACTAGAATGGGGTGGGTCCTAGCTTTCATCCTTTCTGAGTGATATCTTATAAAAGGGAGAACAGACACAGAAAAAGTCACACACAGGGGTAAGACGTCCTGTGAAGATATATCTATGAGCAACGAAGGGACACCAGGGATTACTGGCAGCCACCAGAAGCTAGGTGAGAAGCATGGAACAGTTCTTCCTTCAGAGCCCTCAGAGGAAATCAACACAACTGATACCCTGATTTGATCTTCCAGCCTCCTGATGGAGAGAATAAATATCCATTTGCTGAAGCTACCCGTTCAGTGTGTTTTTGTGTTGTTGTAGTTTTTATGGCAGCCTAGGAAACTACAACGATATTGATGACACGTTGAACCAATATTTTAAGTATACTGTGTTAAACAAATGTATATTATGAAAATAAATTTTACCTCTTTGTTTTAATATTCTTTAACTCTGGCTACTAGAAAACCTAAGCTACAAACATGCCTGGCATTGTATTTCTATTAGACCATGCTCTTTCAGACAGTGTAGGTTAAAAAAAAAAAGTCTTTAACCACAAGAAATAAGAAGGCTGAATTATTACTGTCTGAGAATGAGATGTTTACATGAGAGAATCAACTGATAAACTGTAAGAAATATTTTTTTAAATAATTGTTATTTAGAAACTAATGGCTTTTTCCCCCCTGTGGTAGCATTAGCCAGCTAGAAAATACAAAGGAAAAATAAATCCCTTTTAATTGTCCACAGAGTATGTAGTATACTTAAGAATAAATTTTACAAGGAATGTAAGACATTTGTTGCTGTTAGCTGCCATGGAGTTGTTGGCCCTTGACTCGTGGCAACCTCCTGGACAACAGAACAAAACGCTGCTGCTGGTCCTGAGCCATCTCCATGGTGGGTTGCTGATTGTACCATTGGGATCCATAGGGTTTTTATTGCCTGATTTTTGGAAGTAGATTGCTAGGCCGCTCTTCCTAGTCCATCTTAGCCTGGAACCTTCACTGAAACCTGTTCAGTATCATAGCGTCACACAACCTTCCACTGACAAATGGGTTGGTGGCTGCACGTGAGGTGCATTGGCCAAGAATCAAACCTGGGTCTCCTGCATGGAAGATGAGAGTTCTACCACCGAACCACCCATGTCCCCAATTTATATATGAATAAATAGCTTTAAAGGCTTGTTTCTTCTTCTCCCACAGTTTAGAGAACTGAAGCTGTTCTCTGAGAACTTGGCCTAAAACTCAGTCACATCTTTAACTCACCACTTTTCAAGTCACTACACTCATCAGACTAACAGATTTTAGTGGATGGTGCCCGGGTGACCACCTTCTGAACATAATATGTAACCCACAATAAAAAAACCAACAAACTCAACTGTTTCTCCATGTTGAAAGAAATACTATTGATGAAGGCTTGCCTAAGGATATAGAACTACAGCTTTCCTCCAGAGACTAAAGTCTTCCCATGGATTAAACCAGACTGGCAGGTAAACACAAGGCTTATAATCCATCCCCCTTTGGTGCTGTTCTCAAAAGCCGAAAGCATGAGGTATGGTATAAGGAGCGGCCTGATAAAGCTGGCTGCTGCATTTACTAGTACATGTCGTGGAGCGCAACAATTACTTTATCATCCTATTTCCTACTACTGCCTCCATGTAGAATCTTTGTCTCTGGATTCAAAACTAGAACTTGTTTGATTCTTCTAAGTGACTGTTCATTTTGGGGGCAGTGTGATTCATACAATTGATTCTCCTTCTTTTGCCATTAGATGCTGGCAAACTTAGGACCAAATGTGCAGCACATTTCCATCGAACGTGGTAGAGCCCACAGCAAACAATTTGACTAACGACCTTGTTTTTGGCTCCATCTTACTTTTTTTACCTTTATTTTCCTTTCACTTTAATTTCTTTACTTACTTACCTGAACACTACTTTGTAAAGCATGATACACCAGTTATAATTACACACTGACTTTATGGTTTGTCTCTTTCTCCCTTTAATTTTTTTTTTTTTTCTTTTAAATGTTGGGCTAGTTCTTCTATTTACCCCAGATAAAAATTAGGACAAGTCTCTTAACAGTTTTTGTTATTTTTAGGCAATAAACTTCTTTTTATGATAGTCAAAACTTCAACCTTTATTTAAAGTCAGCCTTTTCACTCTCTCACAGCTTAGGTACAAGGAACAGATGGGAAGTCTGCTGGTCTCTTTGCTCCATCAACACTCTCCCACCACACTTCTCCAAAGCAGTTTCAGGAGCATAGAAGTATTTACAGGACTAGTAAGTGGGGGTGATCTAGCTAGGGTGGTCAACTGTCTCAGTTTGTCTGGGGCTAGGGGTTTCCCAGGATGCAGGAAAGTTTGGTGACCTTGATGTGGCATTAGCACCCTCTTTTTTAGACTTAATAGTGGTTAAGTGCTATGGCTGCTAACAGAAAGGTCAGCAGTTCAAATCCATCAGGCGGTCCTTGGAAACTCTATGGAGCAGTTCTACTCTTTCCTATAGGGTCGCTATGAGTCAGAATCGACTCAACTGCCACAGATTTGGTTTTTGGTTTTAGACCTAATAGTCTGAATCAGCTAGACGGCAATGGGTTTAGTTTTGGTTTTAGACCTAATAGACTTAGTTGTGGCCACTTTTTAAAGTAAATGGCTCCACCTTGCTGGAAACCTCTCACTTTTGATGTGGGCAAGTACAACTCTATCCTGGCTGGTCACTTGTGACTCCTTCTGCAGCACCTAGAAAATCTGTGTAAACCTCAATCCTTTTCCTACCAGGGTCCCATTGTGCCTCCCCTGGTCCCTTTTACAGGCTCTAAGAGAGCCTGCCGTGACTTTTACACCTGGCCCACAGCTGGGAGACACTGGAGCATTCTTGCCATCATCAGCCCTGGGAGAGAGGCCAACCCTACAGAGCACAGCCCTCTCTCCCATGCTCTCCTTCAGCTCAGTCCACCAGCCAGCTCCTCATCCTCTGCATTTCTCAGGCACAATTCTGACCCAGTCCTCTGTGTTCCCAATAGAGGACTCATATCGATATGACACTCTACAAATGGTCCTACTGAAGCCCTTTCCCCCAAGCATGATGAAAAACACTACTTCCCATGCCTTCCTCATAAGGGGAGAGAACTCGCAGCAAACCAACAGCCGTCCCCCACATTCCTCCTCCCCCAAAAAATACTCCTTTTTACATTCAATTTTTAATTCTTTTATTTTTTCCAAGTGGATGAGAAGTTTAAGATGGTCGAACTGCTTTTCTGTAATCTTCTTTATCAATTCTCTGCCATGGCAGTCACCTCACTTTGGAGAGTGGAACCTATAGTCTTGCAGGATTAGCTAAGGTTTTCATTTTAACACCATGCTATGCTTATACAGATATATGTTGGTTTGTGTATGCATTCAAACATTGTGTTTGTTGTGTGTTTGACATCCACGTTAAGATCACATAATATTTTTAACTATTGGAGGCATGGCCAGGTAGTGACAGGGGCATAAGCAAACAAGGAAGAGGGCTGTGTTTGGTTTTAGATCTAATAGTCTGAATCAACTCGATGGCAACGGGTTTAGTTTTGGTTTTAGACCTAATAGACTTAGTTGTGGTCACTTTTTAAAGTAAATGGCTATGTGATCTTCTATCACTTCTGCAGAGCTAAATGAATTGTATGTTTCTGCATCTGTTCTTCATCATCTGAACACACAACCCCTCCTTTTCAGTATGCACACATTTGAAAATGCAACTTTGGAGGCTTTAAATTTTGACAAACATTGCAGATGTTTAGGAATAACTTTACCTGTGACTTGTCAAGAGCAGTCACACATAAGCTGAGGTTCAGAAAGAAAGTGAAAGCATTCCTTCCTAAATAAACCTTTCATAACTTTATTTTGATGCTCACTTTAACACTCTTAATTCAGGTGGGAGTTTGTATATACTTTCCCTGAATCCTTAATTTGTTGTTGTTGTTAGGTGACATCAAATTGGTTCTGACTCATAGCAACCCTATGTACAACAGAACAAAACATTGCTGGGTTCTGCATCATCCTCACAATCGTTGCTATGTTTGAGCCCATTGTTGCAAACACTGCGTCAATCCATCTCATTGATGGTCTTCTTCTTTTTCACTGACCGTCTACTTTAACAAGCATGATGTTCTTCTCCAAGGACTGGTCCCTCCTGATAACATGTCCAAAGTATGTGAGATAAAGTCTTGCCATTCTCACTTCTAATGAGCATTTTGGCTGTACTTCTTCCAAAACAGATTTGTTCATTCTTTGGCAGTCTATGGTATATTATTCTTTGCCAACATGGTAATTCAAATATATCAATTCTTTGAATCCTTAATAGCACAGGTTTAATAGACTGGAAAGGCAGGGCAAGGAGACATATATCCATGGCGGAAGTCCACATCCTTCTGCCTGTGTTCATAGAAAACCTAAGAGAGTCTCTGAGAGCCTTCAGGAGCCGGTGGCTTTGAGATGTCCTATGTGCCTGGCCTCGGGCTTGGGACTTCCTCACCTCCCAGACAAAAGAATCTCTTTGGCCCTTGAGACAAGGATAAAGGCCCTATCAAAGCCCAGACATTCAATTTACAAAGGTCCAAGACTTAGAGTCCTTATGGTGTCTCTCCACTCCATCCATGAGATAAGAAATGCCTGAGAACCACTTCTTCTCTGCAAGAGCACAGGGAACAATTGGCTGTGGGAAGAGGGGAAGACAAAGAAATTTAGGCTAACAGGAGAGGCGTGCCATTCCCTAACACAGAAAGCAATGAAGAAGTGACAGATTTGGAAGATGAGGAGTTCAGTTTGTGGTGAAACTACCAAATGAAGATGTACAAGTATGCATTTAGACTCATAATTCAAGAAAAACACCCAGTCTACAGACACAAATGTAAAACTATAAACCTCAAAGCCAGGGGTGTTTTTATTTCTCATTAGTAAATTGCTCAGTTTTTAATTGGCAAAAGCACAAGTTTCAGATGACATATAGGAGGAGTTCCAAGTAGCAGTGCTGAACCGCTCTCATCATGCAGGTGGCCAGAATCTCCTGAAGTGGTTTCTATCGCTGCATAACAAGTTACAAAAATTAGTGGCTTAAAAAAAATACACCTTTATTATCTCAAAGTTTCCATGTGTCAAGAGTTTGAACATGGCTTAACTGGGTCCTCTACTCAAGGTCTCAAAGGCTGCACTCAAGGTGTTAGCTGGGCTATGTTCTCATCTGGAAGCTTGACTGGAGAAGAATTCATTTCCAAGCTCACTCAGGTTGCTGAAAGAATTCATTTCCTTGGGTTGGGTTGCAGGACTGAGGACTCTGGCTTCTTGTTGTCTGTTGGTTGGAGATTGCCCTCAGTTCCTAGGGGCTTCCTGCCATTCAGAGAGGCCCACTGCAGTTCCTTGCCAAGTGGGCTTCTTGACATAGCCACTTACTTCATCACGCCAGCATGGAGTGTCTCTAGAACAAGTCTGCTAGCAAGATGGAGTGTTATATAATGCACCATAATCTCAGGGGTGACATCCCATCACCTTTACCATATTCTGCTGGTTAGAAGCAAGACACAGGGCCTGCACGTACTCAAAGGAAGGGGATTATGCAGGATACCAGGAGTAGAGGATCATGGACCTCAGAATCTGTCCTCGTGGTGTGTGGTGCATGGTGTATGGATGGAGAGATGTGGGAACGTAATTGAAAAGACATCAGCAAAGGGCAAGCACAGCAGTGAGAGGCACGACAACACTCACCACATATTCTGCTATGATAAGCCAGAGAAGACATGCAATAATCAGAGATTTTGGCATCATGGTGGGGAAAATATTTTTGCTAAATACATATATTAACCCCTTTGTTAGTGTCATTTCTTGTTAAATAATTTCATTGATATAACTCTAAGAGTCCTATCAAATATTTCAGAAATGCTGAAAGTGGGACCCCAAAACTAAACCCACTGCTGTCGAGTCGATTCCAACTCGTAGTGATGCCAAACAGTTTCCAAGGCTGTAAATCTCTACGGAAGCAGACTGCCACATCTTCCTCCCGCAGAGCCACTGGTGGTTTCAAACCACGGACGTTTCAGTTAGCAGTCAGTTGCTTTAACCACTGTGCCACTAGGGCCCTGAAGGTGGGCAAGGGTAGACAAATAAGCTAGCCTGATAAAAATCCTTAAAATTCTTGGACGATTATATTGACATAGGAATTGAACATTGAGTGGGCATGGTAATTGCTCAATGAACATTTTGGTTGATTGATCTTCCCACTTTTCTACCAGAAAGAATGGAGTTGATGAGATTTTGGAAGGAAGTACCAAATATATGCTAGGTGCTAAAATCAGATCCCAGATACTCCAATTCATCAACAGCCTCTGCAAACGGAAGTCTAATCACAGAACGCATGAAGCCTTGGCCTCGGTTATCCTCTGTGGTCTAGCGTCCCAGCACCTCCCGGTAAGAACTGGCTGAGCCTCTCCCAGAGCTGTCAGCATGAGAGGCTGATGCGGTTTCATCTCAGTCTTTTCTCTACCAGAAGCGTGCTCATGACACTGCCATCTGCTCAGCAATACGGCATCCCAGGCACCAGGGACAGTGATCAGGACGTGAAACTGAGTATGGGGCCATTTCTTCCTGATGCCTCAGAACTCATCTCCCCTCAAAAACAATAAGGCCAGACATGTCCTATTTATCAGGGACGCAGCTAGCATGGCAGCAAATATTTGTTCTCAGTAATTCTAGGACTTCAAGTATGTTTGATAGTAATCGAACCCAGTCTGCTTCAGCAACTGCTTTTGCAAAGCTGGATTTCACCAGGTAGGTAGTAGTGAGAAGGGCCTCTTGCCTCATCAAAAACCAACAGAGGACATGTGCATTTCTGCTTGTCCAAAAACACAAGCATGTTGGGAAACACTCATCTCTCTCTAAAGAGCTGATTACCCCAATCACAGAGAAAAAACATTCAAGCCAGTCAGTCTAGGAGAGGTGGTGCATGGAGGATGAGTAGATAAACATTTCATTTCAGGTTTTGAAAATGGACCCATTGGATGTCCTTGTCCTTCTGTTTTCTTTGTTTGTTTTGTGAAGACAGGGGTGTTTGAGAAAACACAATTTGTAAAAAAGAAAAACCAAACAATAGTTTAGCTTAACTGCTAAAAAAACATCTGCCTTGAGCATTATGCTCTTTTAAGGACTATCTACATGGGGTCAAAGCAACAACAGTGGCTAGAAAGATTAGACTGGAACCTTAGGGGGTAGTGAGTTTATGTTAATGGGGGAGGAAAAACTCAGAAAAGGAAGGTGAGAATGCTTGCACAGTGGTTGCAATCAGTGTCACTGAACTGCACGTGTAGAAAGAGTTGAATTGGCGTATATTTTGCTGTGTAAGGAAACCCTGGTGGCATCGTGGTTAAATGCTACTGCTGCTAACCAAGAGCAGCTTGAATCTGCCAGGTGCTCCTTGGAAACTCTACAGGGCAGTTCTACTCTGTCCTATAGGGTAGCTGTAAGTCAGAATCTACTTGATGGCAGTAGGTTTGGTTTTTGGTTTGGTTTTTGCCGTGTATATTCTCAACAACAACAACAAAATAAAAACAAAAGTCAACCCCATGTCTAAACCCTAGTTTCTCCATTTACTGTCTGTTCACCTTTCAACAAAACACCCTAATGCCCTTAAATCTGTTCCCTCATCTGCTTAGAAGAGAAATTTTTTTTAAAGGTGCAAAGGTAAAAATTTTTTAAGGGAAATTTTTACAGGGTACTGCAGTGGCCACATTTTGGAAGCAAAGAAAGCAACATAGACTGTAGACTTGGAGAACTAAAGCCAGCTTTCGGTCCATCACACCCATTTAAACCACTCTTGGTAAGACAGCCATCTAGAAGAGGTGAAGGGCTGTGCCCTCCATATTCTGTGATATAGGAACTAACTCCCTGTCCTTAAGCTATCTCCTTATTTAGGTATGCTTCCTGTTTCTGGCCAAGATAAGAAAAACAAGAGGTTGGGGGTTGAAGACCACAGAACCAGTTAAGGACAAACCTGGCCCACCTGATACGCACAGAACCATGCATCTCCCATCCTCTGGGTGACCCCAGAACTCTTCTTCCACCACATGGAACCAAACTCTAGCAGACCAAGATTGGGGGAAGGCTTTCAGAAGCGAGAGATCCAAGCCTAAGATCCGGTTTGGGAGACCACCCCTTCCTTTTTAGACTGAGCAAGTGCAGAAAGACCTGCCTGCCCCTGAAATGCCTTTTCAGGCCAGACCAATCAGCAAGCTGGTCCCACCGTGAGGCTTTTCTGAAGACCCCAAACCCCATTTACTTCACCCATGTAAACCCCTTGGGCTATAGTTCTGGGAGCCATCTTGATAATGTAAGTCCCAGTATGCTTCTTTGCTTGGCCAACTAAATAAAGCTGCTTCTTTCACTTTCACCCATCTGGTGTCTCTATGGCCACGCCAAGCTGGCCTGGAACAGTCCAGTTACATTTTTGTTATCTGATGTCAAATTGGCCCCTGACTCATGGTGAACTCACGTACAGCAGAACGAAAAGCCGCCCAGTCCTGCTCCATCCCCATAATTAATTATGACTCGGACCATTGTGATCCACAGGGTTTTCAGCAGCTAATTTTCAGAAGTATACTGCCAGGCTTTCTTCCTAGTCCATCTTATTTTGGAAGCACCACTCAAACCTGTTCAACATCGTAGCAACATGCAAGACTCCACTGACAGATAAACGGTAGCTGTGCGTGAGATGCATTGGCCAGGGTTTGAACCTGGGTCTCCCGCACAGAAGGTAAGAATTCTACCATTGAACCACCAGTGCCCCCCAAACCAGTTGTCATGGAGTCCATGCTAAATCATGACAACGTACGTGTGCCAGAGTAGAACTACAGTCCACAGGGTTTCCAATAGCTGACTTTTTGGGAGCAGCTTGTCAGACTTTTCTTCTAAGGTGCCTTCTGAGGAACCTCCAACCTTTCAATTAGCAGCTGAGCATATTAACCATTTGTATCACCCGGGAACTCATCTACAAGCCTAGAAACTAAGGCTCTTGTTGGGAAAATCTTGCCACCAGAAAGTGTCAATGTGTATCACTATACCCTAGCCATGTCTGCCAGTCAGGAGAGGCCAGTCAAGAAAAACAAATATTCAGCAGCTTTGCCTGTGGCTGAGAAGACCCCCTGTTGGGGATGGGCCTAAAAAGGGTGGGGCTTAGAGCAGGCGCAGGCTTAGCTGGATCAGTGAGCTTTGTGCTGACACCCTGACACAGGCTGAGCCCCAACCCCAATCAATGACTGCTTCCAACTTGACCCTACAGCCCCCCCAGAACTGTCCAATAACCAGCCGCCCCCTGCTGGACGTCACGGTAGCACATCTTCCCAGGCTATCCAGCTCCAGCCATGTGAAGCTCAGAAGGAAAGAAATGGTGGCAGAGCAGACAGCAAGGATGTTTCAGCAGCTCCCATGCAGATTAGCAGGTCTACATCTATGCACTGGGGCAGCCCCATCTCTGTGCATCAGGAAGCTTCACGGACATATTTGTTTACTCTATTTGCCAATATGCAGTTTGCATAATATTGAATCTGGAAAGGACACTGCATCCGCTGACAGGAGTTTTCCCAGCTGGAAAAAGAAAAGAAAGAAAGAAACCAGCTTTACATTTTGGTGGTAAAAATAAAGATACCAATGCCGTGTGCCAGGCTTTCTGATGGATGGTTCACTGGGTGGGGAAGGCCGTGTCTGTGGTCAGGCCATGCTCCCACATCCAAAGTATTGTTGGATGGCTTTCCTGTAAACACTGTTGGCAGCTCCAGGGATGGCTCTTTTGGTAAAAAGGATGTGCTGGAATGAAATGTGGGCCTCCAGCCAAGACACATTTCTTCCTATAAAACAGAAAACATGCATGTGTCAGGATGCGAGGAGCCAAGCCTCTCAGAGAGTGGAGGCGTCCTTCTCAGCATCCCTGGAGGAAGGGAAGGACAAGAGAGAGCCAGGATTTGACCTGAGAAGTCTGCTAAGGAGCAAAGAGCTGAGAATGTATACAGCTCCTATGCCCCCTGGCCACACTTTTCAGTCAGTGCGTTCTGCCAATTTGTTTATATTCTCAGGTACAATGCAGGGCCTGAGGCCCCTTCGAATTTGTCAAAACAAAGACACAAAAGCACAAAGCCAGGGTAAGTGAAAGGAAGCCCAAAAGGGACTATCAATCTCAGGCCTCAGAGAGCCATTTGAAAGGATTCCCTCTTCTCATGGGGATACCCAAACTCGAACCCCTTCCCCTCTCAGACACCTCAGCCCCTCTACCCAGGGATGGGTTACCCAATAAACAAGGTATTCATGGACTTAATTGTGTTTGCCTACTAATCTGTAGTACACGATTTCACCTGAGTTTCACCACATCTTTGATTATGCACTACAGATTAGTAATAAACACAATTAAGCCTTCATACCTTGCTTACCGTAGGCTGGTGCATACCATGCTCACTGGTTAACCCGGCCCTGCTTCCACCAAGGCTCCTGCGAAATGCTCGGAAGTGCTGCTCATCCAAACATTACTCCTACATGTGGCACAAGTCCCTGGTCTCTTCCTACTCAGAGTGTGGGTCACAGACCAGCACCTGGGAGCTTGTTAGAAATGCAGAATCTGCGGCTTCACCCCAGACCTGCTGCATCAGAATCTGCATTTTAACAAGACCCCCAGATGATTCATATGACATTAAAGTTTCAGAAACATTGCCTTAGATGCTTCCTAGAGCATCCTCGTAATGGGCAGATGTTCCTTTTTCAAGGCCCTGGCAGCTGAGGACAATGGACTGTGAAGAAGCCCAGGTGACAGAGTCCTCCCTCACACAGCAGGCAGTTTGCAGCCCTGAGTCTGAGTAACAGACATTTGGACCACATGAACCAACAAACACCCGGAGACCCTGGTGGCGTAGTGGTTAAGTGCTACAGCTGCTAACCAAGAGGTTGGCAGTTCAAATCCGCCAGGCGCTCCTTGGAAACTCTATGGGGCAGTTCTACTCTGTCCTATAGGGTCACTATGAGTCACAATCGACTCAACGGCAGTGTGTTTTTTTTTTTGTGAACCAGCAAACAAGTTGCTGTCAAGTTGATTCCCACTCATGGCAACCCCATATGTAGAACTGCTCCATGGGGTTTTCAAGGGCGTGACCTTTCAGAAGCAGATCACTAGGCCTTTTTTTTGAGGTATCTGTGGGTGGGTTCAAACTGCCAACCTTTCAGTTACTAGCCAGGTGTTTAACCGTTTGCACTACCCAGAGACTCCTCTTTGGATCACAGACCCCACTATTCCTGGGGCTCTGGTCCTCTATAGTGAGGCAGCACCTGGCTCATACCCTGCCCTAAATCCTTCCCAGAAAAGTGAAAACCATGGAGCTCAAGTCCGGGATGATAAAAGTCTATGCCTCACAAACTAAATAAGAGTGAAAAAAATAAAATAAATAATCAGATTTTGGGTTCTTAGTTGTGAATATCTCAGTCTTAGCAGGAGTTGGCCTCTGCCTGCTCTACGGACAAAGAAGTCAGGTTCTGTGCAGCACTCAACCCCAGATCCTAGGCAATTTGTCCCAACAGTTGATTCTTTTGTTGCTCTTGTCTGCTCACTGGAATCTGAAGAACTTATGAGTTCATTCCTGGGCAGCTCACCAAGGTCTGCAGATGACTAAATGCCTAACTTCCATCAGAAACAAAGTAGTGCTGTTCACCAACAAGGCACACAAACCTGGAGACTTCTTAACATCTAATGTCATGACAACAGAATCACCATCAACCAATGATAACTAAGCACAACCGTGTGCCAGGGGATATGGAGGCTAAGCCCATTCCCTCCTTGTTTGGGCCCCCAGGACCTGGGCCATAAATATTATGACCATCACACTTTGCATAGTAGGTATGGTACCTGGAGATGTCTGCTCTGCTGCCTTATCTAGCGCTCATGTGCTCATACCTTGTAAGAACAATGGGAACAGAATTGTGTTTGCTATAGGCATACTACATATGAGTGCTTTGGAGAGTTTCCTTGTTTGTTTGGCATCATAGACTTAGACTGTAGACTTGCTGAACTGAAGATAGCTTTTGTTCCATCACATCCACTGAACATTCTACATGCCTGGAAACGAAGGTCTATGGTGGGAAAGGGATTTGGTAAAGTTCATTTGTCCAAGTTTTGCCTTCTTTTGTTTTTTAAGGATCATGGCAGTCACAGGGTTAAAGCTGTTTTAAATTTTTTTCAGGCTAAAATTACCATGACTGATTTCATTGTATGAAACTCTGTGGCCTTGATTACCATTTTTTCCATGCCTTAAAACCCAAAATGACTTTCTGAGGAGAATCTTGGCCTTACCTACCGGTACATCCTGGCTTATCTCCAAAGGGAGATGCAATAGCTTTCTATTCAGGCAGGAGTTCTTGTAAGGTGACACAATTTTGACAAGAGTATGTTAATCTTACTCCCACCTTGGGTGACTGTTAAAACGTAATTCTCTACACCTACCTACTTCCCTGCAACAGAGAATATTTGTACTCCTGGTAGTTGTCAGAGAATGTAACCTTGAACTTGGTGCCACTCAAATCTTTCAGTTCCTTTTGGTTCAGAGGAATTGTGTTTAGGGTGTATTTCCTAAGAGGGAATTATATTAGTTAGGATAACTCTAGCTGCTCTAACAGATAGATCCTGAATCCTTTGTGGCTTAACGCAGTAGAAATTGGTTTCTCATGCAAATCATAGTCTAATGAAGGTTTTCTGCCTGGGTTTCCTTTCACCTGTCCTTCAAGAGCCCAGGCTTCTTCCACCCTATGGCTCCTCTCTCCTCTGGGCCCTTCAGATAGCAGTTGGGGAAACGGACATTGGCAAGAACACATCTACTTCCCAGCCACTTCAGCTCAGAAGTGACATACATCTCTGCTGCTCACAGTCCATCACAAGGCCACACCTCACTGCAAAGGAGAGTGGGAAAAGGGCCCTTGCTGTGTGCCCAGGAGGAAAGAAACAGGTTTTGGTGAACTCGAAGTAGTCCCTGCCATAGAAATGCATTGCTCTAAATCTATTAAACTGATCCCAAATTAGGCCAGTGCATCTGAGAGCTGAGTATCTGGACTGTACTGTGTGGGTTCCCAAAGGATACCTTTTAAGGAATAGCAAGGGCATCGTCCTAATAGAGACAAAAGAGGAAATACTGGACGTGGTGAGAGTGTAGGGAGGATTTCCTACCGACACCTGCAAAGTGCTGCTGAAGATGGCACTCAGAGTCTGATGAAGTTTCCTTTCTGGGAGGAATCCAGCAGAAAATTCTCTCTTGCATCTCTGAAAGTGAAATTTCTCCTCAGCACTTGCTCTCTTTTTTGTTTGTTTTGTTTTTTGGTCGTTCTTTGATTTGGTTGTGCTTCCTTCTTTGCCTTGGCTGCTAGGAAGCTTGGACTCAGATTGATATGGTCTGTCACCTGCAAACACGTGGAACCTTGACAGATGCATTCTTTTGAACCAGCCTCATGCCTGTTTCCATTCATCTTTCCTATTCTTCTCCTCTACTTCATTTTTCTGAGTGTTTATTTTACCTTGGTATATTCCAACTGTCTTTATAAACTTCATTTAGTCCATTCTAGGAATAAAACGGAATCTAAACAAATAAATGTCAACAAATTAACTAGCAAAATACAAGGGAAGCCAGTGGATCAGGAGCTACTATAGCAAGCTGGAGACACCTGTATTCTTCCTCCTCTTCTTGCCATGATCTTGGCCTATGGCTCTTCCTTGTGCTCTGGACATCTGCTCCACACACAGCGTCAGGCCTGTCTTCAAGAATATGTCTCCCCTGTCCTCAGAATGCCCACAAACTCCAAGAGGGACCTTTGTTATTTTCTCAAGAGAATGGTCATCTTCAAGTTGCTCCTTTCTGTAGAGGTCCTGGTGTTATCTGTGGATCCCCCACTGTGATTTCCTGTGTCCTTGCATCATAGTCATGCCTTTGCCACTCAGCAATTTCTCTAACAGCCCTACCTTCAAGGTTCTCCTGAGTTCTGTGGGCAGATTAGCTAAGGGGCAGCTTAGATCCCTGATTAAGAGCAAGACTTAGAGCTACATTGCCCAGTATAGTAGCCACAGCCCACATGTGGCTACTGAACACTTGAAATGTGGCTAGTCTGAATTAAAATGTGCTGTAAGTACAGAATGTTAGTTTGTTAGTTGCTGTCAGGTAGACTCCAACTCATGGTAACCTTACACACAACAGAACAAAACATTGCCCAGTCCTACACCATCCCCACAAAGGTACAGGTTCAAGTCCATTGTTGCAGCTATTCTGCCGATCTATCTCATCAAGGGTCTTCCTCACCCTTGTTGGCCTTCTACTTCACTGAACATGACGCCCTGCTCCAGTAATTGATATTTCATGATGGCATGCATACAATGTCCTGTTGTGATCCATAAGGTTTTCACTGGCTAATTTTCAAAAGCACAGCACCAAGCCTTTCTTCCTAGTCTATCTTAGTCCAGAAGCTCCACTGAAACCTATCCAACATGGGTAACCCTGATGGTATTTGAAATACTGATGGCACAGCTTCCAACATACAAGCCAGCACAGTGCAACAAGCTGACAGATGGGTTGTGGCAAGTATAAAATACACACTGCATTTCAAAGACTTTGTATAAAAAAAAAAGAATGTAAATATCACAATAATTTTAAATTCTGGTTCCACATTGGAATGATAATATTTTGGATATATTAGGTTAAGGAAAATATATTAAAATTTATCTGTTTCTTTTTAAATATTTTAAATGTGGCTACTTAAAAAATTTTGTATGGGGCTTATATTTGCTCTCACATTATGCTTGTGTTAGACAGTGCTAGACAGTGCTGCTCTAGAGCCAGAATGCCTGGATTTGAGTCTGCCTCTGCTACTTAATGGCTAAGTGACTTTGGCCAAGTTATTTAGCCTCTCTTGGCTTCAGTTTCCTCATTTGTAAAAAAAAAAAAAAAACAAAAAAAGGGGGGATTATAATAGTTGTGAGGATTAAATGATTAATGTTTGCTAAGCACTTAGTGCCTAGCATAATAAGTGCTAGATAAATATTAAATAAAATGAGCATTAAAAAACATTTTTCTTTCAGCCCCTCCTGCCAAGGAGTGCCATGCCCTGAGATGTCCTTTGAGGGAACGTGTGAGTGCTGTGCATGTTGAGGAGGAGACCCTGTGGACTGAGGAGTCAGGGGGCTTGTGAACATTAGAACAGACTGGCTCCTATATTGATTATTTGTATTGCAGAAGTGCTGACCCACAGCCATTCAGTATAAGGATGAATATTATGAATCTAATCAATCAGAGGGGTGTCATTACCAAGGACAAGTCTCTGGATGGTGCTAATGGTTAACGTACTTGACTGCTAAAAAGTTAGAGATGAGTCCACCCTGAGGTGCCTCAGAAGAAAGGCCTGCTGATCTACTTCCAGAAAATCAGCCAATGAAAACTCTATGGCGCATACTTCTACTCCAATGCACATGGGGTCATAAGAGTCAGAATCGACTCCACGGGAACTGCTTACTGGTTAAATTACTAAGGAGACTAGGTTTAGCACGAGTGGGTGACCAAGGGCCAAAATAGAAGGGATAGTCAAGGTGGCAAGTTACCAAAGCTGACCAAAGCAATTTGCACCTGATTGTCATGGCCCAGCCCTTCTCATCTTCCACTTGGCTGCCCTGACCATTGACTGTTCCCCCCCCCCAGAGCTCTGTCTCCAGAGTCTGAATTCCCAGCCCTTTCTCTAGACACATATTCCCTCAGATGCCCAAGTTTTATTCACCTTTTTACATATCACGTGGTTGGTGGAAAAGAATGAATTTCTCACTGGCAGACACTCTCTTATCTGGGGTCACATTTTTCAAGTATGTCTTATAAATGGGTAAGAGAAGGCTGCCTCAGTCACATCCACTGCCAGTCTTTCCACCATTGTCACTTCTTGGCTATGGGATCTGTATGTGTAGGGTTTTTTTTCTGATAGGTCATCCAAAGTAAAAGATAAATAATCCTGAGAATTCACAATTTCAGACTTGATCAGCTAACACCTGGGTAGGAATTAAAGGAAATGCTGACAGGCCCCAATGATGATTTTATGTTTGCTCCTACCTCTTATGACAAGGCCTTCCTGGGTCTTGCCCTCTGCTTTCCTGGACCTTATTTCTGATGCTCAGACACTCGGCACCTAGTGAGCAAGAATGTACTCTGAAGCTGGCAGATTCCAACCCATTTGAGGCTCATTATCTCCCCAGTCCCACAGAAGGAGGATGGTAGAGTTTTGAATGTTGGGGAAAGGGAAACTAGGGTCTTTTCCCAAGATTCCAAGGCACCTCTGTGTGGAACCTCCCTTTCCTTTTCCTGCCCAAGTTATCACATGGATCTCATAAGGCATTGTACAAACTCCATTCATTTCCCTGGGCTTGTAGTCCTTTTGCTCTCAAATGGTAACAATAATTTTATTCTATGTGATTGTTTCATAAGAAAGTGCTAATACAACAACAAGTATAAAGTGCTTTGACAAAGTGCTTTGACATTGGTGAAGTTCAAATGATAAACCCCCGTGTATTCCTTGCATTTAGATGCCCTGTGTAATTAGCATTTAAGAAAAGCCTTCCTGGCCCACTTCTCCCTTTCACCCAGTGATGCACTGCAGCATTTGTCTTCATAATTGGGCATCTTGAGTCACCATTTGGGCCACATTACTAAAGGTTATCCCAGTGGCCTATGTCTGGCATATCTCATGTGGCACTTTTCTCAGCCTGCCTCTTCTTGCAGTAACTCAGGCCCTCTTACCTCTCCCATCACGCTCTGCTCCCTGACGGCAGCACCTGCATCTGATTTACTTCTAATGTTCACCTTCTCTCCTGCCCACCAGAGCCTAGCACATACCAAGAACAGAAAGCTCCTAACAAACAGCACCTGAGGAAAAAGGGAATTCAGCCCATCAAGGAAAGACATGCTGTTCTTCTCCTTTTGCTATGGCAAAGAAATCAACAAAGTCAACTCTAACACACACACACGCACACTCTTCACGAGGGAGAACAGCAGGTCCTACGGACCCTGGTTGAACTGGCATTGTCACCTAGTCTTCCCCACCACGTCTCTTAATGGACTTTCAGTCATCAAGGTTTGGCTCAGTGCTCTGGAAGAGGTTGGACTTTGCGTTAAAAGGGAGAATTGAAGTTTATAAGCCTCTGCCTGCAGATTTTAGTTCCCATTCGATGCACTCAGCTCTGAGACTCAGACCTGGAACAAAGACTTCAGGGCACCATGTATTGTGTGGATTCAGTTTTCAAGGACAAAAGATACTAACTTGAGGGGAAAAGTCATTTTGGAATTTTTCTTTGGTAAAATTAAATCTTACCTGGAGCAACCACTCTTTCTCAAGCAGAGAAGTTCAATCGCCCACCCCCGTTCTTCTGAATAGCAGCTAAGAAAGACAAAAATATTTTCCTGTTCAGAGATTGTTACAGCTATCAAAGGCACTAAATATGTGGCAAATGAGCATCTGGCTTACAGAGAGTTGCTCATGAAGCCTGAGTTGGTTGCTTAGGAGAGCCTGGGAAGGGCTATTTGGAAAGGAAGCAACCAGTGGGTGAAAATGTTCTAAGTATGTAAGATAATGCTGAAGCCTCGATCATGGAGAAGAATAGGAACTCAAACTGGGACCAGAAGTATCTGAGAATCCACAGGCTTACAATGAGTCCTGTCTCAAGTCCCGCGTTTTCTGTTCAGGTAGCCCATTTAAAATGATCCCACACCCCCAGCACCCTACCTGGTTCCAAGTTACTTCTCTTTTGCCACATGACTTAGCCAATTTACCTTTTAAACACCCAGCCTTTCCTACCTAGGAAGCAGAGTGCAGAAGGCACCCATGCATTCTTCCTCAGCCATGCTCTGTTCTCACCAATTCCTCCCAGCACAGCCCCACAATCTAAAATTTCTCATCTTAAACACATTACACTGATGTTTCTCCATTGCTGTCCCCTGGGTCCTCCAATCCCTGAACAGCACAACCCTCACCAACTCCAAGAAATCAATCCTTCAGTCTTTAGAGAGAGGAAAAGTCTTCCGAAAGTAGGGGAACTTATAGAAGAATTCAGTAGAAGTCACAAATGGCTCAGTTAGATTCACAAGAAACCTACTTATTCATCAATGGAGACTACCCAAAGGTCCACAGATAGAATTCACAGGATCATTGAACTTAAATGGGAAACTATTCTATTTCACTAACCTGTAACTGGTGGTATAGTGATTAAGAGCTCAGCTGCTAACCAAAATGTTGGTAGTTTGAATCCACCAGCAGCTCCTTGGAAACCCTATGAGGCAGTTCTATTCTGTCCTATAGGGTTGCTATGAGTCAGGATTCATTCAACGGCAACAGGTTTGGCTCTTCTTTTTTAACTGAAATATAGTATTTCCTTCTATTATGAAAGTGGGCAATATACCACAGTAGTTGTAGCAATACCTATGATTCGTCAACAGTAGAAATTCAATATTTTAATATATGACAGTTATGGCAGATTTCTCAAATGTTATTTGCTTCAAACTTGTGGCAGTTATTGGATCAACAAATAGGTCTTGTTTTTTAATGAGTTATTAAGAAGCACACATATGACTATCTCACAGAGCTGATTAATTTATGTTTTGATAACTGTATGTCAATATAGTTGCCTTCCTTTGTAATCCTGTGTATTTTATGTATTTAAAAACATTATTTTGAGGAGTCCATAGGTGTCACCAGGTGCCAAGGGAGTCTATGGGGGAGGAAAAAAAAAATGGTTAAGACTCCCTGTGGCCCCCGTGAAGTATGTCCCAACCACAAAGATTCCTACAACAACATCAGGCCACAGGGTCTTAAACTGCAGCTCTCAGAGCACTTTACAGATGGGTTCTCCTGGTGCTGTGAAACATGATAAATATCCACCCTTATATCAAAAGCGAGAAACTCAAAAAGGTTATATGCAGCACAAGGGTGAGAAGAAGGGTGGAAAGGACTGAGAAGTCAGGAGGCTGGGACTCCGGAGCCCCTCAGAGTCCCTTTCTCCAGGAGCAGGGCTGAGCTGCCTCTGGTCTCTGAATGAAGGCTGGCGTATGCCATGCACAGAATAGGGAGTTGGTGGAGGCACGTCCAGAAGACCACCATTCAGAGGGCCAACCTACTTGAAAGCATCTTTCCAGTCATGAGGAGCCTGCTGATTGCATACCAATGAGGCAGCTCCCTCAGCCATCTCAGGAAGGGAGGAGAAAATTCTTTTGTGAACATAATTCTGAACTGGGTGAGAGATATTGTTAGCTACTCAATTCCCTGCCCCTCACACTAATTAAACAAGCGCTTTGGGTTAATTAATTTGTAGGAAAGGACCATATTGCTGAGCATACATTTTTTTCTAGGCTTCAACTGCTCTACTTCTCAAGTAGAAATTACTTTGCTGAACTTCTCTTTCTCTCTCTCACCTTTAACTCAAAGTCTGTTTGCATGTTTTCCTTTTGCACGTTGGACCAAAAAAAAAAAAAGGAAAGGTTATTTGATCCTTTGAAGAGAGAAATCCAGCTCATGGATTTTTCTGCATTTAATTCATTGGAGAGAAAAGAGCAATTGAGTGAACAGAATGGGAAAGAGAGGGACAAAGAAAGGTGAAAGGGGCTTTGATCTGCTCCAGATGGACAAGGGCAACAGCCCCCATTATTGCAGCCAGGACCTATAGGTCCTTGGAGACCCTTCCATAGTCAGACCACACCTCTGGGCCACAGATTCTAAAAACTGAACATTCCAGAAGAGGAGAGCATTAGACTCAGCCAGAAATGCTCATGGCCTCCTGGCACTCACTGCCTGAGGGCCTTTGATGAGAGGAATAAAAGCTGAAAACTAAGAAATCATTGTGAGCTCGAGCTGAGAGGGAGAAAGCTGATAAACCAGGGAAATATTCTTTGTAACCTGAGCTTGGATTTCTTTCTTCATCTCTAGATGTAAAGACAAGAGGCAAAGTACATGGTCATCCGTACTGGTGATGAGCGCTCATAACTTCTGGGTCAGCTCAAGGGCTCACTCTACCCTGCCAAAGAGAGAACACTGCTGAACACAAGACATGTATCCAGTGGAATACACAGAGACACTTCCTGCTAGTCCCTGCTGTAGAGTCCTCTGCAAAGTCCTGTCCTTTGGGTGGGACCTAGATGTCAACTGGCTGTGAGTCCCACAGGTCAGTTATTGGGACTCAGTTCAATTCTATTAAAATAATAAACAAATAATGCCTCCCTTAGCACTTAATGTGTGCTAAGCATTGTGCTAAAGAAACCTGGGTTCAGAAGATGAATCTGAGACAGGGTGCCAACAGACCTGTAAAATGATAATAACTAATTGATAAGTGCCATAAAAATTAATCGTGAAGTCAAAGGTGGCAAGGAGGAATGAGAATGATCAATTAACTGGAGTAAGGGATGTCAGAGAAGGTTTCCTTACAGAGGTACTGTGCAAGCTGGGTTTTTATTAACGAATAAGAGTTTACCAGGAAAACATGTGGTAAGAATGATCTTCCATACAGGGCAAAGGGCATATGCAAAGATACAAAACAAAACCAGTTACCATCAAGTCAACCCCAACTCATGGTGACCCTGTATGTGTCAGAGTAGAACTGTGCTCCATAGTGTTTTCAGTGGCTGATTTTTCAGAAGTAGTTGCCAGGTCACTTTTCTGAGACACTTCTGGGTGGACTCGAACCATCAACTTTTTAGTTAGCAGCCAAGCTGCTTAATCATTTGTACCACCCATGCAAAGACACAAAGATGTGAAATATCAAGGTATATACAGCAGTTGGGGTGGCTAGAGTGTGAAGTGATGATAAATGAGCCTGGGACCAGGTCACGAAGGCCTATGCCACACCTAAGTTTGGTGTTCTGGGGATTTTATCTTGATGGTGTGGTTTTAAGCAAGAGAGTGACATGGTCAGAATTGTGAGTGTGTGTGTGAGTGTGTATATATATACACATGCATTCTGGCAGAAAGGTGAATCAGAGGGGTATGAAATACAGCCATTTCAACTTTGGACATGCTGATTTTAAGGCACCTGCAGAGAGACATGCAGAAGCCAGTGGGGTATGTGGTTTGGTAGCTCAGGGGAGAAATCTGTGCTGGAGATACAGATAAGAAAGCTGAAGGCTTGCAGCAGCTGTGGCTGTAACTCTCTGATTCCCGCCTCTGCCCCAGCCCCTAAACCTCTTGAACTCCCTGCCCATTGAGTAGTAAAGCCCAGAGATGCCAACTGTGAAGGTTAATTGTATATGCCAACTTGGCTAGACTATGGCACCCAGTCGTTTTAGCAAACACCAGTCTGTATTTTGCTGTGAAGATATTTTGTTGCTGTGATTGATATTTATAATTGGTTGACTCTAAGTAAAAGAGGGTACCCTGGATAATAGGATGGGCCTCATTCAATCAGTTGAAGGCCTTAAGAGCAAAAAACTGAGATTTCTAATAGGAGAAGAATTTAGTCGTAACATAGACATCCTTCCAGAATTTCCAGTCCACTGCCTGACCTACAAATTTTGGACTTGCCAGCCCCCACAATAATGTGAGCCAATTCCTTAAAACAAATCTCTCAATATATAGGTGATAGATAAATGATTGATGGATAGGTCGATGGATGGATAGGTCAATGGACGGGTGGACGGGTGAACGGGTGGACGGGTGGATGGATGTGGAGGTAGAGATACATAGATAAGGTATATCTTATTGGTTTACTGGTTCTGTTTCTTTGGAGGATTCTAACAAATATGTCAGCTAAGGGGTTACAGCTTCCTGGAGGACCAAATTCTCTGGGAGCAGATCAGGCTAGTACCAAGTGAGCTGCATTTCCGTATAAAGTGGGCCAGGGGTGGGACGAGAAGAGGAAGACATAAAGGAATGAGGTGGTGAAGGTCAAATTTAGACAGATGAGACAGAGATAAGGGGCATTAACCTGACCCAAGGCAGGCAGCAGGAGGGAGAGAAAGAAACTGTGGCCTCCCAAGGTTGTGACTCAACCCTTTTGTCCATCTAGAGGGCTCTCACCAGCTCCAGTGCCATCTCTTCTATGAAGTAACCTCTCCCATCTCTAACCTACATGGATACTTCCTCCATGGTCCTTCTCATATTTAGCACTGAAATTGTAATGGTTCGTGGGCATGTCTCATCTTGCTCTTCACTCTGGGCAGGGATCCACTGCCATCGTCTTCTGGACCCCCAGAATTGAGCACAGGGCAGGTCCACCACAGAATTGGTGTTCAGTTGACAGGAGCTGAGGAGTCGAGGCCCACTGGGAGAGCACGAGAAGCAAGGCCTGCAGACCCAGATACCCAAATAAAGAAAATGAGTAAGTAGACCAGGAGAATGAGGGCAGAGCTTGAGACACACATGTAGGGCTGCCATCTCCCTAGAGACCCAGCACAGGCCCCACTGCTTGAGTCACAGCTGAAGAAAATCCAAATGATCTGACACCCATCATGCTAGTTTTGGCAGAGGTAGGACAGGATGATCTAATAGATATTTTCCAGCTTTCGTGTCTATTATCCCCAAACAAAATGACAAGTGCTTCCAAGCAGCTCCACTCTGGTTATGTGCACTATAATTAAGCACAAAGTCCCCACCCACCTCCATCGGCACAGAGGGGGTGGGGAGACCACGGCAGCACAGCAGAGCTGCCTTGCTGGAACAATCCAAGTGCCAATGTCACATTGTTGGTTCTCAGACATAGCTGTCCCCTATCCCTAGTGGCACCTGGGAGCCCTCAGTCAAATGCCACTCAGGACTCCAGCTTGTCAGGGAGGGGTCCTGGAGTGAAAGGTGTGGAGGCCAGGATTCTAGCCTCAGTTCTGCAACTGAGGAATTCTTTCTGCCTTTGAAATCCATTTCCTCATCTGATCTCCCGACCCGGCTACTCTCCAATATAGATGAGCCCAGGTCCCTCATCTGGCACTGCACTGGCTAAGGCCAGCCCGGAGGCTTCAATAAACTGTCCCGCAAGCAGTCCCCACAGCCCTTATCACAGTCCAGGCTCCAGTCTGTCCAGAGGTCACTTTGGGTAACATATCTGGATCCCACAAGAGTCATTTGGTGAGACCAGGGACCACAGAACCATTCCCCTCCCACAGTCCTGGGGGTTGGAGTTGATGGCTTTTGTGAGGTTCTTCCCAACCCTTTGCCACAGGGACTCTAGGCACTGTGTTGGGCCTTGTCCACTCAGAAAACCCAAGGGCCGCTGCAATGAGCCACAGGACCCAGACCAGTCAGATTTTTAAAGTGGACCTGGATGCCTCTGCAACTTCCCAAAATGATCCTTGCTGGTTTCCAGGATTCCAGGACTGCAGACCTGTCCCAGGGCTTTTTCACTGCAGATGAACTAGGCTCAGTCCATCTAAGGCCTCATACACTCCCCCCAGCCCAGTTAGGTCTTCCGGAAACAGGTCATGCTCATCTCCTGTAGCCCTGAGCTGATCCCAGCTTTTCCTTTTGATTGTTCCCCAGAGTCTGTCTCACTTTGGCTGTCCAAGTCCAAGCTAGATTCAGAGAGGGGGTAGGTTGTTGAGAAGAGACCAGGTGATGTATTGCAGTAATAGTTTGAGATTCGATATCTGGAAAAAGCCCCCAGACGATCAGGTAGGTCTCCCGTCCTCATCCTGAGAAGTCACCACATGTGAAGAGCAGTGAAATAGGAGGCTGCTGACCCTGCCAAACCCAGAGCAGCCTGAGATGAGGAAGAGTGAGCCCAGGCATCAAGTCCTGTGATTTTTCCTCCCTCCTCTGCCCCATCCCCTCTTCTCCACTCCACAATCACTGCCCTAGATCAGGCCCTATGACTGCAGACTCTCTTTCACTCCAGCACAATCCTTCTACAGCTGTCAGAGTGACCTTTATAAAGTGGCCTCTTCACAATGTCATCCCCAGCTATAAACCGTAAAGAGCTCCCGTGCTGGGAGATAAAATTGCTTAGCCTGTACTTCACAGCCTCCCAAGTCTGCTTCCAAGCTACACCTCTAGCCTTACGCCAACTTATCCTCCTTTCACATCCATTTTCCAGCCAGTTAGGAAGGTCTAACCACACCCTCCTGTGGCCATTCCTAAATTCCCTGTGATACCTAAAACTTACCCCTGGGGCCCCATCCCATGCATTTCCTCAATACCTCGGCAAATCTAGCCTCCCCCCAGGAAGTTCTTCCTGACCTTCCCAGCTCACCCACCTGCCCAGGTCTCTCCCTGGTCCCGTGACTCTTGCTTGGCCACCTTCTATGCTGCCTTGTGCAGTTGTGAGTCTTCAACTCTGTCCTCTAAACCTACCTCTTGCCCCTTCTCAAGGCTGGAGAAGCCATTAAGAGGGCCATTGCTGAGGGGTGGGATTGCTCATCTTGCCACAGTTGCTCAAGTGTCCCTGCTGGTCCCTGACCTGAGATCTGCCACGATCTCAGCAAGCCTCCAGACTTTATTTTTCTTTATTGCCCTTGTTGTTAGCTGCCATCAAGTTGGCCCCCAACTCACGGTTACCCCATGCACAATGGAACAAAATGCTGCCTGGTCCTGCGCCATCCCTATGATCAGTTGTGGATCAAACCATTGCAATCCAGAAGGTTTTAATTGGCTGATTTTTGGAAGGAGATAGCCAGGCCTTTTTTCCTAGTCCATCTTAACCTGGAAGTTCCGCTGAAATCTGCTCACTATCATAGCAACACACAAGCCTCCACTGACAGACAGCTGGACACTACACATGAGGTACACTGGCCAGAAATCAAACCCAATCTCCCACACAAAAAGTGATAATTCTATCATTAAAACACCACTGCCCTTACCACCTTCTGGTATTTATTTAATTTGTGTTTAATTTCTACCCCCTCCTCCCCCCCACACACACACTAAAATATTAGTTCTATGAAAAAAAAATTATGAGGGGAGGGATATTAGTCTGTTTTGCTCACAACTGAATCCCCAGCAGTCAGTACCTGGACCATCATCAAAAAACCCAAACCTGTTGTTGTCAGGTCAATTCTGACTGATAGTGACCCTGTAGGACAGGATAGAACTGCCCCCACAGGGTTTCCAAGGCTGTAAATCTTTATGGAAGCAGACTCCCACATCTCTCTCCTGTGGAGCAGCTGATGGGTTCAAACTGCTGAGAGCTTAACCACTGTGCCACCAGGGCTCCTTTTGGCCCATGGTAGGCGCTCTATAAATATTTATCAAACGAATAAATGAGTGAATGGATTTGAATGAATAACCATCAGCCAGGTAGTCATGTAGCATCCCTGTGTAGGTAGGATTCTTTGCGTTTAAAATGCTTCGAGAAGCCCAAGCTGAAGTAGGAGAGGTCCCTGTGACCTGGGATGAGCCACCTCTAAGACTGGTTTCCCCACCTGTAAAACAAGAAAAATGTGTTGCACACAATTGCTGAGCCTGTCAAAGAGCTGACTCTCTTTGCAGCATGGGGACCCCTACCCTCTAACTGAAATCCCACGAGCCTCACCAAAGCCCCTGGAGCTCAACAGGGCCCTAATAAGCACCGCCCTTAACATTTATAATTTAATTCTCTCTGGTCCACACCACTTTAATCCCAGGCCTTTCAATCATTTTTTCTAACATCACAACACACACAGAAAAGGATACTTTTGAACAGAGTAGGCAGCTGGCTGTTGAGATCCAGAAGCTCCTGGGGCCTGGCCGCCTGGCTGAGGGGAGTCAGTGTCTACACATATCCCAGCACCCCAACACTAAGCAGGAAACTTTGCTCTCATTATTTCCTAAGGGAGAGACGCGAGTTTCTCTAAACGGAGTTACCTGTCCCACCCCTTACCTCTTCCATAAAACCCATTACTGTCAAGTCCAACTCATAGAGACCCTATAGGACAGAATAGAACTGCCCCACAGGGTCTCCAACGAGCAGCTGGTAGATTCGAACTGTCAGCCTTTTAGTTTGCAACCATTGCCCTTCACCACTGTGCCACCAGGGCTCCCATATCCACCTTTATACCCACAGGTCCCGCTTCTAGCCCTCTAGGAGAGAATTCAAACAGGGCCTAGATCTCAGGGGTGGGTCTGTCTCCCCAAGGGCGTAGGGATGGGTTTAGAAGAGCATTCTTAACTTGCCTCTCTATCCATGCCTTCCCGTGGGACGGAAATCTCCCACATATGGGGGTTGGATTTTTTTTTTTTTTCATTTGGACTTGAAGTTTTTATTTCTATTTATGCTGTTGGAGTTCAGTTTACTTGCCTGATGAGGCTGAAACTTTGCCCAGAGAACACCGCCCTGGGGGCAGCCTATCCAAACAGTCTCTGAGTAAGTAGGACCACAGCTGAGGCCTGGAAGTGCAGGAGGAAAGATTTGATTCGCAAGAGGAGGGAGGCTGGAGGGGAATCCAGCAGATGAGAGGCACGCAGCTCAGGCTAAGTGGAAACCCACTCTGAGTTGGAAAGTCTTGACACAGTCTGCAACTGTCTCCAGAAAGATCCATACTGGGAGTCCACATGTTAGGCTGGAGAAAAGGACATGGTGGAGAAGCCAAGAGGCAGCTTAGGGAGAGAGTTAGTTAGCATGTGCAGTAGTTAAGAACACAAGTTCTAGAACCAGAACACCTGGGTTCTAACCTGGCTGTACCACCACCTTCCAGCTGCCGTGGAGTTGACCTCATGGACTCCTATGTGTCCCAGTAGAACTGTGTTCCATAGGGTTTTCAATGGCTGAGTTTTCTGAAAAAGATCACCAAGCCTTTCTTCCAAGTGCCTCTGAGTGGACTTGACCCACCAACGTTTTAGTTAGCAGCCTAACGCATTAACCGTTTGCACTACCCAGTAGCCCACACTGCTACCTACTGGCTATGAACCTAGGCAAGTTTCTTAACATCTCTCCTCATCTGAAAATGAGCGTATAACAAAAGTAACCATCTCATAGTCTTGCTGTGGCAATTAAATGACTAAATATGAGTAGAGGCTTAGATCAGTGCCTGGAACAGAATAAAAGAAAAAAAAAGACAAAACCCAGTGCCATCGAATCGATTGCAACTCATAGTGACCCTATAGGACAGAGAAGAACTGCCCCATAGAATTTCCAAGGAGCACCTGGCAGATTTGAACTGCCGGCCCTTTGGTTAGCAGCCATAGCACTTAACCACTACGCCACCAGGGTTTCCAGAACAGAATAAACCCTCAATAAATATTAGCTATTATTATCATTTACTTTCCACCAGTTACTACTGCTCCGAAGCCACCCAAAATGATCATCCACACAGAAACTTAAGACATGTCCTCAGGCCTCCCCTTCCAGCCAGGTTGCCTCCTCCAAGTCCCTCCTCTAAAGAAATCCCAGTGCTCCCTCTGAAGGGCCAGGGTCCAGTTCCCAAGACAACAGAGTCACCAAGCTCTGTCCAAAGTCCCCATTACCTTGCCTGTGAGAAATTACGAGGCAGCCCTTCATCAGAAGAAATCACTCTGATAGCAATGCTGAAGAGTCGACACCTCCACAGGGATATCCTTGGGGAAGTTAATAGACAACAGCTCTGGGAGGAGCCCAGGTGAATCTACCTCCCCAACTCAAACTAAACCAGTTGCCCTCAAGTGTGTGCAGAATAGGACTGCTCCATAGGGTTTTCATGGCCGTGAACTTTCAGAAGCAGGTTGCTAGGCCTTTCTTCTGAGGTGCCTCTAAATGGATTCAAAATACCAACCTTTTGGTTAATAAAGGACTTAACCATTTGCAGCACCCCAGGACTCCTCTACACCCCCAGTTAGACACAAAGCCCTCGCCCGGACCCTGCAGCACTGCTCTGGTGGTACGTTCCGCCCTGCTCCCCCTCTGCCATCTTTCCATCCTCTCAAGCAGCTGAGGTTAGAGCCTCACACCCAGGCACTCCAGCAGCCCATCCAGACCAGTCAAGACCCTGCCTGTCACGGGGAAAACCTACTATCCCTTTCCAGCTCTAGTTCCAGACAACAACTTCAATTGCCAAAAAATAAAATAAAATAAAGGAAAGGAAAGAAAAAATCATGCAAATCAGGGCCAAATTGAAAATCTGTTCATCACTTCTTCTGGTGCCTGGGGCCCCTTGCTAGGGAATTTTTAAATGGCTCAGCTCATCAGAAGCCAAAGAAGAGAAAAGAGACAGATGGAGTCATGCATTTTTACAGAGATTCTTAAGAACTGCCCTTGTGGAAACCCCCTTTGCCCATCTCTGCTTCTGTGGGGAAGTCTCATTCCATGACCTGCTCTTACTAAAGATATTCCTCCTTGCACCTGACAGCCCGGCGTGTTTCTCTGGGGACTCGCTTGCACTGCAGTCTGTATAAGAGGTGTTTCTCACACAATTGGCTGGGAAAATCCAAGGCGTGCTTACTGCAAATCCATCTTCCTGCTGCAGAACATAATGCAGCAGGAAGATGGATTTGCAGGAGCATTGGTTTTTAACAGAGCGTTGGTCCCCACCAATAGTGGGACTTCTTGCCAATTAAAACTGATTCCGCCCAAGAAGGGGAGAAATTGTGGTACAGGCAGACTCCACCTAAGACAGTTGTCACGTGGCTGCCTCATGGAAGGTCTGTATGAAAGAGTACCAGGGATTTCCTTGACATGATCTCTTCTGGACAGAGAGTGTTGGGGGCATTGAACCTGGGTACAGAACTGGCCTCTATGCCTGGTCTTCAAACACCTTTTGAAGGGAGCATGGGACTGTGCCTTCAGGACCATGATTTCCCAGCAAAGCCCTCCCTTCACTGGCCTTGCTCTGCCCACTGTCTGGCCACCCTCGTCTAGCCAATCTGTCCTCACCTGCACTCCCAGAGGTGCCAGCCTCCTCCTTGGGCACACAGTGCTCATGCTTACCTACCCCCTACCCCTGCTATGGAAAAGCACACCTGCCCCAAACCTCGATCTCTGGGTGGCACAGTTTATACTCAACTGCTAACCTAAAGATTGGTGGTTCAAACTCACCTAGCTGTGCCTCAGAAGAAGAGGCCTGGTACTCTGCTTCCATTAAGATGATAGCCAAGAAACCCCTGTGGAACAGTTGGAGTAGTAACACATGGGGTCACCATGAGTCAGGATTGACTTGATAGCAACTAACAACAACATCCAAACCTTGCTTGTTCAAATCTTTCCTTCACTTTTCAAGACCCAGTTCCAGCCCCACTTTCTTTATGGACTCTACTCTGGCTTCTCTGGGCTAAACCTGTCTCCCTCCAGGACTCCTGAATCGTCAATTGTCCATAGCACAGACCCAGCCTTTGGTCACATGCCTCGTGATCTCCTTCTTTCTTCAGCCTTATTTCTGAATTAAGAGAGCGACACACACACCTCCACCTCCCACCTCGGGGAAGCTGGCAATATTGAAACAGATGCAAACACCCTTCCAGTGTGGATTGTCTTGGGAGGAAAGTACAATAATGGTTAAGTGTTGGATTACAAAAGTAAACAAGCAAAATGACAAAAACAAGGAAAGTAGAAAAAACTTGGAGGTCATTCTGTTTGAGCTCAGCTAAAAACAAAAGTTAAAGGTGGGTAAATTGGGGAAGGTGACCTCATTGTGGATAAGTACACAGACTGGCTCCTGCCAAGCTAATCTGTGGCAATGCAGATATTCTGGTCCTGCAATGGGGAGCTGCTTCTGAACTACAGGTGGTGTTTCTGACAGGCCTCGGGACAACAGTAAGCGAGGACTGACTGATTCACTCTTCAGAGACCTCTCCAAACAGATGAGTTCGAAGTTCTGCTTTTAATCAATTTAGTGTGTCATATCTCTGGGCAGCATTTCCTCCCAAGGTAAGGACAGCATTGATTATCAGATAGGAAGTACAGGCAGCCTAGAGGAACCAGGGGCCATTGAGGAGCAAAGGGGCCAAAGCCAGTTGGGGAGGGGGTACTGGCTGCTGCTTCGCTAGAATGACTGCACCTCCCAGCTCAAGCTCCTCCCCGGCAATCAGGAGGGCCTAAGCCTCCCCTTCTCTGAGCCAGTCACCAGTTTGGTAAGATGGGGAAGAAGAGGGAGACAGACAAAGATGAGGGGCATTTCTGAATAGTAGAATGGGGCAAATCTCAATGCCTGCTCCATCTTCAACTAACCTACTAGTATTCTTGAGCATGAAAAAGTCTCATACCCTATGCTGAATGCTATGGATATATAGACAGCCCCGAACCAGACCTCTAGGGAACATAGCACACACTCTAGCAGGGAAGAAAAACATTTGGCAAGTATTACAAGTAATCGCTGAGAGAAATTGAACCAAACATAATTTTTAAAGAGCAAAGTCACAAAGTGATAATCATGGGGTGGGTGGGAAATTGAGTTCACAAAAAATTGCTCACCTATAAGCAAGAGGCTTCCACCATAGCCCTCTCTGCTTCCTGTTGGCTTCCAGAGGCTCCGTCCAGCCTGAAAGGGCTGGCACAGCACCAGAACTCAGACTGGATTAGATGGCCCTACTATGTTCTCTTTTTGTATTAGGTGATGTCCCTCACCATCACCACTCGTAAAATGTCTCATGATATTTTAATTATCGGTTTAATTGCCAGTCTCACCCCCTAGACAATAAGATCGTTGAGGACAGGCCCATGTCGGTCTCCTTCACAACACAATTTTGACCCCCCAGGGCCTACAGAGAACATGGCAGGTAGTTGGCCCCCAAAATATTTTTGTAATGAGTAAGTCTCAGAGACAGCCTTGATTGCTGCCTGCCTAATGCGCATTTAGGGACCTTTGCTGCTAATGATGGTAGCCACCATTGTTTGAACAGGCATTGAGTGCCAGACGCTGCTAAGCACTTGGCAAATTTAATTCTCACAATAATCTTTTTTGGTTTGGCATTATTAGCCCCATCAGACAAATAAAGCAGCTGAAGTTCAGAGAAGTTAGGTAATATGGCCAAAGTCACCCAGCTTGGGACTAGATTAAAACTCAGAGCTGTCCCTGGTCCCCTTAGGTGCTAGCCTGGGGTCACAGAGTGAGAGCATGTTCTCTTCTACAAGTTCACAGGTGGGGAGAGCTGCTTTTCACCAGCCTCAAAGAAAATCAGGAGCTTCTATGCATCCATGGGAAGGCAGAGGATTGCCGGTTGTCAGGCTCTAAAGCTTTTCAGAGATAGGGCTCCTCCACTCACAGGATTCTTTGTGAGGAGGTAAAGTCAGGTGTCAGATTCCACTGGGCTGCTGCAGGAGGAAGAGACAAGCTTGACTCAGGAACTGGAAGGAACTCAGACAATGGGAGTGGAAGGAGGTGTGGATGCCAGCAATCAATGCCTCTCTAGGTTCTCAACATCTCTCTCCTGCTCATCAGGGCTTCTCCCTGAAACTCAGGGCCGACTGCACACAGGAACCCCCAGAGCTAATCTCAGACCCAAGTGGGTCTGGGGCGGGAAGCAGAAAGAGAGAAAGAGACCACTTCAGAGGTGAGGGTAGGGGCAGAAATTGGCACAAACAAGAACACAGACACAATAGTGGCAGGTAATTCAGCTGCTGTCGCATGGCAAACCTTAAGTGGGATGCGCTAAAACAATCCAGACTGTTCTTGCTGTGTAGGTATGCTTCTCCCTGAAGAGCCACTTCAACCTACTGCTATTCCCCTGTGAGAAATTAAGAGAAGAATTTGTCATGACTGCAAGAGAAAAGTAGCCTGCTCATTTCATCACAAAACTCCAGTGAGCCTATGGCAAATGGTCTCTATTCCTTCCCTCTGCCTGATTTATACCAAAGTCATTGTTCACCCTGATGGTATTCAATATATCACCAGAATGAACACGGTGCATCTTGGTATTTCACCCTCCACAGCCTCATAGAAAAATGGATGCTAATGAAGAGACCTTCCCTGTTTTCCTAAGAAGGCTATCACCTCTGATAATACAGAGTGCTTCAGTAGATCAATAAAGGCAATAAATCAATGCAATTTATTAAATACAACAAGCACTTTCCTAGACAAGCACTCAGAAAAAGTCCAGAGCAGCACGTCACCTGCACTCAGAATGGGAAAGGGTGCTAGTGGCTACTTACTGTGAACAAAGTTTTAACAAATAGCTCAAGAAAAGAATTCTAGCCAGGAGCAGTAATGTTCATAATCACCCTACCCCAATTCCTAGCAGGGCTCTTCCTGTGGGGATCTCCCACAAAACTCTTCAGACAGAATCCCATTTACATCTGTTATGGATTGAATTATCCCCCCTACAACCAAAAAAAAAATAATAAATATGTTGAAGTCCTAACCCCTGTACCTGTGAATGTGACCTTATTTAGGGAAATAGGATTTTTCTTTTTTTTTTTTTAATTTTTATTGTGCTTTAAGTGGAAGTTTACAAATCAAGTCAGTCTCTCACACAAGAACTTGTATACATCTTGCTACATACTCCCAAATGCTCTCCCCGTAATGAGACAGCCCATTCCCTCCCTCCGTAATCTCTTTTCATGTCCATGGCACCAGCTTCTAACCCCCTGTACCCTCTCATCTCCCCTCCAGGGAGGAGATGCAAACATAGTTTCAAGTGTCCACTTGATCCAAGAAGCTCACTCCTCACCAGCATTCCTCTCCAAACCCATCGTCTAGTCCAATCCCTGTCGGAAGAGTTGGCTTTGGGAATGGTTCCTGTCCTGGGCCAACAGAAGGTCTGGGGGCCATGAACACTCAGGTCCTTCTAGTCTCAGTCAGACCATTAAGTCTGGTCTTTTTATGAGAATCTGGGGTCTACATCCCACTATTCTCCTGCTCCGTCAGGGGTTCTCTGTTTTGTTCCCTGTCAGGGCAGTCATCAGTTGTAGCCGGGCATCATCCAGCTCTTCTGGTCTCAGGCTGATGTAGTCTCTGATTTACGTGGCCCCTTCTGTCTCTTGGGCTCGTAATTACCTTGTGCAGGCTTGTAATTACCTTGTGTCCTTGGTGTTCTTCATTCTCTTTTGATCCAAGTGGGTTGAGACCAATTGATGCATCTTAGATGGCCGCTTGCTAGCGTTTAAGACCCCAGATGCCACTCTCCAAAGTGGGATACAGAATGTTTTCTTAATAGATTTTATTATGCCAAGTGACTTTGATCTCATCTGAAACTGTGGTCCCCAAACCCCGCACCTGCTACACCGGCCTTTGAAGCATTCAGTTTATTCAGGAAACTTCTTTGCTTTTGGTTTGGTCCAGCTGTGCTGACCTCGCCTATATTGTGTGTTGTCTTTCCCATCACCTAAAGTAGTTCTTATCTGCTATCTAATTAGTGAATACCCCTCTCCTACCCTCCCTCTCTCCCCCTTCTTGTAACCATCAAAGAATATTTTCGTCTCTGTTTAAACTATTTGAGTTCTTATAATAGTGGCCTTATACAATATTTGTCCTTTTGCAACTGACTAATTTCACTCAGCATAATGCCTTCCAGATTCCTCCATGTTATGATGTGTTTCACAGATTCCTCACTGTTCTTTATCTATGCGTAGTATTCCATTGTGTGAATATACCATTATTTATTTATCTATTCATCTGTTGATGGGCTCCCTGGTTGCTTCCATCTTTTTGCTGTTGTAAACAGTGCTGCAATGAACACGGGTGTGCATATATCTGTTCATTTAAAGGCTCTTATTTCTCTAGGAGGTATTCCAAGGAGTGGGATTGCTGGATTGTACAGTAGTTCTATTTTCAGCTTTTTAAGGAAGCACCAAATCGATTTCCAAAGTGGTTGTACCATTTGACATTCCCACCAGCAGTGTATAAGTGTTCCAATCTCTCCACAGCCTCTGCAACATTTGTTTTGTGTTTTTTAGATTAATGCCAGCCTTGTTGGAGTGAGAAGAAATCTCATTGTAGTTTTGATTTGCATTTCTCTAATGGCTAATGATCATGAGCATTTCCCCACGTATCTGTTAGCTACCTGAATGTCTTCTTTAATGAAGTGTCTATTCATATCTTTTGTCCGTTTTTTACTTAGGTTATTTGTCTTTTTGTAGTTGAGTTTTTGCAGTATCATGTAGATTTTAGAGATTAGGAGCTGATCGGAAATGTCATAGCTAAAAGCTTTTTCCCAGTCTGTAGGGAATCTTTTTACTCTTTTGGTGAAGTCTTTGGATGAGCATAGGTGTTTGATTTTTAGCTCTCAGTTATCTAGTTTCTCTTCTGCATTGTTAGTAATGTTTTGTATACTGTTTATGCCATGCGTGAGGGCTTCTAGCGTTGTACCTGTTTTTTCTTCCTTTATCTTTATCATTTTAGATATTATATTTAGGTCTTTAATCCATTTTGATCTCATTTTTGTGCATAGAGTGAGGTACGGGTCTTGTTTCATTTTTTTGCAGATGGATATCCAGTTATGCCAGCACCATTTGTTAAAAAGACTGTCTTTTCCCCATTTAACTGTTTTGGGGCCTTTGTCAAATATCAGCTGCTCATATGTGGATGGATTTTTGTCTGGGTTTTCAATTCTGTTCCATTGGTCTATGTATCTGCTGTTGTACCAGTACCAGGCTGTTTTGACTACTGTGGCAGTATAATAGGTTCTAAAATCAGGTAGAGTAAGGCTTCCCACTTTGATCTTCTTTTTCAGTAATGCTTTACTTATCCAGGGCCTCTTTCCCTTCCATATGAAGTTGGTGATTTGTTTCTCCATCTCATTAAAAAATGTCCTTGGAATTTGGATTGGAATTGCATTAAATCTATAGATCATTTTAGGTAGAATGAACATTTTTATAATGTTAAGTCTTCCTATCCATGAGCAAGGTATGTTTTTCCACTTTTTTAGGTCTCTTTTGGTTTCTTGCAGAAGTGTACTGTAGTTTTCTTTAAGTCTTTTACATCTCTGGTAAGATTTATTCCTAAGTATTTTATCTTCTTGGGGGCTACTGTAAACGGCATTGATTTGGCGGTTTCCTCTTCGATATTCTTTTTGTTGGTGTAGAGGAATCCAGCTGATTTTTGTATGTTTATCTTGTATCCCGATACTCTGCTGAACTCTTCTATTAGTTTCGGTAGTTTTCTGGAGGATTCCCTAGGGTTTTCTGTGTATAAGATCATGTCAACTGCAAATAGAGATTATTTCACTTCTTCCTTGCCTATCTGGATGCCCTTTATTTCTTTATCTAGCCTAATCGCTCTGGCTAGGACCTCCAGCACAATGTTGAATAAGAGCAGTGATAAAGGGCATCCTTGTCTGGTTCCTGATCTCAAGGGGAATGATTTCAGGCTCTCTCCATTTAGGATGATGTTGGCTATTGACTTTGTATAAATGCCCTTTATTATGTTGAGAAATTTTCCTTCTATTCCTATTTTGCTGTGAGCTTTTATCATGAATGGGTGTTGAACTTTGTCAAAAGCCTTTTCTGCATCAATTAATAAAATTATGTGATTTTTGTCTTTTGTTTTATTTATGTGATGGATTACATTGTTTTTCTAATGTTGAACCATCCCTTCAGACCTGGTATGAACCCCACTTGGTCATGGTGAATTATTATTTTTTAATATGTTGTTGAATTCTATTGGCTACAATTTTGTTGAGGATTTTTGCATCTATGTTCATGAGGGATATAGGTCTGTAATTTTCTTTTTTAGTGGTGTCTTTACCTGGTTTTGGTATCAGGGAGATGGTGGCTTCATAGAATGAGTTTGGGAGTATTCAGTCCTTTTCTATGCTCTGAAATACCTTTAGTAATAGTGGTGTTAACTCTTCTCTGAAAGTTTGGTAGAACTCTGCAGTGAAGCCCTCAGGACCAGGGCTTTCTTTTGCTCAGAGTTTTTTGATTACCTTTTCAATCTCTTCTTTTGCGATGGTTCTATTCAGTTGTTTTACCTCTGTTTGTGTCAGTTTAGGTAGGTAGTGTGTTTCTAGGAATTCATCCATTTCTTCTAGGTTTTCGAATTTGTTAGAGTACAACTTTTCATAGTAATCTGATATGATTCTATTAATATCAGTTGGTTCTGTTGTAATATTGCCCATCTCATTTCTTATTTGGGTTATTTGCTTCCTCTCCTGTTTTTCTTTGTCAGTTTGACCAATAGCTTATCAATTTTGTTGATTTTTTCAAAAAACCAGCTTTTGGTCTTGTTAATTCTTTCAATTGTTTTTCTGTTTTCTATTTTAGTTCTGCTCTAATTTTTATTATTTGTTTTCTTCTGGTGCCTGAGGGTTTCTTTTATTGCTCTCGTTCTATTTGTTCAAGTTGTAGGGATAATTCTTTTATTTTTGCCCTTTCTTCTTTTTGTATGTGTGCATTTGTTGATATAAATTGACCTCTGAGCACTGCTTTTGCTGTGTCCCAAAGGTTCTGATAGGAAGTGTTTTTATTCTCATTGGATTCTATGAATTTCTTTATTCCATCCTTAATGCCTTCTGTAATCCAGTCTTTTCTGAGCAGGGTATTGTTCAGTTTCCAAGTGTTTGATTTCTTTTCCCTGCTTTTTCTGTTATTGATTTCCACTTTTATGGCCTTATGATCAGAGAAGTTGCTTTGTAATAAATATTTCAATGTTTTGGATTCTTCTAAGGCTTGCTTTATGACCTAATATATGGTCTATTCTAGACAATGTTCCACGTACACTAGAAAAGAAAGTATACTTGGTTGCTGTTGGGTGGAGTTTTCTGTATATGTCTATGAGGTCAAGTTGGTTAATTATGGCATTTAGTTCTTCCATGTCTTTATTGAGCTTCTTTCTGGATGTCTTGTCCTTCACCAAAAGTGGTGTGTTGAAGTCTCCTAATATTATTGTGTAGCTATCTCACTTTTCAATGCTGATAGAGTTCGTTTTATGTATCTTGCAGCCCTGTCATTGAGTGCATAAATATTTAATATAGTTATATCTTCTTGGTATATTGTCCCTTTAATCATTATATACTGTTCTTCTTTATCCTTTATGATTTATTTAACTTCAAAGTCTATTTTGTCAGAAATTAATATTGCCACTCCTTCTGTTTTTTGATTGCTGTTTGCTGGATATATTTTTTTCCATCCTTTGAGTCGTAGTTTGTTTGTGTCTCTAAGTCTAAGGTGTGTCTCCTGTAGGCAGCATATAGACAGATGGTGTTTTTTAATCCATTCTGCCACTCTCTGTCTCTTTATTGGTGCATTTAGTCCATTTACATTCAGCATAATTATGGATAGGTATGAATTTAATGCTATCATTTTGATGTCTTTTCTTGTGTGTGGTTGACAGTTTCTTTTTCCCACATAATTTTATGTGCTGAGTGGATTTTCTTTATATATTGTCCTTTCCTCATATTCGTGGCTGTTGATTTTGTTTCTGCTGAGTCTCTATTTTTTTCTTCTATTTTATTTTGATGTGTAGGATAGTCTGTCTCCTTTGTGATTACCTTATTTACTCCCATTTTTCTAAATTTAAACCTAACTTTTATTTCTTTGTACAACCTTATCTTCCTCTCCATATGGAGGATCTATGACTACATTTCTTAGTCCCTCTACATTGTTTTAATGTTGTCTTCTTTCACGTAATAGCATCAATGTTAACCTGTTTTGAGTGTTTTTTTAAATCCTGATTTATTTTTTGATTTTCCTATCTGGGTTGATGTCTCATTGCCCTGCCCAGTTTTGTAGTCTTGAGTTGATACCTGATATTATTGATTTTCTAACCAAAGAACTCCCTTTAGTATTTCTTGTAGTTTTAGTTTAGTTTTTACAAATCCCCTAAACTTCTCTTTATCTGGAAATGTCCTACTTCCATCTTCATATTTGAGAAATAGGTTTGCTGGATATATGGTTCTTGGCTGGCAATTTTTTTTCCTTCAATTTTTTATATAAGTCAACCCATTGCCTTCTTGCCTGCGTGATTTCTGCTGAGTAGTCTGAGCTTGTTCTTATTGGCTCTCCTTTGTAGGTGACTTTTCGTTTATCTCTAACTGCTGTTAAACTTCTCTCTTTATCTTTGGTTCTGGCAAGTTTGATTATAATATGTCTTGGTGACTGTCTTTTAACATCTACGTTCTGTGGAGTTCAATGAGCATCTTGGACTGATATATTCTCATCTTTCACAATATCAGGGAAGTTTTCTGCCAATAAATCTTCAACAATTCTCTCTGTATTTCATGTTATCCTTCCTTGTTCTGGTACTCCAATCACTCGTAGGTTATTTCTCTTGATAGAGTCCCACATGGTTCTTAAGGATTCTTCATTTTTTTTTAATTAATTTATCTGATTTTTCTTCAAATATATTAGTGCCAAGTGATTTATCTTCAAGTCAGAAATTCTGCCTTCCACTTGCTCAATTCTGCTTCTCTGACTTTCTACTGAGTTGTCTAATTCTGTAATTTTATTGTTAACCTTCTGAATTTCTGATTGCCGTCTGTCTATGGATTTTTCCAGCTTTTTAAATTTTTCATTCTGTTCCTGAATAATCTTTCCAATTTCTTCAATTGCGTTATCTGTGTGTTCCTTGGTTTGTGCTGTGTATTGCCTCATTTCCTTCCTGATGTCTTGAAGGGTTCTGCATATTAATCTTTTGTATTCTGCCTCTGGTAATTCCAGGAAGGCACTTTCATCTCGAAGATCCCTTGATTCATTTTTTTGAGAGCTTGTTGAGGCGATCATGATCTGTTTCTTTATGTGACTTGATATTGACTATTGTCTCTGAGCCATCTATAAGTTATTGTATTAGTTTATTTTATGTTTGCTTACTGTGTCATAGCTTCTTGCTTTGTTTTGTTTTGATATGCCCAAATGGGTTGCTTGAGTGAGCTAGCTTGATTATTTTCACCTTTGGAGCTCTGGTGTCCTGTTCCCAGATGACTAGAGCTGTTATCAGGTATATCAGCCTAGAAGTCCATTCACTTTTCTTGTATAAATTCAGCTTAGGTGTCCAGGTAGCTGATCATCAAGCGTGTGGTACAGGCTCTGTCCTACGGTCTTAGAGGGGCATTGGTGATTGGTGTAGGTACCAGTATCTGGTTGCAGCAGGGGGGTCACACTCTGAACAAGCCAGGGGGCTGAGAATCATCCCCCACATATGTCTGAGGAAAGTGTGTCCCTGATCCCTAGAGCATACAGGTGGGTGGGTTCTGCAGACGGACCATGGGTACTCAGTGTTTTTGGTTGTAAGGACTGGGAGGTACCAGTTATCCTTGGACCCCTGCCATGGGTGGCTGGGTGACCTGAGTGGAGCTACCTTTCCTTAGGCCCCGATGGGGGTAGCTGAGGACCCTGTTTAATAGGCAAAGCAATGTAAAACATGAAATACGCAGTTCTCCACTACACAGCTGAAATGGTTGGAGTCTGCCAACAAGGGCCTATTCTCCTGAAATAGGCCCATACAGGTCCATGCAGAGGGGAAAGGTACTCAAAGTCCACAGACCCTTTATGCCTGGACAGGAGTTTTTTCTGTCCTGAGCTCCCCCAGTTAGAGGAGCTGGCAAATTATCTTTTCCCCCAACTGCAAATTTATTCCTTCTCCAAGGCTGGAAGAATGGCTCCACGTACTCAACAGGACCTCTCAGACCCAGGGAATTTAGCCGCTGAAGCCAGCTTTGGGGGGGGGGGGCGGTGTGGTAAAATATCCGCAAGTACTTAGCTTTTGCTGAGAGAGCTGTTCTTCTCCGGTTCTGGAGTTGTGAACAGGCTGTGTGGCTGTCTGCTTCTCCCTGAGGAAACTGCAGCCGAATGCTAGTACCAGCCCTGTGCCGCTGCTCTAGAAACGGTGCCTGAGTGGTCCCCGTGATTCAGGTCTGGTAACTCCTCTCTGTTTCTGAACCATCTCTTCCTCCCCCTGCCCCTCTGTTCATTTTCTAATCTTGCCTTTGATGCTCAGGGCTCCTAGCTTGTCATAAATATACTGGTTTCACTTATTTTTTCGGGTCTTTGTTGTAAAGAGGGCTCGCCAGAAGTGTCTGTCTATTTTGCCATCTTGGCTCTGCCTCTCTAAAAAAAATAAATAAAGCCCCTCTTAAAGACAGAACTCCACACTTAAGAGGTCTTTGGGTAACTTTTTGTTAATAAGGCTTTCATCACTGTTTGAGAATACTTTCAGAGAACACAGCACATAAAGCAGCATGAACACCATTCTCTCTATGCTGCACCATGCGGTCCATGCCAGGATTTTTCTTTTGTTATCAGTTGTATCAAACAAGATCATGCTGGGGTAGGGTGGGTCCTAGTCCTAATTCCTTCCAAATGATGTCTTATAAAAAGAGAGTGACACTCATGGGAAGTACAGATGCCATGTAAAGATGGAGGCAGATGCACCCATAAGCAGCAAAAGAACACCAAAGATCTCCAGCAGCCATTGGAAACTAGGACAGAGGCCCACAGAAGGAATTGACACGGCTGAGACCCTGATTTGGAATTTTAGCTTCCAGAGCTGTGAGAAAATACCACTCTGCAGTATTTTGTTATGGCAGCCCTAGGAAATGAAGACAGTATTCTTTCTACAGAAACAACAAAACCAGCTACAAATGTTCAAGTGAGCAATTGCAAGTTCTTCTTGGCAAAGAAAAGCACGAGGGAGGTGACATGGAGCATGTGGGTGTCAAGCACATGGGAATCAACCCTCAAATGTGCCTCACACACTCTGCTCAGAGAAGGACAAGAGCTCCATCAATGGTACAAGAAATAATTTTAGATTGCAAGGGACAATGTTAAAAAAAAAAAAAAAGATGTCTATTTTAGGAAAAATATAATTAAACATCACAATTATGATTTCACAAACTACTTAAGATAAGTCTAAGAGAAAAATGAGTTTACACAGAGTGGGAAAAGTTGTTTACAACACATGTTATCAACAAAGCATTTATGTTCAGAATAAATCAAGAATTTCTGCAAGTCAATATGAAAAGGGAAATAAAGAACCAATAGAAAAATAGATAAGAGACTTAAACAGACACTCACAAGACAAAATATCCACATAGTCGACAGACATATGAAATGATGCCTAACCTCAATAACAGTCATGGAAATTAAGACCACAATAATGTATTCCTGGGTGGCAGAAATGGTTAACATTCAACTACTAGCAGAAAGTTTGGCAGTTCAAACCCACCCAGAGGTGCCTTGAAGTGATCTGCTTCTGAAAGGTCACAGCTTGAAAACCCTATTAGCAGTTCTGGTCTGCACACATGGGGTTACCATGTGTCAGAATCAACTCAATGGCAACTAACAACAACAGCACAATCCCCAGAATGGCTAAATGAAAGCAATGATAATACTAAGTGTTGGTAAGAATGGAGAGCAGTGGAAGCTTGTGTACTTGACTGGTCAAAATGTAAATTGGTGCAACTTTTGGAAAGCCGATTTGACAATACCTATTAAGGTTGAGCATACACATATCTTCTATCCCAGAAATTCTACTGTAAGTATATACTCAGCATAAATGCACTTCAATAACGTCATCATGTTCATTAAATTAAGTTTTAAATAATTTTCATACTTCCATTATGCATAACAGCCCCAAACTGGAGACAACCCGAAGGTCCATAAACAGTAGAATAAATAAATAATAGTGCTATATTTATGCAAAAGAATACTACACAACAATGAAAATGAAAGCAATGAATCACAGCTTCAGGCAACAATAGAGCTAAATCTCTCAAATGTTCATACTGAGTCATAGAAGAAAGACTAAAAATATATGCACTGTATGATCCTATATATATGTATAATTAGAAAACATAGAGTTCGAAAGTTAGAATAGGGTTACCTCTGAGAAGGCAGGGGGCATTAATGGGAGGAAGAGTTCTGAGGTCCTAGCCCTGTTCTGTTTCTTGACCTGGGTGTTCCTTCTGTGATAATATATTGATTTCTAAATTTATGCTGTGTGCTTTTTTCAATATGTACATTTTACTTCATAACTTTAAAAACTTTTTTTATAAACTCTTTAAATATTAAGTAAGTGTATAGATACATGATTAAAACAAAATGCTGAGAGTAGTAATGACTAAAGATTGGGAAATACTGAGATAATAGAAGTAACTAACCTTCACACCACCATATGTCTGTCAGTTTGTTGTACTGTGGTGGCTCGAATATTCCTGTGATACTGGAAGCTTTGCCACTGATATTTCAAATACTATCCAGGTTACCCTTGGTGAACAACTTTCACTGAGCTTCTAGACTAAGGCAGACTAGGAAGGAGGACCTGGCAGTCTACTTCTGAAAAAATAGGCCAGTGAAAACCTTATGAATAGCACCAGAACACTGTCTCATATACTGCAGGAAGATGGAGCCCCTCAGGGTGGAAGACATTCAAAACACTACTGGGGAAGAGCTGCCTCGTCACAGTAGAGTCGACCTTAATAATGTGGATGGAGTCAAGTTTTCTGAACATTCATTTGCTGGTGGTACAGCTCAAAATGAGAAGCAACAGCTACAAATATCCATTAATATCCAGAAAGTCGTATGTTCAAAGTATGAATCTAGGAAAATTCGAAATAATCAAAACTGAAATGGAACACATAAACATTGAAATCCTAGGCATTAGTGAGCTGAAATGGACTGGTATTGGTCATTTTGAATCACACAAGCATATGGTCTACTATGCCAGGAATGACAAATCGAAGAGGAATGGTGTCAAATTTATCGTCAAAAAGAAAATTTCCAGATCTGTCCTGAAGTACAATGCTGGTCAGTGATAGGATAATATCCATACACCTACAAGGAAGACTAGTTAATAGGACTATTATTGGAAATTACACACCAACCACTAATGCCAAAGATGAAAAAATTGAAGATTTTTACCAACTTCTGCAGTCTGAATTTGATCAAACATGCAATTAAGATGCATTGATAATTACTGGTGATTGGAATGCAAAAGTTGGAAACAAAGAAGGATTGGTAGTTTAAAATTACGGTCTCGGTGATAGAAACAATGCCAGAGATTGCACGATAGAATTTGGCAAGACCGACAACTTCTTATTGCAAATATCTTTTTTCAACAAAATAAACGGCTTCTTACATACTTTGGACATGCTATCAGGAGGAAGCAGTCCCTGGAGAAAGATGTCATGCTTGGTAAAGTAGAGGGCCAGTGAAAAGAGGAAAAGCCTCAACAAGATGGATTGACACAGTGGCTGCAACAATGGGCTTAATCATAACAACGACTGTGAGGAGAGTGCAGGACCGGGCAGTGTTTTGTTCTGCATACATGGGGTCACTAGGAGTCGGATCTGACTTAGGGGCACATAAGAACAACAATGCACGTGGAACTCACCAGATGGAATACACAGGAATCAAATCAACTACACTGGTGGAAAAAGATAATGGAAAAGCTCAATATCATCAGCCGGAACAAGGCCAGGGGCTGACTGTGGAACAGACAATCATTTGCTCATACGCAAGTTCAAGTTGAAGTTCAAGAAAATTAGAACAAGTCCACAAGAGCCAAAGAACAACCTTGAGTATATCCCACCTGAATTTAAAGACCAACTCAAAAATAGATTTGGCACATTGAACACTAATTACTGAAGATCAGAGTAGTTGTGGAATGACATCAAGGGCATCATACATGAAGAAAGCAAGAGGTCATTAAAAGACAGGAAAGAAAGAAAAGGCCAAAATGGATGTCAGAAGAGACTCTGAAAGTTAATCTTGAACATAGAATTGCTAAAGCAAAAGGAAGAAATGATGAAGTAAAAGAACTGAACAGATTTCAAAGGGCAGCTGGAGAAAACAAAGTATTATAATGAGATGTGCAAAGACCTGGAGATAGAAAGCCAAAAGGGGAGAACATGCTCAGCAGTTCTCAAGCTAAAAGAACTGAAGAAAAAAATGCAAGCCTTTTTTATGGTGAAAGTATTAAATGATTCAGGAAGCATCAAAAGAAGATGGAAGTAACTCATAGATTCACTGTACCAGAAAGGATTGATCAACGTTCCACAATTTCAGGAAATAGCATTCGATCAAAAACCAATGGTCCTGAAGGAAGAAGCCCAAGCTGCACAAAAGGCATTGTCAAAAAAAAACATACTCCAGGAATACCAATCAAGATGTTTCAGCAAAAGGATGCAGCTCTGGAAGTGCTCGCTTGTCTATGCCAAGAAATTTGGAAGACAGCTACCTGGCCAACTGACTAGAAGTTAGCAGCTATAACTCTTAACCACTATGCCACCAGGGTTAAGAATTGATTATTCTTCCAATGTTCTGCCTTCTGTTTTTTCTTTCAGAAGTCAGAGCAGAGCCCAGGTCTCTACCTCTGCCTCTCTTCTCCCTCCCATCTTCCTACAAAGCTCTCAATTATCAAGCTCTTTTGTGCTCATTACTTGTTCATTGCATAAATGTCTGCTACTTTCTGAAAGCAGCCATCTTGAAGCATGAATAGCTCCTCCTTTCACCCCTCATCACCATCACTGTCTTTTTTTTGGATCCAGAGTCACCAAATAGGAGGCCCAAGGTATAATATTATGTTTGAACCTTCAACTCTTCAGTGGTTCTATATTTACACAAGAAAAAAGCTGGACTAGTGTCCAAGAGGGAGTCCCTGGGTCAGGTTGTCTCCACGGCCACTAACAACAACAACCACAGGGAAGCATTGCGTTACATGAGGTCTAGGTTATGTCAAACGCATGGATAGCACAGCCTTTAGAAAAACAAAATAAAATAGCCAGGCTGATATCCATGACATATTAACCACATGTTCACAAGTTCGAATTTGGCATAACCTGATGATGAGCATCTCAAGGACACCACCAAAAGGTTTCCAGCTTAGGAGTCAGAGGTTAACATGGACACTCAGGCTCCCTCCAAACCCTGCACAAGCAAAGTAAGGATGAGCACGGGATTCCAGGGAAAGCCTGTTGTGAACAGCAGGCATCCCCCACTCCTAGAAGGAAGCCAGGCATGGATGACGCAAGCAAGTTCAGAATGAAACAGGGAAACAAAACAGTACACAAGTATTAGGGAAAGTAAGAAGATACCCCCAGGGCCCCAGGGCTTAAGGGTGTTACCTGAAATAGATTCAAGCTGCGTCTGTTCCTGGGAAGCATCGCCCTTTGAGACTCTGTGGTCATCAACCAGGGAGACAAACCTCTCCCCTGAGCTTCCCCAGAGCCTGCTGGAAAACCTGGTTAATTTGTTGTCTGGAGACTGCTATTCTGGCTTTCAATATATGCACAGTACTTTTGGTGCTAAATTTATTTGTAATCATTGCAACAGCCTGTTCAATTATAACTAATGGGTGCACTCACACTAAGTGACATGCATTAGAAGTTCCTTTCCCCCACCCCAAAATACCCATGAAGATGCATCAAAGATGGTGGGCAATGAAGCTACTCTATATGAGGAGAACTACCTTGGATGGAGAACTTTCGCCAAAGGAGTTTCCCCACAGGATGCCTGTGTGAATGGCTCCAGCACCTTCAGGATGTGAGGACAGGTTGTCCTATTTGTGAGCTGCCATTTCAGAAAACTCAATGACAGGGGCAGAGTTCCCCTCTGCAGGCCTCCTACGGAGGATGTGATTTATCATGCACATTATTAATGAGCTTCATCCTAAGTTATTCCGGCTGCATGTGGAGCTTAGAGGACTTGGGAACATAACTTGGCAGACTAGATAGCTTTTAAATGCAGCACTTCACTAGTCAATTAAAAAAAAAGATCTTAATATCAAAGAAGAAATCAGAAAGTGTCAGTTGGGGGAGAACAGGAGCAAAAATGGGTTGGAAAGTGTAAAATTAGGAAAAGAAAACTAATATATACATATATTTTTTTAAAGAAATACATATACATTTCCATTTCCATTCTGCTCTGTTCCTCCCAATTTGGGGGCCAAAATGTCAGCAGTTTGAATCCACCAGGTGCTCCTTGGAAACTCCATGGGACAGTTCTACTCTGTCCTTTAGGGTCACTGTGAGTCGGAATCAACTCAGAGTCAATGGGTTTGGTTTTTGGTTTGAACCTGTACAGAAATGACAGAGCTATTTCAAGCCAAACCCAGGGAAGAGTTCTAAAAAGAAGCACCCTCCAAGGTCACAGGCGCTCACAAAGGAGCCTTGTCACATATTACTCATGTACTAGCCCAGCTACCTGTCCAAATTTTGAAAATACCATGGCTTCAGTTGGGCACACCTTAGTCCTTTACAGTCTTAATAGTAATACTTCATTTACTAAAAGATTTCACATTAGTACATATAAATCAATTTTCCCTGATCAAAACATTTCCCAGAATTTTCTATGATGCATCAAATGCTCTTTAAGCTGCAATGAGAGGCAGGATGAGTCAAGAATAACTTGGCCTGAAGTTTAGGGATTTTGACCTGGACTCACCAGGTACTGAAGCATCAAAGGCATAATTCTGCTTTCCAGTCCATGTGAGCACCCGAAGGCCTTTCCTGGCAGAAAAGTGGGCCCAGAAGATCTCCTTGATTGAAGCCAAAGCAATATACCATTGGCAGCATCTCCACAAAAGGGTAGAATGGAATGTCCAGATACAGCCTAAATTTCAATGCAAAGGCCAGGCTGGACTCTGAGATTTAGATGATGGATCTTCATTCTTATGAGCTCCCTGCTGTACCTAGATTGCTATTGTACACCTCACTTCCTCACTTCAAAAGGGAGGGAGAGAGGCAGCTTGCTATGTTGTTCTTAACAAGGTAGCTGTAGCTGGGAGGCCTTGGACCTCAGTCTTCACTCCCTCCTAGGTCACAGTAGGGAGTTGTGAGGGCAGCTTCATTCCATTGGTAGGCACCTTGCTCATAATCCCAAGAGGAGTTACTTTCTCCAAGAGAAAACTTTGGCGAACACATCGCGTCAAAATGAGAAATGACCTTGGGTACATCTGTTTTGAGTCAGAATCTCCTAGCTACATTTGACAAACAACAACTCTAAACTTTTCCCTACATAAGGCTAAAATTTAGTTTCTTGAATCCAGCAAAAAGCATTAGTCTCCTTTTATGAAAATCTTGATGTGTGCCCAGTACCGTGCTGTGTGAGTGAGGGGTTTGCTGTTCTCCTCCAACAATGTCCCTGAATGGAGAGATATTGCAATGGCTCATCTTATATTGTAGGAGGACTTGTCAGTATGTCCTCTTCTTTGCTCAGAAGGTTGCAGTCAGGGTTAAATAACAGGTGATTACCAAGTGAGTTTCTCATTGAAATGAGAATTAATATTTATGCAATTATATGTTGATGGCTTCAGCAGTCCACTGAAAAAGATCAACATTTAAACTCTATCACTTAACAAAAATAAAACCATCCTGCAATGACTACAACAGTATGTCGAAAGGTAGAAATACAAAAAAGACCCTACTGGGTACCATTTTTGCAAGACTATTCTAAGAATTAGAGTTGAGGAGAAAGAAAAAAGAAAAAAAAACTCTTCCAGTTGGAAAAGTTTATTCCCATAAAAGGTAAAAGTTGATTTATTTTTATGAAATGCTACAAATATGTTCTTAAAGTCACTGAATTCTTCAGCTACCTCACCCCAAGTCATTGCTTTATGGAGCTTTTAAGGCCTTCAAAATACAGCACTGTTGCTAAAATAGAGCCATTCCCCAAGCAACAGGGTTGTAAACAGGATGTTATGGAAGGAAGGACTCTTTCAGAGCAGTGGAAAGCTGCTGCCCATTTCTTGTAGCTCAGATGATGTGATCTGAGGTGAACTGGTCACCTCAGATCAAGTCATGAGCTCCTGACTCAGAAACATCTGTCTCCCCCACTATCTGAGCCCCACATTTAGAGCTGTCTGTTGGAATCTCCATCAGTTCATAGTAAAAAATAAATGGGCCCATCAAATCATAGAACTCTAGGGTTTGAAGGGACCTCAGTGGTCATCCAGGCCAACCCACAAATGCCACAGCTGGAAGAACGTAGGCCCAAGACTCAACCAGAATCAAGCAACCAGTCAGTGCTAGAACTTGGACTCAATCTAAGGCCTCGAGATGCCCAGCCTGGTACCTTGTCCATCTTTCGGCAATACATGTCTGGAGTGGAACATGTGGCAGTGTCAGAGTCTTTGGAGATATGTGTCCTTTATTTCACAGTTTAGATGTATATAAGCCTTGATTTCCTTACAAATAAAAGTTCCCTAAAAGTATCTTTTACAAATGCTAGCCTTTATAAGACACAATCTTGGTCAAAACCCAAGGGTGGGCCAACAAGCCTATGAAGTATCTACTAATTTATTAACTCCATTTTAAAGATGAAGAGACTTAATCACAAAAAGGTTGTGAAAACTGCCAAAGGATAACCCATTGCTAAGTAACAGAGCAGAGCTGACTTCAAACCTAATGCTATTTGGTTCCAGAGTTCAAGTTTATAAGTAGTATACTGTACGAATAGTGAACTTCCCATCACTGTCAGTGTTCAAGCAGAGCTGGATGACCCCCAGTGAGAGAGATATGTTCTAGGGAATTCTTTCCCTTAAAGGAAGGGGGAAGCCAACTGTCTTCTAAGGTCCTTCCAGCCTTCAGCTTCAATGAGTTTTTTGTTGTTGTTAGGTGCCGTCAAGTCAGCTCCAACTTATAGTGTCCCTACGTACCACAGAATGAAACATTGCCCAGTCCTGTGCCATGCTCACAATCGTTGTTATGCTTCAGCCCATTGTTGCACACGCTGTGTCAATCCATCTTGTTGAGGGTCTTCCTGTTTTTCGCTGACCCTCTACTTTACCAAGCATGATGTCCTTCTCCAGGGACTGATCCCTCCTGATAACATGTCCAAAGTAAATAAGATATAGTCTTGTCATCCTTGCTTCTAAGAAGCATTCTGGTTGTACAGGCCTGAGTTTACCATCCTATGATTACTGCTGGTTTGAGTAGCCAAGAGAAATTTCAAAGAGGAAATAGAACAAGAATGGGATTTGAAGCAGAGTCAGAATTTGCGTAGACAAAAAGGAAATTAATGATGGGGATGGGGGATTTCAGCAGGCAGGAGGAAGTTAGGAAGAATAGCAAGAAAGATGATGATAAGGTTTTGAGCTCTCAGGCTTTCCTGGTTAAAAGATGCCCAGAGCTCCAGTCCCACCTATATTTGTGCCTAGTCGTGTTACCATCTGAGCCTCCCGGTTGAGTTTCCATCTTTCGTGTGGCCTGATTATATTGGACTGAACCCTCTCAACTGCTAAAATCACACAGTACAAAAATGGATATAGGGTCAATGTTATGAGCTCTTAATAAAGCATTTTCCCAAGCCCTAAATTAAACACATACACACAGAGAATGCTTCCACCCATGCTATGAGTTAAATTCTGCTCGTGTCTGAGTGCCCACGTATTTTATATTATCCTTAATGTGAGCTACTTGCACATTCAGTGGGAAAGAGAGTAGGCTTCACAGCCCTCAGTTCCCAGAGCAGCTCCCAAATTTATGCAGACTCAGAAGCACAATTGTTTGAAGGATGGCTTTCTGTCTCTGCCACAGTTCAGGCAGCAGACATGTGTTTCTGATGAGGCAGCTGCTGAACATGGAACTTGTTCATTTTCAAGCTAAGTTTTTATTTGCACTGTTTTCAACAGGTTACTGTGCAGAATATCTACTCAGTATGTGACATTTTCTTCGCTTTCTACAGAAGAGGAAAGGCAGACTCCTAAAACATCTCAAAAGGGTTTCTAGGTCAGTAGGACAAAAGAGTTGCTGAAAAGCCTGGCACAGGGTCCCTAGAGAGGCTCTGTGAGGTGGCTGGTGAAGGGAGATAAAAGGACCGCATTTGGGCTGCTTGGCATGAGGTAGGAGAGTGGGGCTGGAAGAGGCTCTAACCCCACATACAATGTGCAAAGGAGGGGACTGCAGGGGGTTCTCCAGGGCCCAGGGGAGAGGCGTCTCCAGAGCACAGGCACACACTGCATGCACAGCACATAAACAGGGCCCTGGGAAAGCAGCCCTGTTTATTTGCTCCCCTTTCTAAAAAATGCTCTAAGCAAACCTTGAATTTGTCACCCTTCATCAGTTTCTGAGACACATCTGTTCATTTCTGCCAAAGGAAATGGGAATCTCTAAAAGAGATAAAATAAACCAACGTCACATGTAGAACATCCTGGGTCTTTATAGAAGTGCCGTTGATGAGTTGTGCATTCTAGTGCTCGCTGTGTCCCTGCGTGGTGCAAAGAGTTAATGGGCTTGCCAGCTAATAGAAGGCTGGAGGTTCCAGTCCACCCAGAAAAGCCTCAAGAGAAAGGCCTGGTGATCTATTTTCAAAAAATCATCCATTGAAAACCCTCTGGAACACAGTTCTACTCTGACACACATGGGATCATCGTGAGTCCAAATCAAACTGAACAGCAGCTGATGGTGGTGGTAGTGCTTCCTGTACCTCTTATATTGGTGCCAGCAAACGCACGCTCTCCTTCTGGGCATGAGATGGAAGCTTTGTCTTTTCTTTGACAGCCATGAAGCTCTCCTTTAGTGCTTATTTCTAAAAAGCTGTTTTCATCCTAGGCTTCTGGTCTATTTCTCACCCGACCACCACCATCTATCAAATGACATTTGATCTTTAATTGTCTTTTTAATGATTACTGCATGACCACATTTTTTATTGTAGCCTGACTCAAATTCTGTTTGGAAATAAGTCAGTTATTAATATTAAACACCATCAAAAATTGTTTCAGACAAAGTGGGGGGAGGAACTTGAACTTGGGGGAAGAATCCTTCCAGTAACTATATATAGAATTTTGGAGCAAGAAGAGAACATACAGTCTAATGTCTCATTTTGAAGATTGGAACACTGATGTCCAGAAAGGGAATGAGATTTGCCCAATGAAGGTCCCTCAACCAGTCAGTGAACTGAAGCACGTGACCCCAAATGGGGCACCCTTCCTTTGCCATTTGCTGTACTAGAGTCGCTATGAGTCAGAATTGACTTGATGGCAGTAGGTAGTAGGGTTTCGGTTCCCTCTTCAAATTCTGTTACAGACACATCTTCTGTTGCCAGCAAGACTGACAAAGAGGCAACTCCCTTTCTCCCTTTTATTCTATTCATTTTTCCTAAAGTCTTTGCTCAGACTGCATTGATGTCTACTTTGCCTTTGAGGGTTAAAATTTAGGGAGCAGAAAGGGCATCACCAGACATTGCTGGAGATGTGCCTACCAAAAACAAGCTGTGACCTCGGCATTTTCCAGGAAGCCATGCAGGATGTAATTAACTGACAAGAGGACACTCATTTGCCCTGCAGCAATGAACAAAATACACTGTCCCCAAAGTCCCAAATATCTTGTGACGAGTTTCTTTCCTCCCACTCTGCAAATAACACCTTGGGAAAAGACAGACTCCTCTTGAGAATTTGTTGTTCTGCTTGTTCTCAACCTGAAGTGACAATTCCTTGAGTGAAGAGCCTGAGGCTGCCGTGAAAATAAGAAGACAGTGTGCACATGATGACAAGGAACAAAGGCTAGTGAACCCTCAATGAACCGTGGCATGGCCCTGCCTGACACCCTTCCAGACTCCCCACCTCCACACCTCCACAAAATCAAGTTCAAACATATTAACCCTGTCCTCAAGGCCTCCCTTGGCCTGCCCCCTGCCTACTTCCCCAGGTACTTGTGGTTACCCCCCGCCCCGCCCCGTGCTCCACCTGACATTCCAGAAACACTGAACTGCTTGTAGATTCCCAAACACATGGAGCCTGTTCTTGCCCCTGAACCTCTGCTCATGTGGTCCCTCTGCTTAGCCTCCACCCCTCTTTTCCTCCTTCCCTCTCTGAGGCCTTGAGGAGCTACTTCCTCTGTTGCCTATGGGGCTTGACCTTTTTCTTGGTGGAGTATAATTTCATTTGAACTGTTAGAAAGATCCATTCTGTCCTAGAACTCTTCAGCGTCCCTTCAAAGGTCAGGGTTCCCTGAAAGTGTCCAGAAGGGGGACTTTTCCCTAAAGGTCATGGACTGAAAGGTAGCAACATTGCACTCTGGTTTTAGCACTGTGTCTTCTGTGGTCTGAGGGAAGGAGCCCCAGGTGTTCAGTGATTCAAAATTCTGTTTAAGCATCAGACACTTCAGTCTCTTGTTCCCTTTTCCCACAACCATAATGGCTAAGGCTAAGAAAGCACCTTTATTTCTGTTTCTGGAAAAATATCCCATGTCCACCAGTGTATGTTTACCTCTCCTCCACCCCAGGAAATTTGGAGCCTCTGGAAGCCCCAAGAGGTCAATTTGTCATGGCAAAGCTAGGGTGTGGAGAAAAGGCAGAATTCAAGAGAACTGAGGGTTTCTCTAAAGTGTAGCAGATGAGTAAACAAAAGTCAGCAGATCATGACCCAGACATTTCCATGGACCAAGTTCAAACCCAAAAGTTATGCTTTGTTGATAGGATCTTAAAATGAATCATCAGAGAATCATGTATTTAAAATGTCTTTGGCGTAGCTCTTTATACAATTATAGGATCATGGGCTGCTAGGACTTGTGAAATATCTTCAACCCACCCTCCTTTTTCTGATGAAGTGGCCAAGACCAAGAGAAGCAAATTAACAACTTTCAATTTTCTCACTACAGCCAGACCCTCTGTTCCCCAACCCCACCCACTGCTGCCTCATCCGGGGATCTGGGTTCCATTCACACACCTCTAAATTACACACAGGGAAAGAATCTCTGCTCTTGTCATGAGGTCTGACAGCAGCTGCACATCTCCCAACTGGGGGTGCTGCAGCAGGCGCAATAGCAAAATCTTCTCCTCCCTCTCCCAGTGTGACTAAGTGGTAACACGTAGATGCCATGCCATCTGAAGAGTCTTGTCCCCATTCTCTATTCATCTTCTGGACCATTTCTTGAGAGAGACAAAATGAGAGGGGGTTAGGAACCCATCCTCCATCATTGCCTAGTAGAATATCTCTTAGAATCTTCTGCAGAATTAAGTCTACCAGGGACAGCAATTCAGAGGCCTTCATAGTTCAACACAAGTTCCAGGGATACCTGCCTCTGTTGTATATACAATCTTCTAATCTTAATTTCTTGGTCCTCAATATGTCTTCCCAACCAGTTGCCATTGATCTGATGCTGACTCCTGGCACCCCCTTCTGTGTAAGAGTTGAACTGCACTCCATCGCGTTTTCAATGGCAGATATTTCAGAAGTAGATCCCCAGGCCATTCTTCCCAGGGGCCTCTAGGTGGGCTCAAACCTCTGACTTTTCAGTTAGCAGCCAACCATATTAACTATTTGCCCCACCCAACGACTCCTTGTATATCTTCCCAGAGACCCAGAACTCCTGTAATCTGTAGTTCAGAGACAATAAAAACATGGAAGACCTCTTCAAGGTTCAGATTCTTGGTCCCCAATGAGATAGGTCTGAACTAAGTGCAACACTAGAGAGAACTCTGATATGGGGACTTGGATGAGTGACTGCCATTATTGAGAAAAAGGCAGTACCTCCAAAGAAGGCTACATTACTCTGAGACTCCAGGATCAGACACATAGTCACCAGATACCTACAGGGCAGACATAGCTGATTTGCTGTATTTAACAGTATTGGTTCAGAAGGAGCCATTAGTATAGCCATCATTATTAGGAACAGCAGCAACGGCTAGCAGCTTGGGGCACCTGTGCTTTGTGTGGAATATCTCATTTTATCCTCAAAATAATCTTATGGGTAATATTATTGTGAGGGGTAGAATAATGCCTCCCCACCCAAAGATGTCCACATCTGATCCATGAACCTGTGAATATGTTGCCTCATGTGGCAAAAGGGATTTTATAGATGTGATTGAGTTAAACGTCTTGAGATAGGGAGATTAGCCTGGATTATCCACGTGGCTCTGATTTAATCACAAGCGTCCTTATAAGAGGGAGGCAAGACAGTCAGAGTCAGATAAAGAGCTATGATGACAAAAGCAGAAGTCAGAGTGACGAGATAAATAACTCAAAGATGGAAGGGGCCATGTGCCAAGAAATGAAGTCAGCCTTTAGAAACTGGAAAATCCAAGAAAACAAATTGTCCCCTAAGAGTCCTAAAAGGAACCCATTTTAGATTTTTGGCTCCCAGAACTGTAAGATAATAAATTTGTGTTGTTCAAAGCCAGCAAGTTTGTGGCAATTTGTTACAGCAGCAATAGCAGGCTAATACAACTATCATTATCCCCACTTTACAGATGAAGAAACTAAGAGAAGTAAAAAAACTTGCCCCAAATCATTCACCTAGCAAGTGGCAGATCTAGGACTTGAACCCAGGTAGTTTGACTCCAGAGCCAGGATTCTTAACTACTAAACTATACCAAAAAAAAAAAAAAAAAACTTATACCGCTAACTACTAATTGAATCCATAAATTAGTAAATAAATAATGAAAAAGATGGTGTCCTTGATGTATAGAGCTTAGACTCAAACTAAGAGAAGATATACAATGACACAGATCCCATTAGGCATCTAACATGGGGTATATATACATATATTACTGTATGTAGTATATACATACTATATATATAAATTACTATAGGTGTTTTTTATAGGTATATATATATATATATATATATATATATATACATCCATAGTAATTTCCTTTGTAGAAGAGTTACTATGAAATAAAATAATCAAGAAGTATGTTTTAGAGCATGTGGAACTTAATCTGGCCCCCAAAGGATGGCTGGGATTAGGCAGACTAGGAGGAGATGAAATATTGAGCAAAAATAGAGAATAATTTCCCTTTAACCCACACAATGGGCATTCTTGCATATCTGCAAATTCCTTCATAATCTGCCCCAGGCTCACCTCCTTTGTTGTTGTTGCTCAGTGCTATCAAGTGGATTCTGAGTCATAGCAACTCTACATGACAGAGTTGAACTGCCTATAGAGTTTTCTAGGCTGTAATCTTTACAGGGAAGCCCTGGTGGCATAGTGGTTAAGTGCTATGGCTGCTAACCAAGGGATAGGCAGTTCAAATCCATCAGGTACTCCTTGGAAACTCTACGGGGCAGTTCTACTCTGACCTATAGGGTCACTATGAGTTGGAATCGACTTGATGGCACTGGGTTTGGTTTTTTGGTTTTTTTGGTAATCTTTACAGGAGCAGATCACCAGGTCTTTTCTCCCGAAGGGCTGCTGGTGGGTTCAAACCGCTAACTTTTTGGTTAGCAGTGAGCGCTTAACCACTGCATACCAGGGCTCCTTCTACCTTGTAGCAACCCTGTAGGTCAGAGTAGAACTGCCCCACATGGTTTCCAAGGCCATGATCCTTATGGAAGCAGGTTGCCACATCTTTCTCCCACAAAGCGACTCGTGAGTTTGAATCATAGACCTTTCGGTTAGCAACCAAGTGCGTAATCACTGTGCCTCCAGAGCTCCTTTCATCTCAGTCCTGTTATTGGACCTCCAGTTTTCACTCAGCTCGACAGTGAGGCATGAGTCAAGTGAAAGCGAAAGGAGAAAAACTTTATTTCGTTGGCCAAGCAAAGGAGCTCACCGGGACCTGTGTAGTCAAGATGGCTCCCTGACCAGCAGGCACAGGGGTTTATATATAGGGAGGAAACAGACTAGTGGCAGGCTCTTCTTCAGGGTGTGTTCAGGGACGTGGTCCATCAGGATTGGTGGACAGCTCCCATAATGATGCCAAGGTCATCAGGGCACAGTTGCACTGGGGCTGTAATGGAGGGGAAATGGCAGCTTAACTCTGCCCGGTGGCCATCGGCAGTTTCCCACCTCAGTCCCCTCCAAAAATTCAACTCAGCACTCAGAGACTCTGCAGGAATTACCAAGGGCACTCTACACATTTGCAGATGTTTTATATTAATTGTGTGAAAAAGAGCCCTTACTAAAGAAGAATGTGCTAATATCAGAAAAACTGGGGCAAATTCCAAATGTCTCAGAAAGCTTTACATCACCCAAAATTAGTCTCGGCCTTGCAGGCAGAAGATCTGGATGCCAGTGCATCACATGGCCCACCCCAGTTCCAGGAGGCACCCCCAGCTCTATCATGTAACCTGCCCACCGTGACCTGCCTGGTTGTTTCCCTTTACCCTCCAGGATTCCATCAGGGCACAAGTCAGGGGTCCCAGCAAAGCTGCAGGGGCCTGGGGAGAAATATCCCCATGAGAATGTAAAGAAGCTTCTTCACCGATCACACAGCCTCAGTGGCCAAAGGAAGATTAGTGGTCTCTCTGGAGGGAGAAAGTTTGAACACTGTACTAGATTCACACATCTTCAGTGAGCAGAAGCAGTTAAAACATCCAAGGGTAAGGAAGACTCATTTATACTGCCTGTCCCTCTAGGGAAGGATTTTAAGGAGTAGTTCTGAAGAACTCTAAGAATAACCCATGCCTAGGGCCAATTTTCTGACTCAACGCTCCAAGTTATTTCCATGGGAGCTTCCCTCCACTGCTTTTAGTCTGACCAGAGTCCTCTGGCTCCTTCCCACAGCCCAAGCCATCAGTCACAGCAGGATGGAAGGCTGGGTGAGGAGGAGTAATGAGATGCGAGGTATGTTGTGTTCTGTTTACAAATTGCTTTCAGCCCTGTGGAGAGAGGCAGTTCTAAATGTTAAGTGTTATCACCACAGAAGGAGGGATGTGTGTGACTGACAGCTTTGCCTGAAACCTACCAAGAGTGGGGGCAAAGCCATTGTCCCCCTGCCTTGAGACCCTGACCCCTTATGCAGGAACAAGGGTACCATGCAACGGTCCATCTCTTCTCCAGTGACATGCGTCATCCCATCCAGGCCCAGAAGTCTCTCTCCCTGAACCCCTTCACAGGCATTTCTTCCATCTAGTACCTGCCTGTAAATTCATTCAGCTGGTAGAGCTTGCCTTATTCATCCTGAAATCTCTCATTAAACCTGTCATAGTGTGTGCACATACATATGCTGACCAATTAAATGTTGTGACTTTTGCTTCTGTGTCACCAAGATGCAGGCCTTTGTGACCTCAAGATTTATACATATGCTATTATAATTGTTAACATCCATTGCGTGCCTATTGTGTGCTAAACATAGTGCTGGGTGCTTTAGATACACTTTCTCTAAACCTTGTAATTACCATGACAAGTAAGTATTCTATCCTTAGGGGACAGTTAAGGAGCCATCTCACATCTTCAGCTCACAGTCTCTCTCCCGGCCAATCCCTCTGCCTTCCACTCCTACCACTCCACCAAGATTGTTTTTTCTCATATTGCCTACAACCTCTCCATTGCCAGATCCAATGGATACTCTTTGGAGCTCATCTTATGAGGTCTAAGCAGCATTTGACCTAGTTGATCACCCTCTCCTCCTTGAAACGTTCTTCTTTGAGCTGTCTTGACATCACTCTCTGGTTTTCCTTCTATATTCTGTTGATTTCATAGAGTTGTTGTGAAAATAAAGGAATAAGCAAATTAACACATTTAGAACAATGCCTATCTATAAAACAGAGTAGTACTGCCCCATAGGGTTTCCAAGGAGCGGCTGGTGAATTTGAACTGCCAACTTTTGGTTAGCAAGATCTAATGCATTATTGGACCATTTCTACACCCTGAAGTTGCACAAAGCCATTCCCGGTCCTTTTCTTGGCTCACTCTGGCCTAAGGCAGCCTCATTCATCTCACTGACTTTCAGTGTCATCTATCTGTTGGCATCTCCAAATTCATATCTCCAATCCAGATCTCATTAAACTTCAGATTCATTTATCCAATCACCTACTTGACACATCCATTTGGATGTCTCACGGGCATCTCAACTGGCATGTCTAAAACTGAACACTCCCCTTCTACTTGGCCCCCCTCAGTCTTTATCACAGACGATGACACCATCATCCACCAGTGATTTAAGTCAGAAACTGTGGAATCATCCTTGACATTTCCCTTTCGCTCACCTCACACATCTTATCCATTGCCAAAGGCTTTCAATTCATCCTCTAATTTATATCTTAACTCCAACCCCTTTGTGTCCATCTCTACTGTCATAACCTAGTCTGAGTCGAAGGTCTCCCAATTTTATCTTTTTCCACCCTACATTCCTTTTCTCACACACGACAGCCAAGAGGTGGTGGTGATGGTGGTTGTTATTGTTGTTCTCATTATTTTGATGAAATTCAAATCATGGAGTCAACCCACTGCTGAAAACTCTCCAATTGCTTGCCATTGTCTCTAAAAGAAATCAAATTCCTCAACTTGGCCCCCAAAGCCCTTCAATATCTGGTCCCTCCACTCCCTTCAGGTTCATCTTGCCACTCTCTTCCTCTGGCTGACTCTACTTCAATTACGCTACAGCTGTCTTCCTTTCCTTCTACAGCCTGTGACCTTAACTCTTTGTATTACATGGGCTACTATAGCAGTCTGGTGAAGCCTATGGAACCATGCTCAGAATATCTTTAAATGTGTAAAATAAAATGCATGGGATTACAAAGGAACCCAACTATACCAAAATGCAGTTATCGAAATATTTTTTAAATAAATTTGTGATGAAGTAATAATATATGTGCTTTTTTACCAAGGTATTAACTAATAAGATCCAGGCCTAGTACCTTCCATAATTGCAATGAGATATGAAAACAACAGTGATTTCCATTAGCAACAAACTTAAGTACTGCTAAGACTACAGTGAAATATAGTTGTAATTTTTTTTCTCTCCAGTTAAGAACCCTTGTTGTATAAGGAAAACTCTCCCCATTCTTCCACTGAGTAACTCCTATTCATCCCTCAGCCTCAGAATAGCCATCTTCAATGCCCCCCAACTGAGAACCCTCCACTTCTGTTATCCTTGCTCACAATACCTTCTTTTTGTTTCTCTAATTTATCTCAAATTATAACTATGTAAGCATTTGTTTACATATTTACTGTCTCTCTCTGTCACTAGATTGAAAGCTCCATGAGGGTTAAACAATACCTACTCTTTTCAGTGCCTGAGACATAGAAGAGAATGATTCGATGAATGAATGAATGAATTGCCCATAACTTCTAAGCAACAAAGCATGGCTATAATAACCCATGTCTATCTAATGCCACAGTTTCTGTTCTTTCACTGCATCACACTGAACTAAAAAAAAAAACAAAGCTTGTTGCTGTCGAGTGGATTCTGACTCATAGCAACCCTACAGAACAGAGTAGAACTGTCCCATAGGGTTTCCAATGAGCAATTGGTGAATTCAAACTGCCAAGCTCTTAACCACTGTGCCACCCGGGGTCCTACATTGAACTACATGTGTTAAATGAGTTCTGTTTCATACACATGTACCTTCTCTTACCGTGGTTCATTGACCTCTCTATTTAACAGAAAAAAAAAATTTTTTTGCAACCCTACCGAACTTGACCTTCAGAGAGGTTACCTTTACCAAAAATGTTTATTATTCCAATGGCAGCTTTTGCTAAAAATTGATGGAAAAAAAAATTCGGTTCACATTTTTAAGTTACTTTATTTTTCTGAAATTTTAAATGGTTTTAGTTATATGTAGAGCCTAAGAAATAGAATCAATTGCTGTCAAACCGATCCCACCTCATGGTGACTCCACGTATGTCAGAGCAGAACTGTATTCCATACGTTTTTCAGTGGCTGATTTTCAGCAGTAGATTACCAGGCCTTTCTTCTGAGGTCTACCTTCTGGGTGATGCAAATGGCTAACTTGCTTAGCTGTTAACCAAAAGGTTAGAAGTTTGAGTCTACCCATAGGTGCCTTGGAAGAAAGACCTGGCACTATACTTCTGAAAAATCAGCCACTGAAAAGCCTATAGAGCACAGTTCTTCTCTCTCTGACACACATGGGGTTACAATCATGAGTCGGAATTGACTTGACAGCAACTGGAAAAAAAAGTTATCTGGTGAACACAACTACTGCCTACAGCAGCTTCATCTCTGGGTTCCTGGTGTCACATGTGGCTGTGGGACAGGAGTACCAGGGTTTCAGACCCTTCACCACATCAAAATCACTGCACCTGGCCCTTCTACCCTGGCTTTCTCTGCTTCCTCACCCTCTAACCAGCAGCCCTGTCTCCCTCAAAAAAAAGATAGAAAATAACCTGCACCCTGGCAAACCTAGCCTGTCAAGCCTGTAAAAAAATAAAGATTTGATTATTCCATTGATAAAGGCAAGTAATTGTTCTGATGTCTTTAAATCGAATGCAGGGAACAAGTCCAAGATGGAATTTGCCTATGGGCTCTCTCCCACAACCCACCTCTCTCATAACTCACCCAACTCCAAATGGCCCTGGCTGTCCCTGTTCATCAAGGCCTTTTTCCCAGGCAGCCAGACTTGGAGCTGAATAACTCAGCCTCTAGGGAATTTTCAGGACAGTAGATTGTGAACCCTGAATCCCAGAAGAAAAGAGCAATTCAGACTATGTAAAATGCTCATGACAGTGCTGGCCCCAACACAAATACCAGAACCCTCTTACTCAGTGGTGGCAGGAGGGAGGGAGAGGGTGTTTCTAGAGGAGAGACCAAGGGACCTCGTAAGTAGAACTCACAACCACAGGAGATCCTTGATGTCTTCTAGGAGACTTGTGGCTCACAGAGGATCTTCTCCACCTCCTCCTTCCTGGAATAGGAGGATATGATTTGCACAAATATTCAGATTTTTTCCATGTGGATTTAAAAAAAAATCGTAAAAGGAATCCAAGGGAAAACGATTATAATTGGAGGTATCTTCCTCATTAAAGCCAGTACAAGATAATGGAAAGGGCACAGGATACCCGAGTTCTAACCTAGAAAATACAATGAACTGTTTCACATTTAAAAGTCTACTCCTTTAAGACCCCTTTCCATGTCTGTAAAATGTGGAAAGCCCATTTTACCCCCGCCTCACTAGGTACTGCAGCAATGATGCAAGGGAACCACTGTTGCAAAAGGCAATGAGCTCAAACAAACCCATCTGTTACCTTCAGAGGTCTCACAGGTGAGATTCTGAAGGAACCATCACCTGAGGAAGCACAGTATCGTGCAAAACAAATCTGCAGTTCACTCTGGTCCTGCAGGAGTGGCTTCAGAGGGGTGGTCCCCAGCCACCTCCAGAGGGGGCTCCTTTGTCGAATTGACCTCAGTCACAAAGTGCTCTCAAAACGCAGCCTGCACTTGTCCTCTCCTAATTTGGGGCCATTTCTCCTTGTTGTTCCTACACTGATGACTGAAATTAATCCTTGGCATTTCCCAACAGCTAAATCATCATAATCAAACTCTGCAGCTGCCAGATTTGCTGACTCAAACCCCCTATGTATTCATATGATATTTGCTGGGTAATTACAGAATAGAGGTAATTATATTCATGACTCCATTACTTTCATAATTCCAGAGCCCCAAAATCACTAAAAAAAAAAAAAAATCCCCACAGAGCCCGGGGAAGAAATTCCTTCAACAATTACCCTAACCCAATTCTTACATTGTTTGCCCCCTCACATAATTCTTTCCTCACAATCTTTCCATGTGAGAGTAGCAGCTTTTGAGTGCCTCAGTGACAGAGAGAAGGAAGAAAGATGAAGCAGACTAGAATGCGGTGGCCCATGCTTGCTTAGGACCAAAAAGGCTTTGAGTTATATAAATCAATGTGTTTCAGTTACAGTACCACTCACTACCATAACTGGTAAGCTGTAAATTCCCATGAATTCTTGGAGGCTTAACACAATGAAATCTATTTTTCACTCATGTCATGGTCCAATTCAGGTGCTCCTGATCAGGTAGCCTCCCACGTCATCATTAGGGTACCTAGGCTCCTTTTTTTTTGTGGCTCTATTTTTTTTTTATCCTACTGTCAGTCTTCAAAGGTTTGTCCAATCAGCCGATAGATGGGGGAAGACTTTTTAACTTTTTAACCAGTTGGTAACAAGTTATATGGCTCTACCTGTTTAGTTTGAGTTCTCTAGAGGAGCAAAACCAGTGACATATATATGCACATATATATACATTTTGTTGTATATGCATACATATTGCCTAAAGGGCAAGAGTAATGGTGAATTTAGCCCTTGTTGAACAATGACTTCCCAATAATGGCTCTATGCCATGATATGTGTGAGGGTTAATTTTATGTGTCACCTTGGCTAGGCTAGAGTGTCCAGTTGTTGGCCCAACACTAGTCTAGATGTTGCTGTAAAGGTATTTTAGTGATAGGATAAACATTTAACATCAGTTGACTCTACGTAAAGGAAATTACCCTTATTAATGTGGACGGGCCTCATCCAATCAATTGAAGGCCTTAAAAGCAAAAACTGAGGTTTCTTGGAGAAAAAGAATTCTGCCTCAAACCTCTAAATAGACATCTTGCCAAGGTTTCCAGACCGATGCCTGGCCTACCAATTTCAGACGCTGGAGTTTCTAGTCTACTGCCTGATCAGATTTTGTACTTGCCAAACGCACAATTGTGTGAGCCAAACACTTAAATTAAATTTGCCTCTCTCCCTTTCTATTTATTTATCTATTTATCTTACTTCATCTGTATGCTGAGCAAATAATCTGAAAAGCTGGACTATGTGAAGAACGAGGCATCAGAATTGAAGGAAGACTTATTAACAACCTATGATATGCAGATGATACAACCTTACTTGCTGAAAGTGAAGAGGACTTGAGGCACTTACTGATGAAAATCAGACTACAGCCTTCAGTATGGATTACACCTTAACATAAAGAAAACAAAAATCCTCACAACTGAACCAATAAACAACATCATAATAAATGGAGAAAGTATTAAAGTTGTCAAAGATTTCATTTACTTGGATCCTCAATCAATGCTCACGTAAGCAGCAGTCACGAGATCAAACAATGTATTGCATTGGGCAAATCTGCAGTAAAAGGCCTCTTGAAGATGTTAAAAAGCAAACACGTCACTATGAAAACTAAGGTGCACCTGACCCAAGCCATAAAAAAAAAAAAAAAAATTTTTTTTTTTTTTTTTGTATTTTCAATCGTCTCACATGCATGAGAAGGCTGGACAATGAATAAGGAAGACCAAAGAAGAATTGATGTCTTTGAATTATGATGTTGGCTAAGAATATTGAATATACCATGGACTGCCAGAAGAACAAATACATCTGTCTTGGGAGAAGTACAGCCAGAATGTTCCTTAGGAGCAAGAATGGTGAGACTTCATCTCACGTACTTTGGACATGTTATCAGGAGGGATCAGTCCCTGGAGAAGGACATCACGCTTGGCAAGGTAGAGGGTCAGTAAAAAGCAGAAGACCTTCAACAAGATGGATTGACACAGTGGCTGCAACAATGGGCTCAAATATAACAATTGTTAGGATGGCTCAGGATCAGGTAGCATTTCATTCTGATGTGCATAATGTCACTATGGCTCAGAACCGACTTGATCACACCTAACAACAACACCTATCTATCTATCTAGCACTTACGGAAGGTCAAAGACTAAAGTCTTCAATATGGGTTACACCTGAACACGAATAAAATGAAAATCCTCACAACTGGACCAATAAACAACATCATGATAAATGGCAAAGAAATTGAAGTTATCAAGGATTTCATTCTACTTGGAGCAACAATCAGTGCCCATGGAAGCAGCAGCCAAGAAATCAAATGACATATTGCATTGAGAAAATCCACTACCCAAAAGATCTCATTAAAGTGTTAAAAAGCCAAGAATGTCACTTTGATGACTAAGGTGTGCCTGACCCAAGCCATGGTCTTTTAAATTGCCTCATACGCATGTGAAAGCTAGACCATGAAAAAGGAAGATCAAAGGAGAATTGACACATTTGAATTGCGGTGTTGGTAAAGAAAACTGACTATGCCATGGACTGCCAGAAAAACATACAAATCCATCTTGGGGAATTATAGCCAGAATCCTCCTTAAAAGTGAGGAAGGCAAGACTTTGTCTTGCTTACTTTGGCTACACCATCAGCAAAGAGCAATTGCTAGAAAAGGACATCATGTTTAGTAAAGTAGAGAGTCAGTGAAAACAAGGGAAACTCTCTATGTGATGGATTGACATAGCTTAAACATATCAAAAATTGTGATTATGGCATAGGATCAGGCAATGTTCCCTTACGGTATACATAAGTTCACCATGAGTAGGAACTGACCTGACAGCAACTAACAACAATAACATGTATATGTATGTGCGTGTGTGTGTACGTATGTATGTATACAAATATATCCTTTTGGTTCTGCTTCTCTGGAGAACCTTAACTAATACAGTAAAACAACAAACAAAAACAACCAGCTGTCCAACTCAAAGCAGCCCAATGTGTGTCATACTAGAGCTCTGCTCCATATGGTTTTCAGCATCTGATTTTGCAGAAGCAGATCACCAGAACCTTCCTCCAAGGGACCTCTGGGTGGACTCAAACCTCCAATCTTTTGGTTAGCAGCTAAGTGTGTTAACACTTTTCACCACACCGGGACTCTAACTAATAGAGTAGGGAACACAAATTTTTAGTGGTTAGCTGGCCACATCTGCCAACAATGGGATACTAACAGGGCATGGATGAGCATCTCAAGGAATTTGTGAACTGCTGGACGACTGCATGCCACATGTCATGCAATACATACTAAATGAAAAGACAAATATCCTAAAGAGATAACAAAGAAAATTCACAGTTTACTCTTTCTGTTAATTTAGCATTCAAAAAGAAACCATTACAGTCCTATCCAAAAGTAATCTTTTCATCATTCCTGCAGGGTATTTAATCCCCCTTTTCACCTCCCACCCCTATCCTCTGCCTGCCATTTTTTTTTTTTTTTTTTTTATGTACTGCCACAGTTTGTCAGTGCTGTACCTCAAATGTCTTCCATTATAAATCCTAGTTAGAGGTCTGTCAACTCCTCACTGTCCATACTTACTGACTTGGCAGGTGCTCCCTGCAGCTTAATACACTATGGAGCTCCCCAAGGGGTGATCTTGTACTTCCAGCAATGGTGAGAGAGGCCTCTGGCCATTGGTCAAAGGGGAGACAGGGACATTGCAGAGCTTGATGAAACTGGAGAAGGAGGCAGGTTGAGAGCCCAAAACTCAGGAGTCAGGGTGCAGTCACATCCCACAGGTGCACTTCAAGGGCTTGGCCCAGGTTTGGTGGCAGCAAAGGAAACCCAGTAGCAGAGACACACGAGAGCATAGTAAGGTGACTGGGTCCCTGGACCTGGTCCTGGAGAACCACAGGAGTGGCACTGCAGCTGCTGATAGATTTGGAAGGGCGAACTCAGGACTGAGGACTGTGATTGGGGCACCAGTGAGCCTATGTGATGGGGGACAGGGATGTGGATGGAGGAGGAGGGTAGTTGAAATGACGATGTGAAGAGAAGCTCGCTAGGGTCCATGCACGGCACCTCTCCCGTGTATGAACAGCCTTGAAGACCTGAGTCCATGACGATTGCCCAACAGATGAGCCGCTCCAACCTAAGAGAGCATGGGCACGTGTGGCACACGCAATGAAATTGTTTCCAGCTTTGAAAACTCTAACTTAATGGATATCCAATATTTCCCACTCTGAGCTTTCCACTTCAGCAGTTTCCTTTTTATTTGCTTCGGAAAAGGGATAGAATTAAGTTTTACTCTGCGTTGTATACTTGAAAACAAAATAGAGCTTTTCCCCAGGACCTCTTCTGTGGCTGGTGAGGGCACCCCACAAGTGGGAAAACAAGGGGCAACCTTCCAGACTGATGGCATGCCTCAGCCCCCAGGGGTCGTGTCCACTGGATGGGAAAGTGAGGAAGAGAGGTCACAACTTCTAGGGTCGGAACAGGGATTTTTCCAATGAATAAGTCATCCTCCAAGGCATGGTTTGACCCTGTCAACTTCCTCATCTGAGAAATTCTTAGGATTCCCAAACCACAGGTGGAAAACGTGTTTGTGTAGCATCACAATTTTTTTTCCAAGTGCGACACTTAATTACAAGTTATTGAATCAACTCCAACTCATAGATACCCCATTACTGTCAGAGGAGAACTGTGCTCCACTGGGTTTTCAGGGGCTGATTTTTTTCAGAAGTAGATCACCAGGTCTTTCTTTCGAGGCAACTCTGGGTGGACTTGAACCTCCAAACTTTTGGTTACCAGCCAAGCACACTAACCATTTACACCACCCAGGGACTTAGAACATTTAGAAGCATATTAATGAGCAATAATAAAAAATAGGTCTAGCTTCACTCTTTTTTTTTCAATTCCTCTTTGAGTAAAAGGGAATGAACCTTCCACTACCCTCATTCTGCTAGACCCTCATCCTTGTACACTGCCCGTATCTGCACAGTTACAGTATGTCTCCCCTATCCAGAACTCACGTAGCCTACAGCCTCGACCAGCCAGAGCACAGTGGAGAAGAGAGAGACCCTGAAAATGCTAGCTGAGTATCCAGGTTAGACGTCCCACTACCCAATCAGAGACACGGGTACTCATGAGAAAACCCTGTAACTCTCTTTTTGTACCTACATTTTAATAGCTCAGTGATTTCCATTCCCAGAATAGCATACTGTTGTTGTTAGAGGCTGTGGAGTCAATCACTGATTGATGGTGACCCTATGCACAACAGACCCTTGCACAACAGGTTCAGCCTGTTGTGATCCCTAGAATTTTTAGCAGCTAATTTTCTAAAGTAGATCACCAGGCTTTTCTTCCTAGTCCCTCTTAGTCTTGAAGCCCTACTAAAACCTGTTCCACATCATGGCAACTCTCAAGCCTCCCCTGACAGATAGGGGTGGCTGCGCAGAAAGTGCGTTTGTGGGGAAATGAACTCAGATCCCTTACATAGAAGGCAAGAATTCTCCCACTGAACCACCACTGCCCTCATACAAAGGACAGCTGATTGGAAAGGGAGAGGAACTGCCACAGGCAGGTAGAGATATCAGCAGCCTAAAGAGAGGAGAGTGCATAAAATCGAAAACAAGGTGACAAAGCTCTGGAAGTGCAGCTGGGGTCCTTGATGCTGAGCAAACAACCCCAGACCCTGTAGTAGGCTGGGAGGGTCTTGCAGGATGGGTCTGACTTAAATGGACAAATAAGAACAATTCGTTATTGTTGTTAGTTGCCTCCAGTTGATTTCAACTCATAATCCCATGTATGCCGAGTAGAACTGCTCCATAGGGTTTTCCAGGCTTTGGCCTTTCAGAAGCAGATTGTGACCTTACGGAAGCACATCTGGGTGGGTACAAATTGCCAGCCTTTCAGCTAGTAGTTGAATGCTTAACCATTTGCCCCACCAGCCTGGCAAAAATATAGAAGGGGCTGGTATTTCTGTTTGGAAGAAAGAGATAAGGGGAGGAGACCACACCCTGAGGGTATTGTATGGAAGGCAGGTCAAGTACAGGGTGGTTGGAACAGGGAGATAATGTGACTAGGTGGTTTTTGAGGACTGTGACTTCTGGAGCCTGTTCACTGGGGACAGAGGGCAGCGATGGAGGAAGCAGGCAATGAGGAGAGTTCCTGGGACACGGAAGTTGAGGGAGTTCTACAAGGCCTGAGGAGCACTCCAGGTTCTGAGCAGGAGGCCACGGAGGTGAGACATGAGGCCGGCAGGAGATTCCACAGTGTCAGGATACATTCTTACACCAACTCAGAAGGGCAGAGCTGGGGGGACCTGAGACGTCTTCAAAGTCCACTGTCTGTTTTTCACTCACTGACTTCAAGACCCAGGGCAAGGGTGCAGGTCCTCACAGGTCCACAGTCTGTAATAGGCCAGGGAGACTGCCAGGGTGGCTCCAAGACCCCTGCCTCCCAGTCCAGAAATTTGCCCCTAGACTGGGCTGCATCTCACAACCAACATGTCCCCTCCTTCCCTGCCCCCATCCTGCAGGTTGCCAGCAATCCTCCTCGCCCTGCATTGGGGTCAGCAGGCTCCCCCATTACCCTGGACTCACCCAGTGAGCTGGCCTCAACCATTTAGCCTGGACCGAAGCAGGCAGCGGGGCGCCTGCCTGGCTGGGGAGTTGGGAAGCTTCCTTAATCATGCTTTCAGAGCACTTTGTGATTCAGAGATAGATAAAAGACATCTGAGGAGAGCAAAGTATAGCCATTACAATCTCCATCTTCCTAATTGAGGAAAATGAGGTTATTTCCAAACCCTCTGTGATGCGATGGGAAATGTGCTTGATAGGCCGCACTTAGGGCTTCCCCACCCCCAGCCATTCAGGGCTGAGAAAGCCCACTGCTGTGTGCAGAGGGCCCCCACCTCCTCACCTCCAGGTTTAGAGCCCCACCATTTGGACATGCCCTAGCTGCCCAGAGTCCCTCCCGAAGCCCCAGCCCCATGAAGGGCAGCCTTGCCACAACATCAAAGCTGGGCACCTTCATCGAGCATGGAAGTCCTCCTCCTCTGCACTGAGTAATTGGAACAAAACGACCCAGGTAGTCTTGCTGTAACATCAAAGCTGCGTATAATAACCTCACAGATGAATTCAAGAGTGAATACATTCACAGCCACTGCTCAAGCTTGAAGTGAGCTACAATTTTTTTCAGCTTCAGAACTAAGCAAGAAGAAAAAGAAAAATCACTAGCCGCAGCTTTCTTTGTTAACCAGCTGCCTCCCCTTTCAGGCTGCAGGAAAAGGTGTGGTTTCATAGCCTTTAAGTAATAAGAAGTCAGTCTAGGAACAAAGATGAAGATGGAAAAGACCAAGAATAGGACTGGGGGTCAGAGGAGAAATACTGAAGGTAAAACACTGTGATTACCATATATGTGCACAAATGCAAACCCAGGACCACACACAAGACACAGAGGGGCACTGACCAAAACAACTGTGGCAATCTACAAGATCACAGTGGAAGGCTCATGGTGACATTAGGTACAACATAACGAAACACTGCCTGGTCCTGTATCATCTTAACAATCACCCGCATGTTCAACTCCATTGTTGAGGCTACTGTGCCACTCCATCTCAGTGAGGGTCTCCCTCACCCTTGAGGGCACTATATTTTACCAAACATGATGTCCTCATCTAGTGATTCATCCCTCCTGATGATGTGTCTGAAGCAAACAAGTCAGACAATATTCTGGTGTGATCCATAAGGTTTTCATTGGCTAATTTTCACACTCAATCTACCATTCGATTGTCAGTTTACTGTGGTGGCTTGTATGTGGCTGTGATGGTGGAAGCTATGCCACCAATATCTCAAATACCAGTAGGGTCACCCATGATGGACAGGTTTCAGTGAAGCATCCGACTAAGACAGACTAGGAAGAAGGACTCGGCAGTATACTTCTGAAAAAACTGGCCAATGAAAACCCTATGAATTGCAGCAGAACACTGTCTGATAGACTGCCAGAAGATGCACACCTTGGGTTGAAAGGCACTCAAAATATGACTGGGCAAGAGCTGCCTCCTCAAAGTAAAGCCTACCTCAGTGATATGGATGGAACAAAGCTTTTGGGACCTTCATTTGCTGATGTGATATAAGTGAAAATGAGAAGAAATAGCTGCAAACATCTATTAATAATCAGGACCTGGACTGTACGAAGTATGAATCTAGGAAAATTGGAAATCATCAAAAAATGAAATGGAACACATAAAGATCAATATCCTAGGCATTAGTGGGCTGAAATGGACTGGTATTAATCATTTTGAATCGGACAATCATATGGACTACTATGCGAAGAATGACAAATTGAAGAGGAATGATGTGGCATTAATTGTCAAAAAGAACATTTCAAGATGTATCCTGAAGTACAGCACTGGCAGTGATAGGATAATATTCATATGCCTACAAGGAAGACCAGTTAATAGAATGACTGTTCAAATTTAGGCAACAACCACTAAGGCCAAAGACAAAGATACTGAAGATTTTTACCAACTTCTGCAGTCTGAAATTGATCAAATATCCAATCAAGATGCAATGATAAATTACTGGTGATTGGAATGCAAAAGTTGGAAACAAAGAATTGGAAAATATGACCTTGGTGATAGAAATGATACTGGAGATCGCATCATAGAATTTTGAAAGACCAGTGACTTACTCATTGCACATACCTTTTTCCAAAACATAAACAGTGACTATACACGTGAACCTCAACAGATGGAATAAATAGGAATCAAATCAACTACATCTGGGGAAAAAGACCATGGAGAAGCTCAATATTATCAGTCAGAACATGGCCAGGTACTGAATGTAGAACAGACCATTAATTGCCCATATGTAAGTTCAAGCTGAAGCTGAAGAAAATTAAAACAAATCCACAAGAACCAAAAATACAATCTTGAATGTATTGTACCCTAAATTTAGAGATCATGTCAAGAATAAATTTGATGCAATGAACATATGCCCATGAAAGCTGGACAATGAGTAATGAAGACGGAAGAAGAATTCATACTCTTGAATTATGGTGTTGGTGAAGAATATTCAATACACCAAGGACTGCCAGAAGAACGAACAAGTCTATCTTGGAAGAAGTACAGCCAGAGTGCTCCTTAGAAGGAAGGATGGCAAGACTTTGGACATGTTATCAGGTGGGACCAGTCCCTGGAAAAGAACATCATGCTTGGTTAAGTAGAGGGTCAGCGAAAGAGAGGAAGGCCCTCCATGAAAAGGAATGTCACAGTGGCTACAACGATGGGCTCAACCATAACAAGTATTGTGAGGATGGCACAGGACTGGGCAGTGTCTCATTTTGTTGTACATAGGGTCACTAAGAGTTGGAACTGACTCAATGGCTTGTGACAACAACAACAATTTTCAGAAGTAGATCACCAGGCCTTTCCTCCTAGTCTGTCTTAATCTGGAAGCTCCACTGAAAAATGTTCACTGAGGTGACCCTGCTGGTATTAAAAATGCCAGTGGAACAATTTCCAGCATCACAACAACATGTAAGCCACCATAGCACAGCAAACTTACCGATGGGTGGTGGAGGAATGGAGAAGGCTCCCTTTATTTGAGTATAGTAAAGGTGAGTATATACTTATGAACAGTACAGCTACCAAAAAGAGGAATCCAGAATTGGTTAACAGGGCAGATACAAAAGGTCCTTCACTGCTGGGCAACTGAAGACCCAGGACCTTCCTACAAGCAAATCACAGGCTCCCAGCTTGGGGAGGGACCTTAGAGGGCACAGTCAATAGGACTAAAGAACAAGATTGTGACATACATGCACCCTGGCTAATACGTGTCTGTAGGATAGCACAGGTATCAGTTAGGGACAAAATGAAGGCAGTGACTGAGAACATCTCATTTCTCAGTGTTGCCCTGCAGAGTACCTGCTGCTCTCTGCACTGCCCAAACATGCTCCACGAGGCCTGTTCCTCAAGGCCTAACCAAATCCCCTAGCTCTTTTACGCCTTGTTGATCTTAACTCCCTACCCACCATGGCCAGGCTTACCCTGCTGCCAGTAAGTAGTTTGTTACCATTTTCGGTAACTGCCACACTGTAGGATTACATGCCCAATTAAAGCACTATTTGTTCAACATTTTCACAGTTGAGAAAATAAAGGGACTAAGTATATAGCTATTATTCAAATGGTGAGACTTCTCTCACGTACTTTGGACATGTTATCAGGAGGGACCAGTCACTGGAGAAGGACATTATGCTTGGTAAAATACAGGGTCAGTGAAAAAGAGGAAAACCCTCAACAAGATGGCTTGACACAGTGGGTCCACCAATGGGCTCAAGCATAACAATGACTATGAGAATGGCGCAGGACCAGGCAGTGTTTTGTTCTGTTGTATGTAGGGTCCTATGACTTAGAAGTGACTCAATGGCATCTCACAACAACAACAACAAGAATATAACTACTCTCTTCTATGAGAGAATATATGGGTGGCACGTGTTGTCATCATAACTGATATGTGCATCTACTTCAAAAATCAAGGGGTCATTAGATACATTATCACCCTCATGCCAACTCTGTGAAGCAGCACTCTTGTAATTCTCATTTTATGGATAAGAAAACAAGTATTCCCCGACCCACCTAACTCACGTGATTCAGGGCTATAGCCCAACCTGTTTCTAAATTAATATTCTTTCCCACATACTGTATGCCCCCCGGAGCCTTTGTTCCCCTCACTCTCTGCACCGGTTTGTCCTCATTGCTTATGCAACGCAACAGACATTTCCCTAGGCCTCCAGCCCAGGGCAGAGTTGGAAGAAAAGTGATAGCACCAAAGTTTTCAGTGCTTCCCTGCGCTCAGAATGGACAAGGGGTGGACAGGTTTCTTGGGAGTCTCACATATGACTTGTTATTCTAGTTCCTGCCTACTCCCATCCCCCACAACACACGTATGTAGTTCAGCCAGGGGCTAGTGGGACCGAAGGGCACGGGCCAACCTTGGTAGAAGGTGGAAAGGCAGAGGGAGCCTCCCCTGTTACTGATGCCTCCACTTGCCAGCGTCAGTGCCTTCCCTGTGTGGTTGGGGCCAGCAGCCCTAGGGCAGGCCCAGCCAGCCCTCTGTAGGAGCTCACACTGTTCCAGCCCATTACCCCACCACCACCACCAATATCATCTCAGGACTCCCTTTCCAGCCCCATACCTCCTACTTATTGTGGGGATAAACTGCTCCTCAGCCGTCATGGCTGACCACACTCCCAGAGCCTTGAACCATGAGGGGAGGGCGTGCCTGTAGTTGGAGTGCTTGGTGCTAGGCGATTCCAGAGGGCATAGACGTTCGTGCCCCTCTGTTTGGCAGAGGGCCCCATGGAGCGTTTCCTGATGTTCTGCTCCTCCCCTGAAAGCTTTCACTACTTAAGATTCTACTGTCTTCACAGAAATTCACTTGACCGAATTCCCAAAGTTAAAAAAAAAAAAAATTCTCATGGAGTCAATTTCAACTCATGGTGAACTCATAGTAACTTTCAATCACAGATTTGCTGTATCTACACACCCAAAATTGGAGGCTGGAAAAAAGTGCCCGGCTCTCCCTCTTTTCCCCTTTGTCCAGTTCAGACATCCTCTCCAAGCAAAACAGATGCCCTGCACTGAGTGTCCCCACAGCTCCAAATGTTTCTGTTGTTGTTAGCTGCTGTGGTCGATTCTGACTCATGGTGACCCCATGTGTACAGAGGAGAATTACTCCATAGGGTGTTCAAGGCTGTGACCTTTCAGAAGCAGAGTGCCAGGTCTGTCTGCTGAGGTGTCTCTGGGTGGGTTAGAACTGCAAACATATTGGCTAGTAATCAAGCACTTAATTGTTTGCACAGCCCAGGGACTCCAGCTCCAAATGAGGCCAAAGCTATCAGTTAATGTGATAAAGGAGCAATTTGCTTGGGAATGGACAGTCCATACAGGCACAAGCTGGCAGCCTACCAGGCATTATCCAGCGAACTCTGCACCTGCACTGTGGGCCCCTACCACAAACAACTACTTCCTCTTTGTTCAAGGTTCCTGTACCACTCTCTGCAGGGGCCAGCACACCTCTGGGCAGAGAAGAGGGAGGAGGCTGACAAGTTCGAGCAATGGGGTGGAAAGAATCCCCTTAGATGCAAAGTCAGTGATCAGGAAACAGGCTGAACAACTTCCCGAAAAGCCAGGGATTGTCCTGCCTTGTCATGATTTTGGCCTAGATATTCCATTTTAGAGTTTTTCATTTAAACTTTGTGACATATGGTGAATATAACATGACATCATTGATGTAATTTTGTGTCACTCTTCTTTTTCCTATAAAGTGGTATTTTGTGGATTGAATGGCGTCCCTCCAAAAAAAGATATTAGAATCCTAACCCCTATGCCTGCGAAGGAAACCCTGGTGGCATAGAGGTTAAGAACTACAGCTGCTAACCAAAGGTCAGCAGTTCAAATCCACCAGGCATTCCTTGGAAGCCCTATGGGACAGTTCTACTCTGTCCTATAGGGTTGCCATGAGTCAGAATTGACTCAACAGTGATGGTTTTTTTTAATACTTATGACTGTGACCCAGTTTGGGAATAAGCTTTCTTTTGTTATGTTAATGAAACCATACTGGAGTAGGGTGGGTCCTAAACCTAATCCCTTCGAGTGGCGTTTTATAAAGGGGAGTACAGACACAGAGTGACACACACTCAGAGGAAAAACAGGAGCCATGTGAAGATCCAGCCACAAGCAGCCAAGAAATGCCAGAACACCCAGGGCTCCAACCAGGAAGGACGTCTAGCCTCTAAAACTTGGAGAAAATAAATTTCTGTTCTTTAAAGCCACCCACTTATGGTATATTTTTGCTACGGCAACACTAGGTAACTAAGACAGGGTGATTTTTTTTCTTCCAAAGCTCATCAATTAAGTATAATTATAATTCATATAAACCAGAGTTGCCTTTTTTCCCTAATAATACATACCTGATTTTACAGTTTACTGAGTAGAAAATCCTGTGTAGACTACAAAGTCCTGTATAGAAACTCCTGCCTGTGAGGTGAAGGCTGGTGTTCTAGTTGCGCCAGGTTCAATCAGTTCCTGTGCCAGCACATGGGGCATCACCATTGTCCACAAGTGAACCGAATGCATTAAGTGAAATAAATGCATGCGTGAATGATGAAAACGCTCCTCCAGAAAACGAAGTATTTGGAGATTTATCAACATCTCTAGGGCACTCTGAGACTCTCCAGGTTGCCTCTGAAACGCACAGGATTTAGGAAGGATTAGGAGAAACATGAAAATTGGTAAGAATGCAAGAAAACAATTAATGACTTGGAAAATGGGACGCCTTAAGGTAGGTTAGGAATTGTGGTCATACAGTTTTAACAAGAGACAGTTGAAGAGACAGGGATACTTTAAGGAGCCTTCGAGTCTAAAATGAAATCATCCACATCTAATCTACCCATTCATTCTTTTCTTATTAAAATGAAGCAGTTGCTTTTTCCCTTTCAGTCTCTTTCCTCTTGACTTCAACTCAGTTGGCCCCATCCCTATCTATGACTACTTAGTGTTCTTTAACTCAGAGATACGTGCCCTTGGTAGCTTCTCAGTGGTTGCTTGTTTTAATCGTCATAGCACTGCAGAGATGGGCATGGGCAGTGAGTATTACTGGGTAACCAAGTAATAGCCGCACACTCACTTACCACTTAACCACATCTGTGCCTAGTGGCTCCAAAGTGCCATGTACTTATCTTGTAGAGACTCCTAAATCTCCCGCATTGCAAACCCTATAGTCAAGCATTATGCACTATTGCATTATCCCCACTCCCTATAATATAAGCCATGCCTGCCCCCACATGACCAACTGTACCAAGAAGGCCCTTTCCCCTTCCTACAGCCATATAAATATTCCCATCCTGCAAGGCCTACCTCAAGCCTCTGATTCTCCATGGGTCCAGCCTCCTTTCAGTTCACAGGGAGCTCTCCTCCCTCTAACCCTGCAGTACTTATACCATGGACTCTTCCCAAAGACTTTAAAATGCACAGACTTGTGTGGAAATTTCTATTTTCATGTGAACATACTTTATCCTCACAACTTAATCAAAAGCTTCCTGGAGGTCCATGTGATCAGTACATGGTTGTTATTTTTGTTGTTAGTTGCCATTGAATCTGCCCTTGCCTCATGGCGACCCCATGCATAATAGGATCAGACTGCTATGATCCATAGGATTTTCACTGGCTGATTTGTTGGATCACCAGGCCTTTCTTCCTAGTCTGTCTTAGTCTGGAAGCTTCACTGAAACCTGCTCAACATCAAGCCTCCACTGATATACAGGTGGTAGCTGCACATGACGTGCATTGACTAGGAATTGAACCCAGGTATCCCCATGGAAGGTGAGAATTCTACTGTGCTGCCCTGAGCACATGGTTAATATTTAATAAATATTTTCTTAAATGAAGGATTGTGGCCAATCACTCTCTATTGATTTTAAGGGTAGAGCAAGGGGAATTGAAATGGGATGCATGTGGGGTTAAACATAAGAAAGAATAAATCCTAACGCTTTACTCTTTATGCTAGAATCTGCTTCGTTGTACCTGTCCAGCATTCTGGCCGACATTCCACTAATCCTGAGACTATATAACAAAGCATGCAGATTAATACAGCAGAAATTTTATATGCCTAAATATCAAGCCCTTTACTAGATTCTAGGGGTATGACAGTAGCCCAGGTCACTCGCACCATCACTTTATGATTCACCTTCTTCTAGTATATCTGGAGAGGCAGGCCTGTCTCACCTGTTCTTTCTCTATCATGCTCCTTTAGAGTAGTCCTGATCTTTGACTTGTTTCACTACCCAGAGCTCCATGACAAGCTTTTGTCTTTGTGTCACTGGCTTTTAACCCTGGCTGCACAAGCTTGGGGAGCTTTTAAAAACCAGATCTTTGGACCCCAGCCTACAGAGATTGATTTAAGTGATCTAGCGGGGGCTGAGACATTAGCACTTTTTGAAAAGCCCCCACTTTTTTCTAATGTACAGCTATCGTTAAGAACCACTGCACTATACGCATCCACTACTGCCACAGTCAGAGAGGGGAGGGCAAGGAGAGCCATACTCACTGCTCTTTAAGGCCCTTCTCTTTGTCTATAAAGGCTGAATCTGTAAACAGACTACTAAAAGTGTGTGGGCAACTACGGGGAATGATAATGAAGGGGTTGGGCACAATATGATTTTACACATAGGACTCAATATGATTTTAGTAGAATTCAAGAGAAATATCAAAAGAATACTAAAGTCTTCACAGCAGACCCTCTCATGAGCAGACCCCTGTTCCTAGCCTTGCCTCCCAGAATTGAGATCTGCCAACCCTTTCTCCTGAAAAGAAGCACTGCTTCAGACCTTCCGCTGATGACTCCCCATGCATGTTACCACTAGAAGCTGGTCTCAGTCTTTCATCCAACCAGTCTTCTCGATAAGACAATGCTTCAGACACAAGTCTTTCCATGATCTGGCTTATTCTGTGTGGAATAACCCCAGTGTGCTGTCAGCTGATCATTCCTGGATTATGGCACTCCATGTTCAGTTGATTTTAAAGTCCTTTCATCTGGACCAAGCAGAACCTTTGACACCCTATTTTTCTTGAGATATTCGCAATAATATACGCACACACTCACATACAGACATGTACATTTCCCAAGTGAGTACAATAACTCTGAGGGACAACACAGTTTAAATCCTCAGCAAGAGGAAAAACATTTTTTTCTAAAGGCAACATGGGCAAAGATTTTTTTCCCTGACCACCATGAAAATCCCCTGTACATTATTATGCAAATCAGTTATAGGTCTTCTCTCCTGTTTTCAGAATGTATCCAGCCTCAAAAATGCTTTGCCAAATAAAACCAAATACCCTAGATGGTCACCTTTATCTATAAAATGGTGACTATCGACTCTGGTTGCATATTAGAATTGTGTGGGGAGCTTTGAAAAAATCTCAGTGTCTGAACTTGAACCCAGAGCAGTTATATGAGAAGCCCTGGAGATGGGGTCCAGGCCTGGGTTGAGAGTCAATCTTGTAGAACTTTAAAAATCAAGTTTGTTCTTACCTTGGGTTATGGATTGAATTTTACCCCCCAAAAATATGTGTTGGAATCCTAACTCCTAGACCCATGGATGTTAATTCTGTTTGTAAATAGGGCTTTCTTTGTTGTATTAATTAGGCCATACCCAAGGAGGGTGAATTCTAAATTTAATCACTTTTAAGTTATAAAGAGCAGATTAGACACAAAGACACACACACGGAGAAAGATAGATTTCATATAAAGATCACCAAGAAACCAAGTAATGCCTGAGGATTCTGACAAAAAAGAATCAATGTGGCCCAGACCCCTGTTTGAACTTTTGGCCTCAAGAACTGTGAGGGAATAATTTCTGTTCTTTAAAGCCACCCATTTGTGGTATTCGTGTTGTAGACACCTTGCAACAGAAATGCTTAGGTAGGACAGGTTTCCTCCAGATTTTCATACACAGAATGGGGGAATACATGAAGTTTCTTTTTTACCTCACCCCCCCCCACCCCCGCCGTATTGAGGGGAAACCCTGGTAGCGTAGTGGTTAAGTGCTATGGGTGCTAACAAAAAGGTTGACAGTTCAAATTCACCAGATGCTCCTTAGAAACCCTGCAGGGCAGTTCTACTCTGTCTTATAGGGTTGCTATGAGTCAGAATCAACTCGATGACAACGTGTTTGGTTATTGGTTTTATATTGAGAAGCCCTGATGGTGCAATGGTTACAGCGTTCAGCTGCTAATCAAAAGGGCAGCTGTTCAAACCCACCAGCTGCTCCATGAGAGGAAGACGTGGCAGTCTGCTTCTGTAAAGATTTACAGTCTTGGAAACCCTAGGGGGCAGTTCTACTCTGTCCTATGCGGTTGCTATGAGTCGGAATCACTTAATGGCACACAACAACATATTGAGCAAACTTCTGGAAGCAGGGTGAGAAGTAGATGCACATTGACTCCCAGTTATACAAAGAGGACTAAGACACAGTCCTTATCTAGGTGGAGTTAGCAGCAAGAATTTGAGCCCGCAAGAAGATTCAAGATGAGTTCATAACAAGACTCAAACAAGACTCCTGGCTCCAGGTGGTGGTGGAGGCTTTTTACCTAGAGCTAAGAGCACACCAAAAACAAACAAACAAACAAGCCCATTGCTTTTGAGTAGATTCCAACTCATAGGACCATATAGGACAGAGTAGAACTGCCCCACGGGGTTTCCAAGAGCCCCTGGTGGATTCGAACTTCCAACCTTTTGGTTAGCAGCTGAGCTTTTAACCACTGCACAGCCAGGGTTTCCAAAGAGCACACAGGCCTCTCTTTTTCTGTCAGAAACACTTTAGTTGGAGTCTCACTTGAGGTTAAAAAAAAAAAACAAAAAACCTATGTTTCTAAGAGCCCCCAGGTCACTTACATCCCTGGAGGCCTAAGAACACTAACTCTGTCCCCGGAGGGCCTTCTGGTTCCCTCTGAGGACCTGGCCATCTGCGGACCTTGATCTGATGGAGGACTGTGTTCCCTGCCTGTCAGAGCCATCCCCCTCACTCTCCACATAGGTTTCCATTCAGACTGCATTCAGCAGCTCCCTGTGTGGGGTATGAAATGCATGAATGCTCTCAAAGGAGCTTCTTTATCCCAGAGCCTGAAACCGTGACAAAAAGGACATCTTCACCTGTGAATTAGCTTGATTTTTCCAGCTGCTGCTGCTGACTCCTCCATCAGAAGGCCCGGCCTCTAAGCAACTACACAAAGGGCTCTCTGAGAGCTGGGGCAACACTCTCCATATAATAGCAGGCTTTTTTTTTTTGGCGGGGGGATGGGGGCGAGTTCAGGAAATGTCCTCTTAGAGCAGGCAACTTGAAAAATGTCCTTCTAGAGAACTAAGCTGTCAGTATAAACGTCTAAATGAATCTTTATTAGAACTATAGAAAAAGGCTACTTAATATGTAATTGGACCATTCTTCATGCTTAAAGACCCTGTTAAAATCACAGCAATAGCTAAGTTAGAAGCCCATGGTAAAAGGCAAAACATTTTATCTGCAGGCTCCATTTTATAGCCTGGTAAGATGAGATCACATCCATCTCAGTGTCTTTCAAAAAATGATAGAAATTCGCCCAGGTACCTCCACACCATTCGATTTTTCCTCTCAGATTTACTGAAATTAGTTAATGGGAAAGGAACTCTCACAGGATCATTCCACAAACGTTCACTCCAAGCAGGATGGTGAGACCAACTCTAGTCTCCCAAACACCAGTGCGGTTCTGTTTCCGTTTCCTCCCCTAATCCTAATGTTCATAGTACTGTTTATTATCAACCAGTTTATAGATCTCTAGTTAATATTTGTTCAGGGCTTATGCTGATTTCTCAATACATGCAATTTTCTGGTTTCATCTTTATCTTAAAGGATTAGATTGGATCGAGCTGCCTTGTAGTAATTTAGTTTTTATCTTATGCCTTACAGTTTTATGTTCTTGTAATAGCACTTGCTTTTCCTTTTTTTTATTTAATTAAATATATCTTATTTCACGACCAAAGCATTTTTGTTTCAAGTTTATTTATTTAACAGCTGGCAGGGTGCTGGTGTTTTGCAGAGGGAACCACACTGGGTATTTTTAGAAATTCAGAAGTTGGGAAATGCACCAGCTGAGAAGAGGGAAGAAAAATCTGAACTTGGGAGATGAATGCATAGAGATTAAATTTAGATTGCTATGGTTGCAGGATGGAACTCGTTAGATTAAAAAACAACAACAACAAAACTGTATTTAAAAATATGTTCAAGAAAGAAGCTTCCAGGAGTGATCTTTGCCCTTCTACTGAATAGCAGGCTCTGCTCATTGGCTCAGCCAGTGCAGAAATGCCCAGCATTGCTAACGCCTTAAGAAAGTGCTTTCACATTGTCCACTGGAGACCCTGCAGAACTTCAAGGCTTCCAGTCTTCTCTGTTCTCCAATGACTGGCCCCATCCAAACAGTCCTGTGGGCACAAAATTTGAATCAATACAAGCCTTGTACTGGTGTGTAGGAGCCTCTGGCAGCGCATAATAGCTTATGCCTTTGTTCCAATATGGACTGAAATGCCAATGGCAGGGTTCAATACATAGCTGGGTTCACAGCTTCCCTCTCACCTGCCTGACCTCACCAGCCTCCTTCCAGGCTGGATGCAATAGCAACAACATCACAAAACCTTGAAGCTAGGGTGAGTCAAGCTAGGTACCTAAAAAAAAGGAGGTGTGATCCTGAGAGTGAGTGCCTGATTAAATTTTTTGTGTGAGGCACCTAACTTGAATCACCCTAGTCCCATCCCTGTGTTCCTTTCTCGGAAATATTTCTCCTGCAGGTCACTGCCATACTCAAAGTGCCCATGTAGGAAACAGCCGGTCTCTGTCACATTTCTTGATAAACCTACACCTGGGATGCTTTGGAAGTTTCAACCAAGCACCTTGCCTCCAACCAGACCAGGAGTCTTTGCTCCATGTTTTTGAGTGTGAGAAACACCATCATTCTTTCAGTCTGCCAGTTAGAAAAACCATGGAAGATTCTCCTATCTTTACCCCTCATCCAGTTGGACCACCAAATCTTGTTGATTCTTCCTTCTGTGGTCTCTCTCCGTCTTTCAAGAGCCACAGCACCTGCCCTATATCGGGCTTCCACCATCTTGTATTTTGCCTGCAGGCTTACCTGCTTCCAGGTCATCCTCTATTGAAGTGGTTTTCAAAGTGTGATCCCTCAACCAGTAACATCAACATTACCTAGAAGTCATCAGCAATGCAATTTCTAAGGCCCTTATCCCAGAACTACTGAATCAGAAACTCTGGAGGTCAGGCCCAGAAATCTGTGTTTGAATTTGCCCCCTAGGTGATCTTAATGGGTGCTAAAATTTAGGAACCACTGCTCTGTAGTACACAGGTTAAGCTAAACACCATGTTACTTTTCAGTTTAAAGAGCTGTCATTGACCCCTTCGTCTGGCCTGGCTTTCCAATATGTCTCCATCCTGTGTGTCTGGTCACATCACTTGCTGCCCCCTCGTCCGTACCTCAAGTTCAAGCCAAGCTGCTCTCCAGACTGCTTGCAGGATGGGGCAGCTTTCTCTTTTACTACCTTTTGCTCTATAAGCAGGGGCAGATTAACCGGTAAGCATGGTACACACCACCTTATGTAGGCAAGGTACACAATTGTGTTTACTCTGATACGGTGAAAAACAGGTGAAATTGTGCACTACAGATTAGTAAGTAAGCACAAGTAAGCCCATGCATACTTTGCTTATTGGGTAACCTGTCCGTGTCTATACAACTAACATTCATGTGTCCAGTAACATCTGCCATATCATTCTGTTACTTACAAGCAGTGCTCACAATCCTGGTGATGCATTAACCAAGCAAGATCAGTGGACAAGTCTGGGGAAAAAAAAAAAGAGAGTGGAAGAAAAATTGCTATGTCTTGAGTGCCTATCACTGGCCAACACTGGTGTTGATTAATTTCTCTATAACTTATAATGTCTCAATTAACAGTCTGCAAACAAAAACAAAAACCTATGAATCACTGATTGAAGCTAGGAGACCAGTGTATCCAAGTCCAGAAGCAAATACAAAAAGGAAAACCTTCCTGGGGTAGGGAGTGGAGTAGGAAAAACCTTAAGAAAAAAAGTGGGGGAAAAAATCCATATTTGACAATGCTAAGCTGACCCTTTGTCTCACATACGTTGGACATGTAATCAGGAGGGACCAGTCCCTGGAGAAGGACATCATGTTTGGTAGAGGGTATGCATAAAAGAGGAAGACACTGGACAAGATGGATTGACACAGCGGCTGTGACAATAGGCTCAAACAACGATTGTGAGGATGGCGCAGTGTTTGGTTCTATTGTACACAGGGTCTCTATGAGTCAGAACCTAACAACAACAACAAGCCCAGCCTGGAGCCCAAAGCCTTCATTACTACCCTCTCAGGATCCTCGAGCCCAACCACCAGCCCAGGGCTCAGCCTCTAAATGCCTCAATGCATTTTCTTTCTTTGCTTTCTGACTGTTACTGTAATAAGGAAGTCAAAGGGTCCCTTGCCTTAGACCCTTGATCCAAAGACCCTGCTGTATCACTTTTGCTGAGCCAGGGTAATCAGAAACAGCCACAGAAAGAACACAGGAAGCACCAGGGACAGCTAGTGAACACAGAGTTAGATGCTGGGACCCGGGTTTACTAGCCACAGGTCTGCTCCTTACTCCTCCTGTGGCTCCAGCCAGTGCCCCACTCAGGTCACTGCCAGACCCCAGGATCTGGTCTCCAATTTGCTCAGTTTGCTCAAGAAGAGGTGCCTTAATCAGCCTCTCCCTAAGAACCCACCTGACATAAGTGTCTGAGCACAGCATAGTGGTCAGGCAAATGCTCCTCTAAGAATGATGAAGAGATCATTTGAAGTTTCAGTCATTACAGAGAAGCTGCCATTAAACCAATCTCAGTGTCCCCAACCCTGCCACATACCACCATCCTTCCAAAGTGTCCACTGAAGCCCAGCATGGACTCTGTGTTGGGAGAGTCGGGACAGTGTGGGGAGGAGCCTGCTTTTGAATTTTTATTCTTATCGTCTGAGGCTTTCAAGGGTGTTTTGCCTTTCAGATTTATTTCAGCAAGTTGCTGTTAATTGTGTTTTCAATTAGTTATTTTAAAACATCTTGAGATTTGGGCAACTGAAATTGCAGTGCATTAATAATTATTAAACAGAGGTTCTAATCCATTATTTATTGAATGAATTTTTAATACTAATGCAGAATCCATTGTCACCGCCACCACGAGTTTGGCCATTAAGGAAAAAGCTGACGAAAGAAAACCGAAGCTCCAGTATTCTTAAATGAAGGCCTGTGGTGCAGAGCTTCCTGGAGGAAGGGTTGGCGCTGCTGCTCTTTTATGTCTGTTTAATCAAGGCTTTGTTGCCTAGACAGAGAGTTCCCACAAAGCAGGTATCCAATGAATATCAGTGAAAGAAGTAAATGAATGAATAAATGAATGAATGCATTCAAGAGAAATTAAGCTAGGAGAGGCTCTTTAAGATCTAAGGTCCTTTGTATTGTAACCACTAACAAAGCATTAACAATGCTTACAGAAAATTCCTTGAACATTAAAGTGCCTGTGATAGATAAACAGCATCCCTTTCCTTTTAACCTGACAGATGAAAATCAGACTATCCTAATACAAATATCGATATAATTACAAGGAAATGTGGTCCTTCCAAGGAGAGAGAAACCTGGATAAAGGAGTGACCTTTGCTGTAGGAGTTGGAGAAGGCTTCACCAAAGAGATGATGTTTTCACTCTTGAAAACTGATTTTCCTAGATGCAGTAGTGAGGAAAATGTGGTAAAGAAAGCGTGTTTACAGGCATGTGCAAAGACAGCAAGACACAACAGTGTGCCCATTTCAGATCATGAGAAGTTTGGTGGGGTAAGTGAGGAAATGGGCCTGAAAAGGAGAACTGAAACAAGATGAGGATTTGATAAGCCAACCTAGGAAGTTTGATGTTCATCCTGCAGACAAGCTCACAAGCAGTTGTTAAGCAAGATATTGACTGGTGAGATTTTTATTTCAGCAAGAGCACTCTGGGGGCTGGGGAGCAATGAAATGGAGAGACCAATAACAGGGCAAACATACCAATTTGCGTTTACTGAAGTAATCCAAGCAATGTCCTGAGGAAACTTAGCTAAGGTCACAGCAATGGTGTGAGGAAAAGGGATGGGATAGGGAGTAGTAGAACAGGTGGAAGTGTGAAATTTAGACACCAGCTTCCAAAAGAGGGTGAGGAAGGCAGAGCTGACCCTAGTGTTTCAGCAATAGTGGTTTTGAGGAAGGAGACTAAGTTGTATGCGGGGGTGGAGGGCAGGCAGATATGAAGAAAAGCTTGGGGAATGTTAACTTTGAGGTACGTATAGGACCTCAGGGAAACCCTGGTGGCGTAGTGGCTAAGAGCTACAGCTGCTAACCAAAAGGCCGGCAATTTGAATCCACCAAGTGCTCCTTGGAAGCCATATGGGGCAGTTCTACTCTGTCCTTTAGGGTCACTATGAGTTGGAACCGACTTGATGGCAACGGGTTATTGGATATTAGGGTACCGATGTCCAGCAAACGATTGGATACTTGGGTCTGGAAAGAAACCAAATATATGGGTTGAGCTTTAGACAAAGAGTCATTAACACAAGAATGATAGTTCCAAGCATCTTATTCAGAATATGTTATGCCTAACGCTTGGGTAGATAAACTTTTTCTATGGAGAGTCAATTAAAAGGTTTTCTGGAGAATTTTAAAAAATAAAATCAAATGCTTCTCTATAAGAGTCTCATATCTCTATTTAGGAGCAAGAAGGAGATACAATGAGAAAGTCAAGCAGTAGTAGAATGAACGAAAGGAACTTTCGGAATTCATGCCAGTCTTAGAATCAACCCAACAACTAATCGATCAATCAATCAGTATAACAAAGTACCACCTCTATACCTTTAGGAATCCAGAGAGGCAAAAGTGATGCCATCTAATCCCCTCTAGGCCTCGTCAAAATCTCTCACAAGCTTTGAGCCCTAGCTTTACCTCTCTGGCCCATCCTCATTCCAGAATCTTTCTGATCACTGCAGACTAGACAGCCTCTACTCCTCTGAGCACCTTTAGCCTTGTTGAACTCTGGTTCTCTTTAGCCTCTAAGTGCACAAGGCCTGGGGATTGTTAATTTGTCCTGCTCCCACATCAAACCTGTGAATCTAGGACTCCTGGAAGGTTGAAATCCATGCACGAACCCACTTCCAACCTCTAGCAAGGCCCATTGCAGGGCTGAGGACATGACATTTTGTTCTGGTAATTTCTAGTTCGCCAGGAACACTACCAGCTCCTAGTGGGCCAGTACTGCCCCACCCTTCCCCACCTCCAGTGTGGCTCAGCACGGCCAAGGACAGAGATGAGCCCACATTAGGTGCTCAGTGAGGACCTGTATGCCATGGTTCATTTGATCCATGTCCTCACTCTCTCTCCATCAAGCTCCAGACAAGTCTGGGATTCAGAAAGTCCTCAACCATTTCTCCAGCACCAGCAGGGCTCTGGGCCCCAAGCTCATTCTACCTTTCTAGCTCAGGAGAGGCAAGAAGGGGAACGGGTAGGTGAGAGGACTTAGATCCAGTAATCAATCCTCTGCTTTCCTTCCCAGATACATCCCTGGAAATACTTTGGAATCCTTCAGAACAGACATCAAGAGATGTAAGACACAAACTCTGTGTAGAGAAGGTGTAAATGGGAGGAATAACACTCAAAGGCCAGAGGTGGCCACACCTACTGCAAGACAAGGATTGTCCAGGTCGGGAGGCTGGGAGTCAGGTCTGTAGGAGTTGGTAGAGGCAGGGGTAGAGGGGGATGCCCATGCAGAATGTAAGCAGTGAAAAGTGAGGCAAGCCAGGATGCCTTTTCCATCCTTCTAGGCAAAATCTAACACTCATTCTTCATCTTCTCACATTTTGTATTTCTCTATTTGATATACTACCTACCTCTTAGATATGAACTCATTGAGGCCAGGAACCTGAACTTTTCCCTCTGTATTCTCCATAATGTCTAGCAAAGGGTCTGGCACATAGTAGACATACAAAAAATTATTAATGAATAAATGAACCTTTTCTTTTTTTAAGAAAGCTTACTATGAAATAGTTGAAGAAATCATAAGCAAGTTTCAATTCCTTTGGCTCAATCATTATGTTGATTTTATATATTATATATAATATAGTATCAAATACTATTATGTGACTTTCTAACTAGATTCTACAAACCCGAGGGCAGCAGAAAGAGCAAAGGGGAGAAGCAAGTACAAACTCAAAGGCCATTATACAACTGTATGTTTTTTTTTTCAAATTGCGCCTGCTATTTGGGTCAGTGTCTTCCAGGAGGGACTGAGAGGATCCATTAATAACACTTGGATTTTAGGGGAAATCTTTTCAAAGGAAAATGTTGTACCTTGTGAACATTCTGTGTCCTCAGGGAAAAGAAAGCCAGGGAAAGAAAAACTGCACCTGGCCCCACAGAGGCAGAATTGGGTTGGGGCCAGGAAATCAAAATGAGAATGAATCTAGCACTGGTGTTGTGATAACTAATTATCAGGAAGATCCTTTATACACTTTTTCTAAGGGAGAGGAGGAGGGAAGAATGGTAATTACTAAAATTACATCAGTCAATGAGCAGTGGAATCAGAATTCACTTTTTTTTTTTTTAATCTACTGGATATAGGAAAAGCATGCTACTGAGACAAGTATACCACTGCCATGTATGACGTACAATACAATACCTTTTTAAATAATAATGACAACAACATAAACAATAAGACTTGTAACAAACTTAAAGGTCCTATGATCTAATTTGACTTCCACAATAACCTTGTAAGTACCTCTATTGTTGTCCCTTTCTAAACTGAGAAATTGAAACTCTGAAAGTTAATCAATGGTACAGCTGGGGCTCAAACGTGTGTCTTCTGATTTCCATCCCTGTGCTTTTTCTTCTCTGTTTGGCTTGGAGAGCTTTCTGATGGCAAAAGTTCTGAAGGTTTGGGGCATGGTGGCAGTTCTCATTGCCAGATGAGAGCTGGGATGACTGAGGTCCAAGCTCACACAGAAAACCAGAACTATCAAAGCATTCAGGTCTCATCTACCCAGTTGGGACTTGAATACCATAATTAGCACCTTGGACACCTACTCTTTCTTTAGGCATAGCTTCTTGGTGGAGCTGGCCCCTCTTAGAAGCCACAGAGGGACTTTGTTTGCAATAGGGGGGCCTGAAGGCCCCATCAAAGTCCTTGGGTAGTGAAAACAGTTAACATGCTCAGCTGCTAACCAAAAGGTTAGAGGTAGGAGTCCATCCAAGAGGCACATTGGAAGAAAGGCCTAAAGATCTGCTTCTGGAAAATCAGCCACTAAAAACACTACAGATCACAGTTCTACTCTGACATGCATGCAATCACCATGAGTCAGAATAAACTTTTTTTTTTTTAATGGCCCCACTAGAGGGCTACTCATAGTTGGAGCTCAATAATCAATCAGAGAGGGAATTAAACATCTGAAATTATTAAACATACACAGCTTGTCCCTAGACTGCATCTCCAATCTATGACCCCTGCTTCCCTAGCCTGCAGCAGCACCAGCATACTCATTATGAAATAGAGAATGAAAACAGTTGTCACACAGGCTTGTGGTGAGCATACACTAGCAAAAAAGAACATGAACAATTGCTTCCTGGGAAGACAAGCCTGAAGATTGTCTCACTCCCCTCTTGCCTCCTTACCACTGGACCCAAGGGCAGAGTGGGAGAAATGGCAGGGTCCAGGACTCAGTACACTCCCCAGGCTAAGAACAAAGTCCAACCCAGCTCTTTCACCTGCCCACGGTTCTCACGTCTGCCTGTTTGTTCTGATTACATTTGTGTTCCCTTTCCATCTCTGCCCAGCCTGCCCTGTTACAGACGACGAAAGTATGTCGTAAATGAGAACCCATCTCTTTCCCCTCAAGCACACTAAAACTTCTAATTTCACTTTCCCTCCTCTGCAGTTAGGAACTTAAGTCTGCTTGGAGCTAAATGACCCAGTTAATACAGCCTGACTCAGAACGTGGCTGACTGAGAAACGGCCATCCCGCACTTACTTAAGACTGGCTCTCCCAACACAGAGGGTCATTACACACTGTAGCATTCCCTACTCCAGTCATGATTTATGTTTCTAGGCTGGGGACCCCAGAGGCTGATGGGTTCTGGATTCCCAAGGGAAGCAAGCTGTCCTGACATAGGACCTCACACATTAAACATTTCCTCTCCCCATGGGTTTGAATGGATAAGAAAAGGTTTATCTTGTTAAAGGAGTAATGCTTTCTCTTTTTAGGAGGTACAAGGAAATGTTCAGAGATAAAATGATGTGATTGATGGGATTTGCTTCAAAATAATATGGGAGGGGAAAGAGTACATGGGGTGTGGGTGGGGTAGGCCTGGTATGAGTAAACAGTCATTCTGCCCACTTTTGCGTATACTCAAAATTCTCCGTAATAAAATGCTGCCTCTTAAATAAATAAATAAACAGGTGCTGTGGAGTTGATTCTGACTCATGACGACCCCAAGTGTGTTGAGAGTAGAACTGTGCTCCATAAGGTTTTCAATGGCTGATTTTTTGGAAGTAGATCGCCAGCCCTTTCTTCCAACATACCCCTGAATGGGCTCAAGCCTCCTACCTTTTGGTAAGTAGCCAAGTGTGTTAATCCTTTGCACTGTGCAGGAACTCCACTTTTAAAAAGCATGGTTTAAACCTGAAAGGCTGAGTAAATAGAACTAAAAAATACATTTTTAAACAAATAAAATTTCAAGACATGCTTAATACCTTTCTCACAAATTTAGGCTGTTTTCTAATTCATTGTTTAGCTTTGGTGTTTACTTCCAGTCTTAATCAGGGGACTTCTTCCTAATATATCCTAAATCTTTAATTTCAAAAGCAGTCCCTCCAGGACAGCTCTGAATTGCAAGCCAGGCTGACATCAAAAGCCTTTTTGGCAGCTTGTCCACAGCTTTCTTGAACCGTAACCACAGCCAGATTGTTTTTCTCCTGGACCAATTTAGATAAGGGAATGACCCTACCATTTCCCCTATTTTATTTTCACCTGGATTTACTGTCCTCCATGTTCAGGCAAAAGCAGAAAAAGAAAGGTACATCACAGTCATGTTTGTGACTCTGAACTCCCTAGAAAATTTTCTAATCGACTGGAAAAAGATAGGAACCTTCTTTTCCATTGACCTGCCGCCATATGCAAATGGCTGTTTGGACCCTGGGACCACATCGCAGGTATTTCTGTTTACCAGCCCATAATATCCCCAAATTATAGCCAGCACCTGAGAGGAAAGAGCCTCCTCAAAGCGCTGGAGTAACAAACCCAGTTCTATGAAATACCAGAAAAGGCCTTGCCTCTTCACCTTGCAGTGTTTTTCTCTCTATACCTAGCTAGCTGCTTAATCCAGCAGTCACTGTCGTGGATTGAATTGTGTTTCTCTCCCACCCCCCACACACAAAAAATGCGTGTTGTAAATCTTAACCCCTATACCTGTGGTGGCACAGTGGTTAAGAGCTATGGTTGCTAACCAAAAGGTCAGCAGTTCAAATTCACCAGCTACTCTGTCCTATAGGGTCACACTTTGAGTTGGGACCAACTCCATAGCAACTGGGTTTGTGCGTGCGTGCGTGTGTGTGTGTGTGTGTGTTGTGTTTGGTACACCTATGGTAAGGAGCCCTGGTGGCACAGTGATTGAGCACTTGGCTGCTAAATGAAAGGTCGGCAGTTCAACCCCATCAGCCAATCCTGGCAAGAAAGATGTGCCAGTATTTTTCTCTAAATATTAACCCCTATTGCCGTCAAGTCAATTCCAACTCACAGTGACTCTATAGGACAGAGTAGAACTGCCCCATAGGATTTCCAAGGAGTGGCAGGTGGATTCAGACTGTCCACCTTGTGGTTAGCAGCCAAGCTCTTAACCAATGCACCACCCTTGGAAGCTTTATGGGGCAGTTCTGGTCTGTCCTATACAGTCTCTATGAGTTGGAGTAGATTCTAAGACAACGGGTATACCTGTGGTTATAATACCTTTGGGAATGGGTTTTGTTATGTTAATAAAACAGTACTAGTGTAGGGAGTGCCTTAAGTTGTATCTTGAGATATAAAAGATTAAATTAAGCAAGAAAGCACAACCAGAGGGGAAGACACACGCCACATGATCTTCAAGGAAGCTAGGAACAGAAGCTGAAAAGAGATAAGGACCTTCTCCCAGAATGGAAAGAGAGAGAAAGAAAGCCTTCCCCTAGAGCTGACACCCTGAATTTGGAACTTCTAGCCTACTAAATTGTAAGAAAATAAATTTCTATTCATTAAAGCCACCAACTTGTGGTATTTCTGTTATAGCAGCACTAGATGATTAAGACAGATCCCTCCCCCACATCTACATAGTCTTGATATTTTTCTGTTCTCACCCTAGTCCTTGTCAGTTATGGGAATATTACCTTCCATCTCGCTCATACCTTTCCAACAAAGATGACATTTCTAAAATTGGTTCATATATAAATTAATAGGGATTTTAGCCAGATAAATGCATACATGCAGTACATATAAACCACATTGCCCCCAGAGACCCTGACTACAATCTCCACCCACTTATACTCAGGATTGGAGTCCCTGGATGGTGCAAACAGTTCACACGATCAGCTGCTAACTGAAAAGTTGAAGATTCAAGTCCACTCAGAGGCACTTAGGAAGAAAGTCCTGGCTATCTAGTTCCCAAAAAAATCAGCCATTGAGTTGGAATGACTCACCATGTGTCAGAACCATCTTGACAGCAACTGGTATACTCAGGATCAGCACTGACACTGTCTCAGCCCAGCCACTCAACAACCCATCCTCTGATGCCACTCTGCGCGCCACGAGCTGGACACCACTCAGGAGCAGCTACAGTGAAAACAGACTTCACTTCCTTTCCCTTTTTCTCTTTGTCTTACCCAGGATGAAAAAATGGTTTTCAGAAAAAGTGTTCAGCCTGGGAGAAAACCATCAGCTGAGTGTGCTCCAAGTCCAGGGCCGAGCAAGGGTGAAGAAGGAGTATTCTGGAACAGAGAAAGAGCCAGTCCCAGGAGACTGCACACTCCAAGGACATGGCACTTGCTCCCCCAGGTACATCTCTTCTTTCCCCTTGCATGTTGTCTGCTACCTGGTTAACTGACCAGCTGTGTGGCAGCTTCTGGCATCAAATGTAGCAGGTTGAATAGAAATAGAGCTGGAATCAGATATATGTAATTGTTGGAAACATGGGTGTCCTTGACTTTTTTAATATCTCATCAAAGACAGACAAACTAGAGGCAGAGCCAAGATGGCAGAATAGACAGACGCTTCCAACAAGCCCTCTTTGCAACAAAGACCCAAAAAACAAGGGAAATGACTATATTTGTGACAAGCTGGGAGTCCTGAGTTTCAAAGGCAAGCTTAGAAAATGAACTGAGGAGAAGGGGAAGGAAAGATGGTTCGGAAGTGGAGAGGAGTTACCAGACCTGAATCGTGGGGATCCCTCAGGCATTCCCGGAGCAGTGGTGGCAGGCTGGTACTAGCATTCCACCACAGTTTCCTCAGGAAGAAGCAGCCAGCCACACAGCCTACTCACACTCCAGAACCTGAGAAGAACGCCGCTCTTGGCAAAAGCTAAGTACTTGTGTATATTTTACCCCACCTCCCCCCTGCCCCCAAGCTGGCTTCAGCAGCTGAATTCCTTGGGCCTGAGATAGGCATTGTTGAGCACCTAGAGCCATCTTCCCGGTCTTGGGGAAGGAAAATATCTGCAATTGGGGGAAAACAATCTCCTAGCTCCACTAACCAGGGGAGCTCAGGACAAAAGTGGCTCCTGTCCAGGCATAAACCGTCCATGGACTTTGAGCACCTTTCCCTTCTGCATGCACCAGTGTGGGCCTATTTTGGGAGAATAGGCCCTTTTGGCAGACTCCAACCATTTCAACTGTGCAGTGGAGAGGTGGGTGTTTGATGTTTGACATCGCTTTGCCTATTAAGGAAGGTCCTCACCAACCGACATCAGGGACCTAAGGACTGGTAGCTCCACTCAGGTCACCCAGGCACACTTGACAGGTATCCAAAGATAACTGGTACCTCCCAGTCCTTACAACCAAAAACTTTGGGTGCCCATGGTCCATCTGCAGAACCCACCCACCTGCACGCTCTAGGAAACAGAGATGCACTTTCCTCAGAGACACTCGGGGGTCCGTTCTCAGCCCCCTGCCTTGTTCAGAGCGTGGCCCCCTGATGCAATCAGATACCGGTATATACGACAATCACCCCTGCCCCCCTAAGACTGTAGGACAGAGCCTGTACCACACACTTGATGATCAGCTACCTGAAAACCTGAGCTGAATTCATACAAGAAAACTGAATGGACTCATAGACTGATATACCTGATAACATCTCTAGCCATCTGGGGACAGGACGTCAGAGCTCCAAAGGTGAAAATAATCAAGCTAGCTCACTCAAGCAACCCATAGGGGTATAAAAAAACAAAACAAAGCAAAAAGCTATGACACAATAAGCAAGCATAAACTAATACAACACTCAATATCAAGTCACATAAAGAAACAGACCATGATCACCTCAACAGGCTCTCAAAACAAAGAATCCAGGGATCTTCTAAATGAAAGTGCATTCCTGGAATTACCAGAGCCAGAATACAAAAGTTTAATATACAGAACCCTTCAAGACATCAGGAAGGAAATGAGGCAATACGCAGAACAAGCCAAGGAACACACAGATAAAGCAATCGAAGAAATGAGAAAGATTATTCAGGAACTTAATGAATCATATCAGATTACTATGAAAAATTGTACTCTAACAAATTAGAAAACCTAGAAGAAATGGATGAATTCCTAGAAACACACTACCTACCTAGACTAACACAGAGGTAGAACAACTAAATAGATCCATAACAAAAGAAGAGATTGAAAAGGTAATCAAAGAACTCCCAACAAAAAAAAAGCCCTGGTCCGGATGGCTTCACCGCAGAGTTCTACCAAACTTTCAGAGAAGAGTTAACACCACTACTACTAAAGGTATTTCAGAGCATAGAAAAGGATGGAATACTACCAAACTCATTCTATGATGCCAGCATATCCCTGATGCCAAAACCAGGTAAAGGCACCACAAGAAAAGAAAATTATAGACCTATATCCCTCATGAACATAGATGCAAAAATCCTCAACAAAATTCTAGCCAATAGAATTAAACAACACATCAAAAAAATAATTCGGGGGGGCGGAGCCAAGATGGCAGACTAGGCAGATGCTACCTCGGATCCCTCTTACAACAAAGACACGGAAGAACAAGTGAATCGATCACATACATAACAATCTACGAACCCTGAACAACAAACACAGATTTAGAGACGGAGAACGAACTAATACGGGGAAGCAGCGATTGTTTCCAGAGCCTGGAGCCAGCGTACCAGTCAGGTACGGCACAAGCACAGACAGCTGTTCCACCCCTCTGAACTAACCCCGGGAGGGAGACCAGCCGTTTCCGCGGGCGGCGTGGGATGCAGCTGGTAGAAGAAGTCCCCGGGAGGCAGTGACTGGTCTTGGAGCAGGAAGAGCAGCGTCCCAGCCGGGGAACCGTCTCGCCGGGATTTGGACTGGACGCAGGCGGCTTCATTAACATCCGAATAGCCTGAGCCAGAGGGAGAACTCTGATAGGGGTCTGACTGCATTTTTTTTTTAGCAGATTTTCTGGAAAAACTAGTTTCCCAGTGATGGCTCGGAGACAGCAGTCCATATCAAACCACATAAAGAAGCAGACCATGACAGCTTCTCCAACCCCCCAAACAAAAGAATCAAAATCTTTCCCAAATGAAGATACAATCCTGGAATTATCAGATGCAGAATATAAAAAACTAATTTACAGAATGCTTCAAGACATCACAAACGAACTAAGGCAAACTGCAGAAAAAGCCAAGGAACACATTGATAAAACTGTTGAAGAATTCAAAAAGATTATTCAAGAACATAGTGGAAAAATTAATAAGTTGCAAGAATCCATAGAGAGACAACATGTAGAAATCCAAAAGATTAACAATAAAATTACAGAATTAGACAACGCAATAGGAAGTCAGAGGAGCAGACCTGAGCAATTAGAATGCAGACTGGGACATCTGGAGGACCAGGGAATCAACACCAACATAGCTGAAAAAAAATCAGATAAAAGAATTAAAAAAAATGAAGAAACCCTAAGAATTACATGGGACTCTATCAAGAAGGATAACCTGCGGATGATTGGAGTCCCAGAACAGGGAGGGGGGACAGAAAACACAGAGAAAATAGTTGAAGAACTCCTGACAGAAAACTTCCCTGACATCATGAAAGATGAAAGGATATCTATCCAAGACGCTCATCGAACCCCATTTAAGACTGATCCAAAAAGAAAAACACCAAGACATATTATCATCAAACTCGCCAAAACCAAAGATAAACAGAAAATTTTAAAAGCAGACAGGGAGAAAAGAAAGGTTTCCTTCAAGGCAGAATCAATAAGAATAAGTTCAGACTACTCAGCAGAAACCATGCAGGCAAGAAGGGAATGGGACGACATATACAGAACACTGAAGGAGAAAAACTGCCAACCAAGGATCATATATCCAGCAAAACTCTCTCTGAAATATGAAGGCGAAATTAAGATATTTACAGACAAACACAAGTTTAGAGAATTCGCAAAAACCAAACCAAAGCTACAAGAAATACTAAAGGATATTGTTTGGTCAGAGAACCAATAATATCAGATATCAGCACAACACAAGGTCACAAAACAGAACGTCCTGATATCAACTCAAATAGGGAAATCACAAAAACAAACAAATTAAGATTAATTAAAAAAAAATACACATAACAGGGAATCATGGAAGTCAATAGGTAAAAGATCAAAATAATCAAAAAGAGGGACTAAATACAGGAGGCATTGAACTGCCACATGGAGAGTGATACAAGGCGATATAGAACAATACAAGTTAGGCTTTTACTTAGAAAAATAGGGGTAAATAATAAGGTAACCACAAAAAGGTATAACAACTCTATAACTCAAGATAAAAGCCAAGAAAAACGTTAACGACTCAACTAACATAAAGTCAAACACTATGAAAATGAGGATCTCACAATTTACTAAGAAAAACGCCTCAGCTCAAAAAAGTATGCGGAAAAATGAAATTGTCAACAACACACATAAAAAGGCATCAAAATGACAGCACTAAAAACTTATTTATCTATAATTACCCTGAATGTAAATGGACTAAATGCACCAATAAAGAGACAGAGAGTCACAGACTGGATAAAGAAACATGATCCATCTATATGCTGCCTACAAGAGACACACCTTAGACTTAGAGACACAAACAAACTAAAGCTCAAAGGATGGAAAAAAGTATATCAAGCAAACAATAAGCAAAAAAGAAGAGGAGTAGCAATATTAATTTCTGACAAAAAAAATAATTCACCACTACCAAGTGGGATTCATACCAAGTATGAAGGGATGGTTCAACATTAGAAAAACAATTGATGTAATCCACCACATAAATAAAGCAAAAGATAAGAATCACATGATATTATCAATTGATGCAGAAAAGGCATTTGACAAAGTTGAACACCCATTCATGATAAAAACTCTCAGCAAAATAGGAATAGAAGGAAAACTCCTCAACATAATAAAGGGCATTTATACAAAGCCAACAGCCAACATCACCCTAAATGGAGAGAGCCTGAAAGCTTTCCCACTGAGAGTGGGAACCAGACAAGGATGCCCTTTATCACCGCTCTTATTCAACATTGTGTTGGAGGTCCCAGCCAGAGCAATTAAGCTAGATAAAGAAATAAAGGGCATCCAGATTGGTAAGGAAAAAGTAAAAGTATCTCTATTTGTAGATGACGTGACCTTATACACAGAAAACCCTAAGGAATCCTCCAGAAAACTACAGAAACTAATGGAAGAATTCAGCAGAGTATCGGGATACAAGATAAACATACAAAAATCAGTTGGATTCCTCTACACCAACAAAAAGAACATCGAAGAGGAAATCACCAAATCAATGCCTATTACAGTAGCCCTCAAGAAGATAAAATCCTTAGGAATAAACGTTACCAGAGATGTAAAAGTCTTATACAAAGAAAACTACAGTACACTTCTGCAAGAAACCAAAAGAGACTTACATAACTGGAAAAACATACCTTGCTCTTGGATAGGAAGACTTAACATCATAAAAATGTCTATTCTACCAAAAGCGATCTATACATTTAATGCAGTTCCAATCCAAATCCCAAGGACATTCTTTAATGAGATGGAGAAACAAATCACCAACTTAATGTAGAAAGGAAAGAGGCCCCAGATAAATAACGCATTACTGAAAAAGAACAAAGTGGGAGGCCTTACTTTATCTGATTTTAGAATCTATTATACCGCCGCAGTAGTCAAAACAGCCTGGTACTGGTACAACAACAGATACATAGACCAGTGGAACTGAATTGAGAATCCAGACATAAATCCATCCACATATGAGCAGTTGATATTTGACAAAGGCCCCAAAACAGTTAAATGGGGAAAAGAGTCTTTTTAACAAATGGTGCTGGCATAACTGGATATCCACCTGCAAAAAAAGGAAACAAGACCCATACCTCACTCCATGCACAAAAACAAGCTCAAAATGGATCAAAGACCTAAATATAAAATCTAAAATGATAAAAATCATGTAAGAAAAAATAGGTACAATGTTAGGAGCCTTCATACATGGCATAAACAGTATAACCCAACAGTATTCAAGACAGAATTAAAAATGCAGAAGAAAAACTAGATAACTGGGAGCCCCTAAAAATCAAACACCTATGCTCATCCAAAGACGTCACCAAAAGAGAAAAAAGATTACCTGCAGACTGAGAAAAAGTTTTTAGCTATGACATTTCCCATCAGTGCCTGATCTCTAAAATCTACATGATACTTCAAAAACTCAACTACAAAAAGACAAATACCCCAATTAAAAAATGGGCAAAACATATGAATAGACAATTCACAAAAGAAGACTATCAGATAGCTAACAGATACATGAGGAAATGTTCACGATCATTCGCCACTAGAGAAATGCAGATCAAAACTACAATGAAATTTCATCTCACTCCAACAAAGCTGGCATTAATCCAAAAAACACAAAATAATCAATGTTGGAGAGGCTGCGGAGAGATTGGAACATTTATACACTGCTGGTGGGAATGTAAAATGGTACAACAATTTTGGAAATCGATTTGGTGTTTCCTTAAAAAGCTAGAAACAGAACTATCATACGATGCAGCAATCCCACTCCTCGGAATATATCCTAGAGAAATAAGAGCCTTTACACAAACAGATAAATGCATATCCATGTTTATAGCAGCACTGTTTACAATAGCAAAAATATGGAAGCAACCAAGGTGCCCATCAACAGATGAATGGATAAATAAATTATGGTATATTCACGCAATGGAATACTATGCATCAATAAAGAACAGTGAGGAATCTGTGAAACGTTTCTTAACATGGAGGAATCTTGAAGGCGTTATGCTGAGTGAAATTAGTCAGTTGCAAAAGGACAAATGTTGTATAAGACCAGTATTATAAAAACTTGAGAAATAGTCTAAACTGAGAAGGAAACATTCTTTTCTGGTTACGAGGAGGGGGGAAGTAGGGTGGAAAAGGGGCATTCACTAATTACATAGTAGATAAGACTAATTTAGGTGAAGGGAAAGACAACACACAATACAAGGGAGGTCAGCACAACTGGACTAAACCAAAAGCAAAGAAGTTTCCTGAATAAACTGAATGCTTCAAAGGCCAGTGTAGCAGGTGCAGGGGTTTGAGGGCCATGGTTTCAGGGGACATCTCGGTCAATTGGCATAATAAAATCTATTAAGAAAACATTCTGCATCCCACTTTGAAGAGTGGCGTCTAGGGTCTTAAACACTAGCAAGCAGCCATCTAAGATGCATCAATTGGTCTCAACCCACCTGGATCAAAGGAGAATGAAGGACACCAAGGACGCAAGGTAATTACCAGTCCAAGAGACAGAGAGGGCCACATGAACCAGAGACTACATCATCCTGAGACCCAAGGAACTAGATGGTGCCTGGCTACAACGATGACTGCCCTGACAGGGAACACAACAGAGAACCCCTGAGGGAGCAGGAGAGCAGTGGTATGCAGACCCCAATTTCTCATTAAAAAACCAGAGTTATTGGTCTGATTGAGACTCAAAGGACCCCAGTTGTCATGGCCCCCAGGCCTTCTGTTGGCCCAGGACAGGAAGCATGGATTGGACTGGACAATGTGTTGGAGAGGGATACTGGTGAGGAGTGAGCTTCTTGGTTCAGGTGGACACTTGAGACTGTTGACATCTCCTGACTGGAGGGTAGATAGAGGGGGTTAGAAGCTGGCGAAATGGGCATGAAAAGAGAGAGTGGAGGGAGAGAGCGGGATGTCTCATTAGGGGGAGAATAAGCAAGGTGTATATAAGTTTTTGTGTGAGAGACTGACTTGATTTGTAAACTTTCATTTAAAGCACACACACACACAAAAAAGACAAACCTCATGTCTATAGTAGCACCTGAGTAGATTATATCCAGTGATGCTATTTGGTGGAACATCCACACACTGCTGGAAAAAACTTCCTGATATTTCTTCCAAACAAATTTTTAAACAACAATCTGTATACACCGGCACAATTACAGGTTCAGGTAAATAAGAAAAACATGGCTGGACGATCACTGTCCTGTTGGGTCCATTCCCTTAGCCCCCGAGATTCAGTCACTCTAACTTAGTCTTTATCCTTGGATTCTCACAATGGTCAAATCTTTAGAGCATAGACCCACAGTCTTGGATGCCAGTGAATACGGGATAATTGATCTTTCAGTAACTCCAGGTTTCTGCCTACGAGGTGGATATCTGCTATTGATAGTCCTGCAATTTGCTTTGGCAGCTTCCAGGCCAAGGGGAGTCCTTCATCGTACTGAAGGAATCAGACCACTTTTCAGATACTTGACAGCCACACTAGGTATTCCCCTGGCTCTCTCACTTTTGTACTAAACCCTTCTCACCTGCAGCAAGCAACCACTCACTCCCCTCCAAATAATTTGAAGTCATTCCAGTCTGGTGGTCCGCAGGGATGAGGACATGTACGCAATATATCAGGGAAGCTATTATATTGGCTTCCTAGAGAAGGCGAGACCAACAACACTGCAAGACAGCACCGACTGGCATATCTGAGAAGTAACTTAAAAAACGACCAACCTCCTATTGCTAAGAGAGCTTGATATGGTGAAGAAGGCTAAACTATCTTCCCTAATTTTCTAAAGATCTGGTAATTAAGAGCCAAAGAAGTAATCATTTTAATATTTGAAAAACAGACCTCAGCAGAAGGTTTGAAACATTGTAAGCATTCAATAAATATTTAATTAATTAACAAATCAAATAAGACAATCAAACAGATACATCGGACATCACTTTCTTCTTTGATAGGTAACAGATAATAGATATGTAATATAGAGAGATTTATATATTTGTATGTGTTTGATTGTGCATGTATAATTTTATAATATGGTGTCTTAGTCATCCAGTGCTGCTATAACAGAAATACCATAAGTGGAGGGCTTTAACAAACAGAAGTTTATTCTCTCCCAGTTTAGGAGGATAGAAATCCAAATTCAGGGCATCAGCTCCAGGGGAAGGCTTTTTTACTCTGCTGGCTCTAGGGGAAGTTCTTGTTATCAATCTCCCCCTGGTCTAGGAGCTTCTCAGCACAGGGACCCCAGGTCCAAAGAACTCTCATGCTCCTGGCTCTTCTTCCTTGGTGGTATGAGGTTCCACTGTATCTCTGCTTAGCTCTCAAAAGAGATGGACCCAAGATACAACCTAATCTTGTAGATTGAGTCCTGCCTCATTAACATAATTGCCTTTAATCCTGCCTCATTAACATCACAGAGGTAGGATTTACAACATATAGGAAAATCACATCAGATGACAAAATGGTGGGCAATCACACAATACTGAGAATCATGACCTAGGCAAGTTTACGCACATATTTGGGAGACATAATTCGGTCTATAACGTGTGGTTATTATGAAATTTTTTATTGTGGTGACTTTATCTGATCCCAGGAGGGGTCCCATTGATTTTTGATAACTGTATAAAATGTGTTCAGATAATATCCCAGAAACAGACTTCCCCATTCTCAACTCTGCTGACTAGAGCTGCCTTCAACCAAGCCTTGCAGGGGCCCGCCTTAAATATCAGGATCTTAAGTTCCAGTGGGAATAAGTCCCTTGATCCTCACTTTCTTCCACCTGTGTGCCCAGCCTGGTGCCAAGGTAAGTTTGCTGCAAGTTTCCCCACCTAATAAAAGTGGGTTTCATAGAGATCAGGCTACTGTCTCTATTGTACTCGGAGACGAGAATCAGTATTCAGACACAATACCATGAAGGTGGGTTTCTAAATTGTGGATTAAATATGGGTCCCTGAGTTACTGAAATTACTATTAGATTGGGCGATAATTCCAGTTTAACCGCAGCCCAAACCAGGCCCTCCACCGTGGCAAAAGCACGTTAGCACCTCACATGCATTGGAGTAGTATGCCCAGTGCTCAAGCGGAGGGGCACCTAGAAGGTGAGAAGTAAAACTGCACAGTGCAGAGGAGCGAGACAAGAGATGGGAAACCTGGGCTAGTCTGACCTTCAGAACCTGAGCAGCACTTTGTGTGTCTTAGCAAGAGAGCTGGAATATCACCTCAAATGTCACACAGTGTTTTCCATTTTTCAAAGAACACTCCCATTATGATACAGGATCGTCACAACAACCCTGAAGGAGCATGGCCCGGGGATTAGTACCCTCATGGTGTATGTGACGATCCTGACACACAACATCATTCAGCAAGTCACCTGAGGTCAGACATGAGTCATTGACGGAAGCAGTTCCAAAGTCCAGCCTTGCCTCCACTTCTCTCCACTGGCAGTCACTCCATCACCCACCTCCACTGATTCCTCATGCCCTGCACTCCCCGCTGGACCTTCTGTCCCTGGGACGGACCTCTATAAAACTGAGAGATCAGTAAAAAACGGAAGTCTTTGCTTCTTCTTTCTCTTTTCTCTGACCACCTCCCTGATGTGGTGTGGAGCTCCCAAGGATGAGGCCAGGTCTGCGAGTATCAGCCTTTCCCTCTGCTTGAGCTCTCTGGAGAAAGTGCCAGCTCATGGTGAACTACTTTTCATATAGTGTATTGTAGCCGCTCTGTATACTGCCCTCTCCCCTGGGGCTTCTTCTTGTTGTGGTTTGCTTGTTTATTTGTCTAGTGACTTGGATGTCACACAGTCACCTGGGATGGCACTGGTTTTAATATGTCTCTCTGATCTTTCTCGTAAGTTGTCTGACTCCATTGGTATCATACCCAGCTATTAAAGCCACTTGCCATCAAGTAGATTCCAATTCAAGGCAAACCCGTATGTGCCAAAGTACAAATGTGCTCCATAAGATTTTCTTTTTGTTTTTTTAATTTTTATTGTGCTTTAAGTGAAAGTTTGCAGATCAAGTCAGTCTCTCATACAAAAATTTATATGCACATTGCTATATACTCCTAGTTGCACTCCCCATAATGAGACGACACGCTCCTTCTCTCCACCCTCTGTTTTCGTGTCCATTCAGCCAGCTTCTGACCCCTCTGCCTTCTCATCTCTCCCCTCCAGGTAGGAGCTGCCCACATAGTCTCACGTGTCTACTTGATCCAAGAAGCTCACTCTTTACCAGTATCATTTTCATCCTATAGTCCAGTCCAACCCCTGTCTGAAGAGTTGGCTTCGGGGATGCTTCCAGTCTTGGACTAACAGAAGGCCTGGGGACCATGACCTCCGGGGTCCTTCTAGTCTCAGTCAGATCATTAAGTCTGGTCTTTTTATGAGAATTTGAGGTCTGTGCCCCACTGCTCTTCTGCTCCCTCGGGGGTTCTCTGTTGTGTTCCCTGTCAAGGCAGTCATCTTTTGTAGGATGACCAGGCACCATCTAGTTCTTCCAGTCTCAGGCTGATGTAGTCTCTGATTTCTGTGGCTCTTTCTGTCTCTTGTGGTCATAATTACCTTGTGTCTTTGGTGTTCTTCATTCTCCTTTACTTGAGGTGGGATGAGAACAATTGATGCATCTTAGATGGCCGCTTGCTAGCATTTAAGACCCCAGATGCCACTCCCCAAAGTGGGATGAACAATGTTTTCTTAAACGATCTTATTATGCCAATTGACCTAGATGTCCCCTGAAACCATGGTCCCCAAACCTCCGCCCATGTTATGCTGGCCTTTGAAGCATTCTGTTTATTCAGGAAACTTCTTTGCTTTTGGTTTAGTCCAGTTGTGCTGACCTCTCCTGTATTGCATATTGTCTTTCCCTTCCCCTAAAATAGTTCTTGTCTACTATCTAATTAGTGAATACTCCTCTCCCTCCCCACTCTCATAGCCATCAAAGAATATTTTCTTCTCTATTTAAGCTATTTCTTGAGTTCTTATAATAGTGGTCTCATACAATATTTGTCCTTTTGCAACTGACTAATCTCACTCAGCATAATGCCTCCCAGATTCCTCCATGTTATGAAATGTTTCACAGATTCATCACTGTTCTTTATCAATGTGTAGCATTCCATTGTGTGAATATACCATAATTTATTGGTCCATTTATCCCTTGATGGGCACCTTGGTTGCTTCCATCTTTTTGCTATTGTAAATAGTGCTGAAATGAACATGGGTGTGCATATATCTGTCCATATAAAGGCTCTTATTTCTCTAGGATATATTCCAAGGAGTGGGATAGCTGGATCATATGGTAGTTCTATTTCTATCTTTTTAAGGAAGCACCAAATCGATTTCCAAAGTGGTTGTACCATTTTACATTCCCACCAGCAGTACATTAGTGTTCCAATCTCTCCACAGCCTCTCCAACATTTATTATTTTGTGCTTTTTGGATTAATGCCAGCCTTGTTGGAGTGAGATGGAATCTCATTGTAGTTTTGATTTGCATTTCTCTAATGGCTAATGATTGTGAGCATTTCCTCAGGTATCTGTTAGCTACCTGAATGTCTTCTTTACTGAAGTGCCTGTTCATATCCCCTTTGCACATTTTTGAATTTGGTTGTCTTTTCATTGTTGAGTTTTTGCAGTACCTAGATCAGACGCTGATCAGAAATGTCATAGCTAAAAACTCTTTCCCAGTCTGTAGGTAATCTTTTTACTCTTTTGGTGAAATCTTTGGATGAGCATAGGTGTTTGATTTTTAGGAGCTTCCAGTTATCTAGCTTCTCTTCTGCATTATTAGTAATGTTTTGTATACTGTTTATGCCATTTATTAGGGCTCCTGGTGTTGTCCCTAAAATTGATTTCTTGACTGCTGCTTCCATGGCTGTTGATTGTGCATCCAAGTAAAATGAAATCCTTGACAACTTCAATCTTTTCTCCGTTTATCATGATGTTGCTCACTGGTCCAGTTGTGAGGATTTTGAAGCAGCAGTCAAGAAATCAAAAGACACATTGCATTGGGCAAATCTGCTGCAAAGGACCTCTTCAAAGGGTTGAAGATCAAAGATGTCACCCTGAAGACTAAGGCGCGCCTGACCCAAGCCATGGTATTTTCAATTGCATCATTGCATGTGAAAGCTGGACAATGAGTAAGGAAGACCGAAGAAGAATTGACGCCTTTGAATTGTGGTGTTGGGGAAGAATATTGAATATACCATGGACTGCCAAAAGAACGAACAAACCTGTATTAGAAGAAGTACAACCAGAATGCTCCTTAGAAGCAAGGATGGCGAGACTGCGTCTTACATACTTTGGACATGTTGTCAGGAGGGATCAGTCCCTGGAGAAGGACATCATGCTTGGCAGAGTACAGAGTCAGCGGAAAAGAGGAAGACCCTCAACGAGGTAGATTGACACAGTGGCTGCAACGATGGGCTCAAGCATAACGATTGTGAGGATGGTGCAGGACTGGGCAGTGTTTCATTCTGTTGTGCATAGGGTCGCTATGAGTCAGAACTGACTTGCAGCACCTAACAACAACAACAACAACAGTGTTGTCCCTATTTCTTCTTTTATGATCTTTATCATTTTAGATTTTATATTTAGGTGTTTGATCCATTTGGAGTTAGTTTTTGTGCATGGTGTGAGGTATGGGTCTTGTTTCTTTTCTTTTTTTTGCAGATGGATATCCAATTATGCCAGCACCGTTTCTTAAAAGGATTGTCTTTTCCCCCTTTATCTAACTTTGGGACTTTGTCAAATATCAGCTGCTCATAGGTAGATGGATTTATGTCTGGATTCTCAATTCTGTTCTATTGGCCTATGTATCTGTTGTTGTACCAGTACTAGGCTGTTTTGACTACTGTGGCAGAGTAATAGGTTCTAAAATCAGGTAGTGTGAGGCCTCCCACTTTGTTCTTCCTTTTCAGTAGTGCTTTACTTTTTGGGGGCCCCTTTCCCTTCCATATGAATTTGGTGATTTGTTTTTCCATCTCATTAAAAAATCTGTTTGGAATTTGGATCGGAATTCCATTGTATCTATAGATTGCTTTCGGTAGAATAGACATTTTTACAATGTTAAGTCTTACTATCTATGAGCAAGGTATGTTTTTCCACTTATATAGGTCTCTTTTGGTTTGTTGTAGTAGTGTCTTGTAGTTTTCTTGCATAGGTCTTTTACATCTGTGGTGAGATTTATTCTAAAGTATTTTTTCTTCTTGGGGGCTACTGTAAATGGTATTGATTTGGTGATTTCCTCTTCAATGTTCTTTTTGTCAGTGTAGAGGAATCCAACTGATTTTTGTATGTTTATCTTGTATCCCGATACTCTGCTGAACTCTTCTATTAGTTTCAGTAGTTTTCTTGAGAATTCTTTAGGGTTTTCTGTGTATGAGATCATGTCATCTGTAAATAGAGACACTTTTACTTCTTCCTTACCAATCTGGATGCCCTTTATTTCTTTATCTAGCCTAATTCCTTTGGCTAAGACCTCCACCACAATGTTGAATAAGCGTGGTGATAAAAGGCATCCTTGTCTGGTTTCTATTCTCAAGGGGAATGCTTTCAGACTCTCTCCATTTAGGATGATATTGGCTGTTGGCTTTGTATAAATGCCCTTTATTTTGTTGAGGAATTTTCCTCCTACTCCTATTCTGCTGAGAGTTTTTATTATGAATGGGTGTTGAACTTTGTCAAATGCCTTTTCTGCATCAATTGATAAGATCATGTGGTTCTTGTCTTTTGTTTTACTTATGTGATGGATTACATTAATTGTTTTTCTAATGTTGAACCATCCCTGCATACCTGGAATGAATCCCACTTGGTCATGGTGATTTACTCTTTTGATACGTTGTTGAACTCTATTGGCTAGAATTTTGTTGAGGATTTTTGCATCTAAGTTCATGAGGGATATGGGTCTGTAATTTTCTTTCTTTGTGGTGTTCTTACCTGGTATCAGGGATACGCTGGCTTCATAGAATGAGTTTGGGAGTATTCCAACCTTTTCTATGCTCTGAAACATCTTTAGTAGTAGTGGTGTTAACTCTTCTCTGAAAGTTTGGTAGAACTCTGCAGTGAAGCCAAAGCCGTCTGGGGTAGGGTTTTTTTGTTGCGAGTTTTTAAATTGCCTTTTCAATCTCTTCTTTTGTTATGGTTTTATTTAGTTGTTCTACCTCTGTTTGTGTTAGTTTAGGTAGGTAGTGTGTTTTTAGAAATTTATCCATTTCTTCTAGGTTTTCAAATTTGTTAGAGTACAATTTTTCATAGAAGCCTGATATGATTCTTTTAATTTCAGTTGGGTCTGTTATGATGTTGCCCATCTCATTTCTTATTCGGGTTATGTGCTTCCTCTCCTGTTTTTCTTTTGTCATTTTGGCCAGTGGTTTATCAATTTAGTTAATTTTTTCAAAGAAGCAGCTATTGGTCTTGTTAACTATTTCAGTTGTTTTTCTGTTCTCTATTTCATTTAATTCTGCTCTAATTGTTATTATTTGCTTCCTTCTGGTGCCTGAGAGTTTCTTTTGTTGCTCTCTTTCTATTTGATCAAGTTGTAGGGATAACTCTTTTATTTTGGTCCTTTCTTCTGTTTGTATGTGTGCATTTATTGATATAAATTGGCCTCTGAGCACCACTTTCACTGTGTCCCAAAGATTCTGATAGGAAGTGTTTTCATTCTCATTGGATTCTATGAATTTCTTTATTCTATCCTTAATGTCTTCTATAACCTAGTCATTTTTGAGCAGGGTGTTGTTTAGCTTCCAAGCATTCGGTTTCTTTTCCCTGCTTTTTCTGTTATTGATTTCCACTTTTATGGCCTTATGGTCAGAGAAGATGTTTTGTAATATTTCAATGTCTTGAATTCTCTTAAGGCTTGTTTTATGACCTAATATGTGGTCTATTCTAGAGAATGTTCCATGTACACTAGAGAAGAAAGTATAGTTGGATGCTGTTGGGTGGAGTGTTCTATACATGCCTATGAGGTCAGGTTCATTGACTGTGGCATTTAGATCTTCTGTGTCTTTATTGAGCTTCTTTCTGAATGTCCTGTCCTTCACCGACCATTGTGTGTTGAAGTCTCCTAGTATAATTGTGGAGCTGTCTATCTCACTTTTCAATGCTGATAGAGTTTGTTTTATGTATCTTGCAGCCTTGTCCTTGGGTGCATAAATATTTAATATGGTTATATCCTCCTGGTGTATTGTCCCTTTAATCATTACATAGTGTCCTTTCTTATCCTCTGTGATGGATTTAACTTTAAAGTCGATTTTGTCAGAAATTAGATACTGCCACTCCTGCCCTTTTTTGATTGGTATATGTTTTTCCATCTTTTGAATTTTAGTTTGTTTTTGTTTCTAAGGTGTGTCTCTTGTAGGCAGCATATAGACGGATTTTTTTTTTTACCCATTCTGCCACTCTCTGTCTCTTTATTGATGCATTTAGTCCATTTACATTCAGTGTAATTACGGGTAGGTATGAGTTTGGTGCTGTCATTTTGATGCCTTTTTTACGTATTGTTGACAGTTTCTTTTTCCCACTTAATTTTTTCTGCTGAGCAGTTTATCTTTATATATTGTCTTTTTCTCTTATTTGTTGTTGATTTTGTTTCTGCTGAGTCTTTATTTTTCTTGTATTTTACTTTGATGAGTAGGATTGTTAGCCTCCTTTGTGATTGCTTTAATATTTACCCCTGTTTTTCTAAGTTTAAACCCAACTTTTATTTCTTTATATCGCCTTGACTTCCTCTCCATATGAAAGATCTATGACTACAATTCTTTGACCCTCTTTATTGCTTTAATGTTATCTTTTACATAATGATATCGCTATTTCCCTGTTTTGAATTGTTTTTTGTCTTGATTTATTTCTGTGATTTCCCTTTCTGGGTTGACATCTGGTTGCTCTGTCCTGTGTTCTAGTCTTGAGTTGATATCTGATATTATTGATTTTCTAGCCAGAGAACTCTGTATAGTATTTGTTGTAGTTTTGGTTTGGTTTTTACTAATTCCCTAAACTTCTCTTCATCTGGAAATGTTCTAATTTTGCCTTCATATTTGACAGACAGTTTTGCTGGATATATGATTCTTAGCTGGCTTTTTTTTTTTTTTTTCCTTCAGTGCTTTATATAAGTCATCCATTGCCTTTTTACCTGCGTGGCTTCTGCCGAGTAGTCCGAGCTTATTCTTATTGACTCTCCTTTGTAGGTGACTTTTCATTTATCCCTAGCCACTCTTAAAATTCTCTATTTTTGGTTTTGGCAAGTTTGATTATAATATGTCTTGGTGACTTTCTTTTGAGATCTACCTTATGTGGAGTTTGATGAGCATCTTGGATAGATATCTTCTCATCTTTCACAACATCAGGGAAGCTTTTTACCAACAAATCTTCAACAATTCTCCGTTTATTTTCTCTAATCCCTCCCTGTTCTGGTACCCCTATCAATCATAGGTTGTTTCTCTTGATAGAGTCCCACATGATTCTTAGGGTTTCTTCATTTTTTTTAATTTTTTTGTCTGATTCTTCTTCAAATATATTGGTGCCATGCGTTTTATCTGCAGTCTCACTAGTTCTGCCTTCCACTTCCTCGATTCTGCTCTTCTGACTTTCTACTGAGTTGTCTAATTCTGAAATTTTATTGTTAATCTTCTGAATTTCTGATTGCTGTCTCTCTATGGATTCTTGCAGCTTATTAAATTTTTCATTATATTCTTGAATAACCTTTTTAATTTCTTCAACTGCTTTATCTAGGTGTTCCTTGGCTGGTTCTGCATTTTGCCTGATCTTCCTGATCTCGTTCCTGATGTCTGGAAAAGTTCTGTATATTAATCTTTTGTATTCTGCATCTGGTAATTCTGGAATGCACCTTCATCCAGAAGATCCCTTGATTCTTTTTTTTTTTTTTTTTTTGAGAGCTTGTTGAACCGATCATGATCTGCTTCTTCATGGGATTTGGTACTGACTGTTGTCTCCGAGCCATCTATAAGTTATTGTATTAGTTTATTTTATGTTTGCTTACTGTGTCCTAACTTCTTGCTTTGTTTTGTTTTGATATGCCCAAATAGGCTGCTTCAATGAGCTAGCTGATTATTTTTACTGCTGAAGCTCTAATGTCCTGTCACCAGATGGCTAGAGCTTTTATCAGGTATATGAGCCTAGGAGTCCAGTCACTTTTCTTGTATGGATTCAGCTCAGGTATCCAGGTAGATGGTTATCAAGTGTATGGTACAGGCTCTGCCCTACAGTCTTAGAGGGTCAGTGACTGGTGTAGGTACTGGTTGCAGCAGGTTGTCACGCTGTGAACAAGGCAAGGGGCTGACAAGTATCCCCTAAGTGTCTGTTAGGAAAGCATGTCCCTGATCCCTAGAGTGTAAGGTGGGTGGGTTCTGCAGACAGACCATGGGCACCCAATGCTTTTGGTTGTAAGGACTGGAAGGTACCAGTTATCCTTCGGCCCTTGTCATGGTTGGTGCCACCAGTCCTCAGGGTAGGTAGGTGGGTAGGTGAGGACCCTTTTTAATAGGTGAAGTGGTGTCAAACATCAAACACCCACCTCTCCCCCACACAGCTGAAACAGCTGTAGTCTTCCAACAAGGGCCTATTCTCCTGAAATAGGTCAACACAGGTCCATGAAGGGGGGAAAGGTATTCAAAGTCCATGGACCTTTTATGCCTGGACACGTGCCACTTCTGTCCTGAGCTCCCCAGCTTAGTGCAGCTGGCAGATTATCTTTTTCCCCAATTGTGAATTTATTCCTTCTCCAAGGCCGGGAGAATAGCTCAGGACACTCAGCATGACCTATCTTAAAAAAAAAAAAAAAAAAGGCCCAGGGAAATCGACAGCCACTGAACCCGACTTGGGGGCTGGGGGTGCAGGAAAATATATGCAAGCACTTAGCTTTTGCCGAGAACACTGTTCTTCTCTAGTTCCAGAGGTGTTAGTATGCTGTGTGGCTAGCTGTTTCGCCCTGAGGAAATTGCTTCCAGGATGCTACCACCAGCTGCACCATGGTCGCTCCAAGGAATGGTGCCTTGGATTCCTGATGATTCAGATCCAGTAACTTCTTTCCACTTCTGAGCCATCTCTCCCTCCCCCTACTGCTCAGTCCATTTTCTAACTTTGCCTTTAATGTTCAGAACTCCTAGCTTGTGATAAATATAATCATTTCTCTTATTTTGGGGGGGTCTTTTTTGTTGTAAGAGGGATCACTGGAAACATCTGACTACTCCGCCATTTTGGCCTTGCCTCTCCATAAGATTTTCGATGGCTGATTTTCCAGAAGTAGATCACCAGGCCTTTCTTCTGTGGCATGTCTGAATGGAGTCAAACCTCCAACTTTTGGTTAGCAGCTTAGAGCACTAATCATCTGTAACACCCAGGGACTTCACCCAACTATTTGCCTCCACTAATTGCTGACTGATTATTATTTTTGACAATGCCCTGGGGCATAAATTGTTCCACAACCTGGTCTAATTAGAGTCAGATCCCTTTGCAGAGATAATCTTTGAGGCTACTCTTTGAGGTTTGTTCTGACCCCAAGACGGCTCTCCTTAGCTGTCTTTTTCACTGGTTCTCTCTGGTAAACTTCTATGTGGTCTAAGGTTGCTATCAGCTTCCTCTTAATTCATTATCACCAAAATCTCCATTGTTTTCAAAAGTGCCCTTAGCCTTGAACTGCATCACAATGTGTTACAAAGAAAGACAGTGCACTTGGGGAGATCTACAGAGCTCTCTGTCCTTATGGTCACCTCTGTCCTTGGGCAACAACTCTGCACCACAGCTCCAGAGCCGAAGGGTGGAGACAGTGGTCCAGTTCTCATAGGGTGATGCCCTTGCTTCATGAGCAGGGAACTGAGCTGGGATGACAGCCGCTAGCCTTCTCAGCTTGCCTTTCCCAGCATGGAAGCACTGCTCTATGAGCAAGCTGAGATGAGGGCAATTTGGGCCCCAGAATTTCTAGCCCTATAAGTAGAGATTACTGGTACAGTGGTTAAGAGATCGGCTGCTAACCAAAAGGTCAGCAGTTTGAATCCACCAGTAGCTCCTCGGAAACCCTATGGGGCAGTTCTACTATGTCTTATAGGTTCACTATGTGTTGGAATCCACATGACAACAACAGGTTTGTTTTGATTTTTTTAAAGTAGAGACTAATTTTTTTTTTTTTTTTAGAGACTAGGTTTAGAACAAGAGCCTCAGACCTCTTAGTCACTCTTTCCTAGAATAGAACTTCTGCAACACCAACTGGGGGAGGTAAGAAATGCTTGCAGTGTAGCCCTTTACTGGGAGCTGAGGGAAGAAGGAGCCCTGTGTTCTTGGCTGCACCTACCTGGAAAGGAGCTTCCATCACTGTGAGCTTAGAATGGGGGAGGAACTGCTCTTACCAAGATTCAGTAGACTTTCTTGGATAAATGCTTCTTCATTTCTTTTATGGCCTTGGGACAATTTCTAGAGACTCATTTAAAAAAAAAAAAACTAATTTTCAGCAATTATGGTTGTTTGGCTGGGGGTGGGGGTCCATGGAGCTGCTCACAGTGCCATTCCAGAAATCATCTCTTCACAAATGCTTCCTGAGTTCCTAGAAGTAAGTGGATAATGGTAGCTTGGTTCTTGAGGTCATTGAAAATAGGGACAAGTCAAAAAGAGTGAAAGGTCAAAAATGGGGGGGGGGGAAGAAGGGAGGAGGAGAGAGGAAAGAGAGAGATTAAAAAAAGTGTATGGCAAAGATGTCTATCTGATAGTAACTTAGGTCATATGACAAGGACAAATAAAAATTAATCTGGATTCTCCAGGCCAGGGACAGCACTGAACAAAATTATGAAATGTGCAGACTTCATCTCTGAAAGCTCTTCCTTCCAGCTGTGAACTTCTCCTCATCCCTGGTGGCCTCCAAGTGAGGTAACCCCTATTTTTCTCTCCTTCATCTGGTCCTTTTTAAGATCCATGTTTAATTTCTAGAGGAAGTTGCCAAGACTTAATTCACACTAAAGAATTTGTCACTGGCTGGGAATTGCTTAATGTGAGATCTTGCTAGTGGAATTTGCCTTTTAACAGAGAAAACCCTACTCATCACAAAGGCATGATCCTCTGAGGAGCTTAAGGCTTCAACACTAGGCCAGCTCAGAAGATATTAGGCCAGAGAGAAAGGGGATCTTCCAGAACATTAGCTAAGGCTGTTTCTCATGTTCCTGGACCTCCAGAGCCAGACATCTTGGCTAAAGAATTTCTGGCATGTCCACAAATCTGAGGAAGCACACTTTCTCAGTAAGCACAGCTGCTCTCCATTTGGTTAATGATAGCCTGCCTCAAATGTGGTGTGTGCAAATAAAAGAGCCCACAGGCCCAGCTCTACAGAGCTACGCACACAAGCTGTGAGCCGCATGGTCTCCAAAAGAGATGGAATTGTCTGTGTTGCAGCTGATATGACAAGGTCGGGCTGTGTCAGGTAAGTGCCAGGTATGGATACTGGGTTATTCTTTGAATTGGAGACCTGGTGTCACAGTGGTTAAGAGCTCAGCTGCTAAACAGAAGGTCAGCAGTTCAAATCCACCAGCTGCTCCTTGGAAACCCCAGCCCTACTCTGTCCTATAGGGTTGCCATGAGTCAGAATCGACTCAACAGCAACAGGTTTTTTATGGCCATCAATTAGTAGCAGACAGGCCAGTGAAGGGCTATGCCTGTGTCAATGCCAAATTAGGAGCAGAAAGGAATAAATAAGTGTTAGAGGCAAGCATGGGCTACCGACTCAAGGTTCAGGCAAATTGAGCTCAAATCCTTGTTGGTCTAGGTGATTTTCTTAGGCTGCTCTGTGATATCTCAAAAGTCAACCCAATGTTGACCTGCTCTGTGATCCTGTACTTGGAAGGAAACTTACTCTCTGTAAAAATCCATTAAGGCACTGTCTCTGGGACACCTCCCTGGAATCTTCTGGCAGTTGAACTTCTCTGTCTTCTAGTCCTATACTCCATTTACTCTCAAAATGGGCAAGAAACAACTTAAGAGACCACTCCCCCAGGTATGCATCCTTTGGTTGAGGCTTCCATCCTGTTCCTCAGCTTGAATATGACCAGCAGTCTGTGATCTGGTACTTTGAACCATTCAGAAATGAAGGTTGACTCATTGCCATTTCTGGGTCAAAGTGTTTTACTAAAATCTGATTGAAAACAAGAAGCAGGGATCAAATGCCTGAGATCAAATCACTGAGGTAAATTTTTCCATCTCTTCTACAAAGCAGGTTTCGTGAGCACAAGAATTTTTGTCTATTTTGTTCACTACTGCCCTCCTAAGACCTAGTAGAGTCCTGACACATAATAACCAAAAAAGTAATCCCATTCCTGTCAAGTCAATTCTGACTCATCACGACCCTATGGGACAGAATAGAACTGCCGTATAGGGTTTCTAAGGAGTAGCTGGTGGATTCAAACTGCTGACCTTTAGGTTAGCAGCCAAGCTCTTAACCACTGCACCACCAGGGCTCTCAATAAATATTGATTGATTGAATGATACAAGGCTTTTCTTTTGCAAAGAGAGATGATCTCTGGGGGTCACATTTCACACAAAGAAAACTCATACTTGTTCTTAATAAAGTCAGCTGCTTAGGAGTACCTAGAATTGGCTCAGTTCCTTGTGAAAGCGTCTTCCAGAATGCAACCATTCTCTGTTGGTTCTTTATACCTACACATGTCAATCATTGTCTAAACACCCTACAAATATGCCCAGGTCAATGAGCTGTCATGATCTATTTTAAGTTCTGTCTCACAATCAGCACCACTCAACTGAACCAGCATGAAAACTGTCTTTGATTTACTGTCATGCACCATATAACATCATTTTGGGCAATGTCCAACCGTATATACATCCGTGGTCCCATAAGGGTATAATGGAGTTTAGAAATTCCAATCAGAAAACAGGACCTAGTGGATATAACTGGACATAGCCAACTCAACAGCTTCCTGCACATAACTCATGTATCTCATGCCTCTTGTACACAAAGTGATTATGTTGCCAGGCATATAATGGTATGTACATATATGACCTATTTATAATAGATATATCTTGATAGTCATAATAAACACCTATGTCACTGGCTTGTGTATGTACTGTACTGTATTTTCTATCAATATTTTAATTTGAATTTCCCCTACTTACAAACAAAAAGTTTATCATATAACAATGTATGCTTCAACATATAGGCAGCAGCACCCAATCTTGTGTATCGCACATCTCTTGAGTATTGTAGCATTATCTCTCTGTTTAATTTTCTTTTGAAAACATTACAGTGAAGTGCATCATGGCCCCCAAATGCAGCAAAACCTGTGCTCATGACAGCAGAAGAAAGAGACAAAGGAGAAGTACTGATTTGGAAATGAAACAAAAGGTTATTAAACATCAGAAATGTGGAAAATCAGTGAATGCTCTTGCTTGAGATTTAGGCATGTTTGCAAAACATCCAAATCACATAATGTCCTATTTCACAGAATGTATCATGGATGTTAAATGACACATGATTGTATTTGAAAGCATGTGAGAGGCTATTGTATTGGTCATGGGACCAGGTGCTAGAGACTAAGCCAAAGGTCCAACTGTAGGCCTTTGAGGGAGAGAAAAAGGGCTTTAACTTCTGAAGTTGACTTTCTTATAATCTTAACTCTGTTCTTCAGGCTGAGGATGCCATATTGTGTGCATGTGAACAACTGTGTGTGTGGAAAGAGAGAAGGAGGAAGAGAGGGAAGAAAAAGGGAAAGGGAAAGGAAGGGAAGGGAAAAGAAGAAAGAGGAGCAAGAACCAAAAAGACAATAAAGAAACTCCTCGTCTCCCACATTGCTTCCGTTTAGCATCACCTCCCCTCAGCTCACATTCCTGCAAAGAATGCTGTTTCATCAGCATTAAGTGGTGAAGATAGAACTCAGGCAGAGATGATCTCAATTTCTTTGTGTATGCAATGATAATAGCTTCCAGAGAAGAGAACAAGACAGAAGTGAAATATTACAAGAACAGGAGTCTTTTGGCACACATGCAGCACAGAAACCAACAGCTATACCCCTAGGATGTAAGGACAGGAGACTTTGGTCCAGATACTCTAGCTAATAAGACACCCTTCTCAGTTGTAGTATGTCCTAGAATTATAGGCCCTCTTCCCAATTTGGTGTGATGAGTATCTCAAAATAGTCTTATGCTAAGGTTTCGTTCCAATAGAAAAGCACAAATCAAAAGATTATTACCCAAAATCTGGCTGACTAGGTGAGGTCTGTTTGTATATCTGAGATTCTCACACAAAAATTTAATTAAATATACAGGTAGTCCCTGATTTACAATGGGGTTCTATTGTGACAATGCCAACTTCAGTCAGTTCTGACGTAAGTCAAATACCTCTTTTTTTTTTAACTTTTCATTATTATTGCCTTTTATTATCAGTATGCCTATAAATCCAATGTTTATTTGTCTTTAGGGGTTGGAAACATTACAAATAAACTTATAGCTTCAATCGGTGTTTCCTTCTTCTCCAGTTATGCACACATTATGTAAGCCAAAAAAAATAGTAGAGCATACCTATGAAACTTTTGTAAACCAAAATGGAGTAAAGGAAAGAAACAATTTCCATTAATATATATGTGAAAAAATTTTGAGTGTCCCCAGACCCAAAAAATACCTTAGAACACATCTTGCTAACAAAGGCACAAAATAAATCAAGATAAAGCACAGATGCTCACAGACATGGTTCAGAGCTATGGTAGCTTGATGCGAGTGCTGAGTGTAGTTCCCAGGGAAGGAACTTGGAGACACCACTCTTGCTGCTGGGCAGGGTGCACAAGGCCTTTGTAATGGCTAGCTGCAAAACAAATGCTAAATGCTATTTCCACTTTTTGCCTTTTTTCATATAACCAAAAATCCTCTTCAGATTTCTTTCCATTAGTGAAAACAGGTACTAATGTAGGTCTTTCATGGAAGTGAAGTGGAGTAAAGAGAACTTTCAAAAAGCAGGGGATGTCTGTACCTGTAACAGGAACTGTAGTGTTATTGTTGACTATTGTCAATTATTGGGGGAAAAAAAAAAAAACTAGATAAGCCATCAATACCTAGTCATTCTCCTGGGGAAAACACGAAACAAAACTTTGAGTTGTGCCCCACTGCTAAGCGCCACAAGACCCAAGGTCCACAGCCTGGTACTCAAGTTTATCAGGATAAGTCTTTAACCTTCCTACCAAGTTCTTTCTCCCAGTACTTGTACATAATGTTCCTGCCACTTCGAAGAACGTACTATTCCTTTATAATCAATCTCTTACACTCCTGTACCATGTTATGGTCCAAATCATACCTTTCAGGGAGTTCTGATGGTACAATTGTTAAGTGCTCCACAGCTAACAAAAAGGCTGGTGGTTCAAATCCATACAGTGACTCAACATGAGAAAGACCTGACAATCTACTCCCATAAAACAGCCTAGAACATCCCATGGGGCAGTTCTACTCTGTAACACAGAGTCACTGTAAGTCAGAATCAACTCAACAGCACCTAACAACAACATACCCTTCAGCTGGAGACCCACTTCCTCCCCATTTATCTGTGACTAATTTTTTTTTTTAAGTTATACCTATGCCTCAAGTCCCATCTCAAATATCACCTCCTTTCTGAAGATACCCTCTGTCATTCCCCCAAATGGCAATCTTTCTCTCCTCCTCTGAACTCCATCTCTGGACAGTCATTTACTAACCACTGGATACTAACAATATTAAGAGTAGCTTACAGAAAAAACAGCCAATAAATACTGAATCTCAATGAATGTTAAGTAATCACTTAATTCCATTACTCACCTGCCAGTTCATTGTACTGTGGTGGCTTGTACATTGCTGTGATGCTGGAAGTTATGAAATTGGTATTTCGAATACTAGCAGTGTCACCCGTGGTGGACAGGTTTCAGCAGAGCTTCCAGACTAAGATAGACTAGGAAGAAGGACATGGTGATCTACTTCTGAAAAGAAGTAGCCGGTGAAAACCCTATGGATAGCAGCAGAACAGTGTCTGATACAGTGCTGGTGATAAGCCCCTCAAGTTGGAGGCACACAAAATATGACTAGGGAAGAGCTACTTCCTCAAAGCAGAGTCAACCCCTCAATGACCTGGATGGAGTAAAGCTTTCTGGACCTTCATTTGCTGATGTGGAGTGACTCAAAATGAGAAGAAACAGCTACAAACATCCATTAGTAAGCGGAATGTAGAATGTACAAAGCATGAGTCTAGGAAAATTGGAAGTTGTCAAAAATGAAATAGAATGTTTAAAGATTGATATCCTAAGCATTAGTGAGCTGAAATGGACTGGTATTGGCCATTTTGAATTGGAAAATAATATGGTCTACTACGCTGGGAATCAAAAATTGAAAAGGAATGGCATTGCATTTGTTGTCAAAAAGAACATTTGAAGATTTATCCTAAAGTACAGCTCTTTCAGTGACAGGATAATATACATATGCCTACAAGGAAGACCAGTTACTCGGCCTATTATTCAAAATTACATACCAACCATTAAGGCCAAAGATGAAGAAACTGAACATTTTTACCAGCTTCTGCAGTGTGAAATTGATCAAACATGCAATAAAGATGTATTGATAATTACTGGTGATTGGAATGTGAAAGTTGGAAACAAAGATGAAGGATCAATAGTTGGAAACTATGGTCTTGGTGGTAGAAATGACACCAGAGACTGCATGATAGAATTTTGCAAAACCAACAACCTATTCATTGGAAATACCTTTTTTCAATGACATGAACGGTGACTATACACATTGACCTCACCAGATGGAATACACAGGAATCATATTGACTACATCTGTGAAAAAGAAAATGGAAAGGCCAAATATTATCAGTCAGAGCAACACTAGGGGCTGACTGCAGAACAGACTATCAATTGCTCATATGCAACTTCAAGGTGAAGTTGAGGAAAATTAAAACAAGTCCATGAGAGACAAGGTACAGCCTTGGGTATACCTCACATGAATTTAGAGACCATCTCAAGAATAAATTTGATGCACTGAACAGTAATGACAGGAGACCAGACAAATTGTGGAATGACATCAAGGACATCATATATGAAGAAAGCAAAAGGTCATTAAAAAGACAGGAAAGAAAGAAAAGACAAAAGTGGGCGTCAGAAGAGACTCAGAAACTTGCTGTTGAGCATAGAGTAGCTAAAGTGAATGAAAGAAATGAAGTAAAAGAGCTGAACAGGATTTTTCAAAGGATGGCTCAAGAAGACAAAGCATTAAAATGAAATGTGCAAAGACCTGGAGTTAGAAAACCTAAAGGGAAGAACACATTCAGCATTTCTCAAGCTGAAAGAACTAAAAAAAATTCAAGCCTTGAGTTGCAATATTGAAGGATTCTTGGGGCAAAATGGTGAAACATGAAAGAAGCATCAAAAGAAGATGGAAGAAATACATAGACAACCATTTCAGCAGGAAGCATATGATCAAGAGCATATGATCAACAGCCCACAGTACTGAAGGAGGAAATGCAAGCTGCACTGAAGCTCCAGGAATGGATGGAATATCAACTGAGATGTTTTGACAAAACAGATGCAATACTGAAAGTGCTCAGTCGTCTATGACAAGAAATTTGGAAGAGAGCTACCTGGCCAACTGACTGGATGAGATCCTTACATGTACCTATTCCAAAGAAAGGTTATCCAACAGAATGCAAGAATTATCATTAATACCACATGCAAGTTAAATTTTGCTGAAGATAATTCAAAAATCGTTGCAGCAGTACATTGACAGGGAACTGTCAGAAATTCAAGCTGGATTCAGAAAAGGACATGGAATGAGGTATATCATTGCCAATGTCAGATGGAACTTGATGGAAAGCAAAGATTACCAGAAAGTTGTTTATCTGTGTCTTATTGAATACATAAAGGCATTGGGCTGTGTGAATCATAACAAATTATGGCTAACACTGAGAAGAACTGGAATTCCAGAATACTTAATTGTGCTCATAAGAAACCTATACATAGACCAAGAGGCAGTCATTCAAACAGAACAAGTGATAGTGCATGGTTTGAAATCAAGAAAGGTGTGTGTCAGGGTTGTATCCTTTCACCATACTTATTCAATCTGTATGCTGATCAAGTAATCTGAGAAACTGGATTATACGAAGAAGAATGCTGTATTGGGATTGGAGGAAGACTCATTAACAACCTAAGATATGCAGAAGACTCAACCTTACTTGCTAAAAGTGAAGAGGATTAGAACCACTTACTGATTAAATCAAAGACTACAACCTTGAGCGTGAATTACTCTTCAACATAAAGAAAACAAAAAACTTCATAATTACACCAATAAGCAACATTATGATAAACTGAGAAAATGTTGAAGATGTCAAGGTTTCATTTCATTTGGATCCACAATCAACATCCATGGAAGCAGCAGTCAAGAAATCAAATGATGCATTGCATTGGGCAAATTTCCAGCAAAAGACCTCTTTAAAGTGTTAAAAAGTAAAGATTTCACCTTGTGGGCTAAGGTGTGCCTGACCCAAGTTATGATATTTTTAACTGCCCTATGCACGCAAAAGCTGGACAATAAATAAGGAAGATCAAAGAAGAATTGACGCATTTGGATGATGGCGTTGCTGAAGAATATTAAATATATCATGGACTTCTAGAAGAATGAACAAAAATTTGTCTTAAAAGAAGTACAGCCAGAGGCGGGGCCAAGATGGTGGACTAGGTGGACACTACCGCGGATCCCTCTTGCAACAAAGACTCGGAAAAACAAGGGAATCGATCACATACATAACAATCTATGAACTCTGAACAACAAGCACAGACTTAGAGATGGAAAACGAACAAATACGGGTAGACAGTGACCGTTTTCAGAACTAGGAGCCAGCGTACCAGGCAGGTGACCTTTGGAGCCTGATTTGGGGCAGAGCCCAGGGGGGCAGACAGCACAGACAGGGGGCCCAGCCCTTCCCCCCCCGAACGCATCCCAGGAGGAAGTCTAGCTGGTTGGCGCGGGTGGCGTAGCGGTGCAGCTGGAGGGAGAAGCACCTGGGAGGCAGTGACTGATCTTGGAGAGGGGAGGGCAGCGTCCCAGCTGGGGAGCCGTCCCGCCAGGAGTTTGGCGGGAAGCGGGCGGGGCGCGAGCGGGGGGGGTCAGCTATATTTCCCTAAAGCCACCCCGGGGCGGGGCCCACACGTTCGTGCAGGAGGACGCCCACCCAGTCCGCACGTGTGGCGCGGCGCACCGGAGGGAGAAGTCCCCGGGAGGAAGTGACTGGTCTCGGAGCGGGGAAAGCAGCGTCCCAGCCGGGGAGCCGTCCCGCCCAGATTTTCGTGGACAGGGGTGGAGCGTGAACGTGGTGATCAGCTCTATATTCTGTGGTGCTACACTCCTAGCTCTCTGATCCCTCCCCCACCCTCCCCAGGCGGCTCCATTAACATCCGAATACCCGGAGCCAGAGGGAGAATTCAGATAGGGATCTGACTGCATTTTTTTTAGCTAACTACCTGGAAAATCTAGTTTCCCAGTGATGGCTCGGAGACAGCAGTCCATATCAAACCACATAAAGAAACAGATCATGACAGCTTCTCCAACCCCCCAAACAAAAGAATCAAAATCTTTCCCAAATGAAGATACAATCCTGGAATATAAAAAACTAATTTACAGGATGCTTCAAGATATCACAAATGAAATTAGGCTAGCTGCAGAAAAAGCCAAGGAACACACTGATAAAACTGTTGAAGAACGCAAAAAGATTATTCAAGAACATAGTGGAAAAATTAATAAGTTGCAAGAATCCATAGAGAGACAACATGTAGAAATCCAAAAGATTAACAATAAAATTACAGAATTTGACAACGCAATAGAAAGTCAGAGGAGCAGACTCGAGCAATTAGAATGTAGACTGGGACATCTGGAGGACCAGGGAATCAACACCAACATAGCTGAAAAAAAATCAGATAAAAGAATTTAAAAAAATGAAGAAACCCTAAGAATCATGTGGGATTCTATCAAGAAGGATAACTTGCGAGTGATTGGAGTCCCAGAACAGGGAGGGGGGACAGAAAACACAGAGAAAATAGTTGAAGAACTCCTGACAGAAAACTTCCCTGACATCATGAAAGATGAAAGGATATCTATCCAAGATGCTCATCGAACCCCATTTAAGATTGATCCAAAAAGAAAAACACCAAGACATATTATCATCAAACTTGCCAAAACCAAAGACAAACAGAAAATTTTAAAAGCAGCCAGGGAGAAAAGAAAGGTTTCCTTCAAGGCAGAATCAATAAGAATAAGTTCAGACTACTCAGCAGAAACCATGCAGGCAAGAAGGGAATGGGACGACATATACAGAACACTGAAGGAGAAAAACTGCCAACCAAGGATCATATATCCAGCAAAACTCTCTCTGAAATATGAAGGAGAAATTAAGATATTTACAGATAAACACAAATTTAGAGAATTTGCAAAAACTAAACCAAGACTGCAAGAAATGCTAAAGGAGATTGTTTGGCCTGATGACCAATAATATCAGGTACCAGCACAATACAAGGTCACAAAACAGAATGTCCTGATATCAACGCAATTCAAATAGGGAAAGCACAAAAACAAACAAATTAAGACTAATTCTAAAAAATAAATAAATAAACAAAATAATACACATAACAGGAAATCATGGAAATCAATAGATAAACGATCACAATAATCAAAAAGAGGGACTAAATATAGGAGGCATTGAACTGCCAGATGGAGAGTGATACAAGGTGATATAGAAGGTTACAAGTTAGGTTTTTACTTAGAAAGATAGGGGTAAATAATAAGGTAACCACAAAAAGGAATATCAATTCCATAACTCAAGAAAAACGTAACGACTCAAAAAACACAAAGTTAAACATTAAGAAAATGAGGATCTCACAAGCTACTAAGAAAAACGTCTCAGCACAAAAAAACATGTGGAAAAATGAAATGGCCAACAACACACATGAAAAGGCATCAAAATGACAGCACTAAAAACTTATTTATCTATAATTACGCTGAATATAAATGGACTAAATGCACCAATAAAGAGACAGAGAGTCACAGACTGGATAAAGAAACACGAGCCATCTATATGCTGCCTACAAGAGACACACCTTAGACTTAGAGACACAAACAAACTAAAACTCAAAGGATGGAAAAAAATATATCAAGCAAACAATAAGCAAAAAAGAAGAGGAGTAGCAATATTAATTTCTGACAAAATAGACTTTAGACTTAAATCCGCCACAAAGGATAAAGAAGGACACTATATAATGATAAAAGGGAGAATTGATCAGGAAGACATAACCATATTAAATATTTACGCACCCAACGACAGGGCTGCAAGATACATAAATCAAATTTTAACAGAATTGAAAAGTGAGATAGACACCTCCACATTTATAGTAGGAGACTTCAACACACCACTTTTGGAGAAGGACAGAACATCCAGTAAGAAGCTCAATAGAGACACGGAAGACCTACTTACAACAATCAACCAACTTGACCTCATTGACTTATACAGAACTCTCCACCCAACTGCTGCAAAATATACTTTTTTTTCTAGTGCACATGGAACATTCTCTAGAATAGACCACATATTAGGTCATAAAACAAATCTTTGCAGAGTCCAAAACATCGAAATATTACAAAGCATCTTCTCAGACCACAAGGCAATGAAGCTAGAAATCAATAACAGAAAAACTAGGGAAAAGAAATCAAATATTGGAAAATGAACAATACCCTCCTGAAAAAAGACTGGGTTATAGAAGACATCAAGGAGGGAATAAGGAAATTCTTAGAAAACAATGAGAATGAAAATACTTCCTATCAAAACCTCTGGGACACAGCAAAAGCAGTGCTCAGAGGCTAATTTATATCGATAAATGCACACACACAAAAAGAAGAAAGAGCCAAAATCAGAGAACTGTCCCTACAACTTGAACAAATAGAAAGTGAGCAACAAAAGAACCCATCAGGCACCAGAAGAAAACAAATAATAAAAATTAGAGCTGAACTAAATGAATTAGAGAACAGAAAAACAATTGAAAGAATTAACAAAGCCAAAAGCTGGTTCTTTGAAAAAATTAACAGAATTGATAAACCATTGGCTAGACTGACTAAAGAAAAACAGGAAAGGAAACAAATAACCCGAATAAGAAACGAGAAGGACCACACCACAACAGAACCAAATGAAATTAAAAGAATCATTTCAGATTACTACGTAAAATTGTACTCTAACAAATTTGAAAACCTAGAAGAAATGGATGAATTCTTAGAACAATACCACCTACCTAAACTAACACATTCAGAAGTAGAACAACTAAATAGACCCATAACAAAAAAAGAGATTGAAACGGTAATCAAAAAACTTCCAAGAAAAAAAAGTCCTGGCCCAGACGGCTTCACTGCAGAGTTCTACCAAACCTTCAGAGAAGACTTAACACCACTACTACTGAAGGTATTTCAAAGCATAGAAAAAGACGGAATACTACCCAACTCATTCTATGAAGCTACCATCTCCCTGATACCAAAACCAGGTAAAGACATTACAAAAAAAGAAAATTTTAGACCTATATCCCTCATGAACATTGATGCAAAAATCCTCAACAAAATTCTAGCCAATAGAATCCAACAACACATCAAAAAAATAATTCACCATGATCAAGTGGGATTTATACCAGGTATGCAAGGCTGGTTTAATATCAGAAAAACCATTAATGTAATCCATCACATAAATAAAACAAAAGATAAAAACCACATGATCTTATCAATAGATGCAGAAAAAGCATTTGACAAAGTTCAACACCCATTTATGATAAAAACTCTTACCAAAATAGGAATTGAAGGAAAATTCCTCAACATAATAAAGGGCATCTATGCAAAGCCAACAGCCAATATCACTCTAAATGGAGAGAACCTGAAAGCATTTCCCTTGAGAACGGGAACCAGACAAGGATGCCCTTTATCACCGCTCTTATTCAACATCGTACTTGAAGTCCTAGCCAGGGCAATTAGGCTACACAAAGAAATAAAGCGTATCCAGATTGGTAAGGAGGAAGTAAAGCTATCACTATTTGCAGATGACATGATCGTATACATGGAAAACCCTAAGGAATCCTCCAGAAAACTACTGAAACTAATAGAAGAGTTTGGCAGAGTCTCAGGTTATAAAATAAACATACAAAAATCACTTGGATTCCTCTACATCAACAAAAAGAACACCGAAGAGGAAATAACCAAATCAATACCATTCACAGTAGCCCCCAAGAAGATAAAATACTTAGGAATAAATCTTACCAAGCAAGTAAAAGACCTATACAAAGAAAACTATAAAACTCTGCTACAAGAAATTCAAAAGGACATACTTAAGTGGAAAAACATACCCTGCTCATGGATAGGAAGACTTAACATAGTAAAAATGTCTATTCTACCAAAAGCCATTTATACATATAACGCACTTCCAATCCAAATACCAATGTCATACTTTAAGGGGATAGAGAAACAAATCACTAGTTTCATATGGAAGGGAAAGAACCCCCGGATAAGCAAAGCATTACTGAAAAAGAAGAAGAAAGTGGGAGGCCTCACTCTACCTGATTTCAGAACCTACTATACAGCTACAGTAGTCAAAACAGCCTGGTACTGGTACAACAACAGGCACATAGACCAATGGAACAGAATTGAGAACCCAGATATAAATCCATCCACGTATGAGCAGCTGATATTTGACAAAGGACCAGTGTCAGTCAATTGGGGAAATGATAGTCCTTTTAACAAATGGTGCTGGCATACCTGGATATCCATTTGCAAAAGAATGAAACAGGACCCATACCTCACACCATGCACAAAAACTAACTCCAAGTGGATCAAAGACCTAAACATAAAGACTAAAATGATAAAGATCATGGAAGAAAAAATAGGATCAACCCTAGGAGCCCTAATACAGGGCATAAACAGAATACAAAACGTTACCAAAAATGACGAAGAGAAACCCGATAACTGGGAGCTCCTAAAAATCAAACACCGATGCTCATCTAAAGTCTTCACCAAAAGAGTAAAAAGACCACCTACAGACTGGGAAAGAATATTCAGCTATGACATCTCCGACCAGCGCCTGATCTCTAAAATCTACATGATTCTGTCAAAACTCAACCACAAAAAGACAAACAACCCAATCAAGAAGTGGGCAAAGGATATGAACACACATTTCACTAAAGAAGATATTCAGGCAGCCAACAGATACATGAGAAAATGATCCCAATCATTAGCCATTAGAGAAATGCAAATTAAAACTACGATGAGATTCCATCTCACATCAACTAGAGTGGCATTAATCCAAAAAACACAAAATAATAAATGTTGGAGAGGCTGCGGAGAGATTGGAACTCTCATACACTGCTGGTGGGATTGTAAAATGGTACAACCACTTTGGAAATCCATCTGGCATTATCTTAAACAGTTAGAAATAGAACTACCATACAACCCAGAAATCCCACTCCTCACAAGATACAAGAGCCTCCACACAAACAGATATATGCACACCCATGTTTATTGCAGCTCTGTTTACAATAGCAAAAAGCTGGAAGCAACCAAGATGTCCGTCAATGGATGAATGGGTAAATAAATTGTGGTATATTCACACAATGGAATACTACGCATCGATAAAGAACAGTGACGAATCTCTGAAACATTTCATAACATGGAGGAATCTGGAAGGCATTATGCTGAGCGAAATGAGTCAGTTGCAAAAGGACAAATATTGTATAAGACCACTATTATAAGATCTTGAGAAATAGAAAAAACGGAGAAGAACACATACTTTTGTGGTTACAAAGGGGGGAGGGAGGGAGGGAGGGAGAGGGCTTTTTATTGATCAATCAGTAGATAAGAACTGCTTTGGGTGAAGGGAAAGACAACACTCAATACAAGGAAGGTCAGCCTAATTGGACTGGACTAAAAGCAAAGAGGTTTCCGGGATAAAATGAAAGCTTCAAAGGTCAGCGGAGCAGGGGCTGGGGTCTGGGGAACAGGGTTTGAGGCGACTTCTAAGTCAATGCGCAAAATAATTCTATTATGAAAACATTCTGCATCCCACTTTGAATTGTGGCGCCTGGGGTCCTAAATGCCAACAAGCGGCCATCTAAGATACATCAATTGGTCTCAACCCACCTGGAGCAAAGGCAAAGGAAGAACACCAAGGTCACACGACAACTAAGAACCCAAGAGACAGAAAGGGCCACATGATCCAGGGACCTACATTATCCTGAGACCAGAAGAACTAGTTGGTGCCCGGCCACAATCGATGTCTGCCCTGTCAGGGAGCACAACAGACAACTCCTGAGGGAGCAGGAGACCAATGGAATACAGACCCCAAATTCTCATGAAAAGACCATACCTAATGGTATGATTGCGACTAGAGGAATCCCAGAGACAATGCTCCCCAGAACTTCTGATGGCACAGGACAGGAACCATCACGGAGACAACTCATCAGGCATGAAAAGGACAGGTCAGTGGGGGGGAGAGAGATGCTGATGAAGAGTGAGCTAATTAAATCAGGTGGACACTTGAGGGTGTGTTGGCAACTCTTGACTGGAGGGGGGATGGGAAGATAGAGAGAGAGGGAAGATGGCAAAATTGGCACGAAACGAGAGACTGTAAGGGCTGACTCAATAGGGGGAGAGCAAGTGGGAGAAGGGAGTAAGATGTATGTAAACCTACATGTGACAGACTGATTGGAATTGTAAATGTTCACTTGAAGCTTAATAAAAATTAATTATAAAAAAAAAAAAGAAGTACAGCCAAAATGTTCCTTAAAAGTGAGTATGATGAGACTTCATCTCACATAATTTGGACATGTTATCAGGAGAGATCAGTCCCTAGAGAAGAACATCATGCTTGATAAAGTAGAGGGTCAATGAAAAAGAAGAAGATCCCCAACAAGATGGATTGATACAGTGGCTGCAACAACGGGCAACAACTATGAGGATGGCTCAGGACAGGACAGCATTTCATTCTGTTGTTCATAGGGTCACTCTGAGTCAGAACTGACTCAATGACACCTAACAATGACAACAACAATAAATTAATTAATGATTTTCATATATATATTTCCACTCTGAATGCAGGCTTCAGTCTAAATCATCTTCCTATAATCCTTGGCATTATGCCCAGCACACAGTAAATGATCAATAAATGCTTATTAAATATAAATAAATTAATGCAACGATGAATGTATGAAGCAAAATAACTCCTCTTTATAGGTAGAATTTCCATGAAAACTGGACTCTAGAGCTCCTGAATATATACCCATATTGTCTGAGTGCCTTTGCACTGTGGACCAGATTCCATAGTTTCACACGGAAAATCACAAAACACCGACCACTGTGGGTTGCCTTTTGTATAGAATCACAAACAGGACTCCTATCTTTTAGTTCTCTAAATCACACTGACCTTTTTCGCCAAACTGGAAAATAATATAGCACACTTCCATCCTTCCTTTCTTTGTCCATCCTCCCCAGCTCCAGCACCAATAACCTTTATGGACCCCTGTTCCACAGTAAGCGATGAACCCATGTAAACACACAAGGCTGTCCAAGTATATATCCCCTCCCAAGTGTACTTAAAAGGCTTAGCCTCCTAGGGCTGGTGTAGCAAAATGCCATAAACTGGGTGGCTTAAAACAACAGAAATGTATTCTCTCACCCTTCTGAAGGCTGGAAGTCTGAAATTAAGTTGTCCTCAGGGTCATTCTCCCCCTGAGACTCTGGGTAGAAGCCTTCCTTGTCTTTTTGTAGCTTCTGGTGGTGACTGGCATTCCTTGGTATCCCTTGGCTTGTAGCTGCATCACTCCAATCTCTGCTCTGTCATCACATAGCGTTCTTCCCTGTGTGTCTGTCTGTGTCTCTTCTCTTTTTTATAAAGACATCAGTCATATTGGATTAGTGCCCGCCCAACTCCAGTATGATCTCATGCTAACTAATTCCATTGGCAAAGATGTTATTTACAAATAAGTTCACATTCACAGGTACTAAAGGTTACAACTTGAATATATCTTTTGAGGGGACACAAATAAACCCTGGTGGTGTAGTGGTTAAGCACTATGGCCACTAACCAAAAGCTTGGCAGTTCAAATCTACCAGATGCTCCTTGGAAACCATATGGGGCAGTTCTACTCTATGCTATAGGGTCAGTATGAGTAGGCAACAACAATGGGTTCATTTTTGTTTGTTTGTTTTTGGTTTAAATCAACCCATAGCAGAGGATAATGCTTAACTCAGTAAGGGAAGAAATGATTTCAAACATCAATGAGGAGAGAAGATAATTTTAACCAGAATTTATTTTATGCCTACTCTTTGTCCAGTATTCTATATACATTATCTCTTTAATTTTCACAATAATTTTATTTAATAACTATGATAATAATTTTTACCAGGCACTTATATGTCAGGTACAAGGGTGGTGCAAACATTAAGCATTCAACTACTAGCTGAAAGGTTAGTGGTTCAAACCTACCCAGAAATGCCTCAGAAGACATACCTGGTGATCTGCTTCTTAAAGTTACACCCTTGAAAACCTTATGAAGCAGTTCTATTCTGCACACATGCGGTTGCCATGTGTCAGAATTGACTTGACAACTAACAACTCTTCTAAGAACTTCACATACATTATTCACTTAATACTCTCATCAACACTATACAGAAAGTATCATTCTTATCTCCACTTGAGACAAAACAGCCATAGAGAATTTCAGTAATTTGCCCAAGATTCCAAAGCTAGTTATGAGTAGAACCAGGATTTACACCGAGTTTTTAGAGCCACGTTCTACATCTTCTATAAGTAGTAGTTTTCCAAATCTACATGTATATAAACTGGCCCTCAGGGACGGTATCAATGCCCAAAGTCATACACTCAGTACATGCAAAAGCTAGAATTCAAGTCTTGCTATTTTGATCCCAAGGGTCATGCTTTTTACTGAAACTTAGTTCAGGTGATCTTTTATGGAAGTAGAATGGTCCGTAACAGGCTTGCTCAATTTGAAACGCATGTGCTTATGGGGATATGACATCCCTTATAACGGAAGTGATCCTATTGTGTCCTACTAAGCTTCCTAGGCCTATTTTTGCTCTAGCAATTCCAGGCTCTGACACTGTCTGTCCATGGTGCTGAATTTAAAGACCATAAACCACTGTCTTAGAGTCGATTCCAAGTCATAGAGGCCCTGTAGAACAGAGTAGAACTGCCCCATACAGTTTTCAAGGATGTAGATCTTTATGGAAGCAGACTGCCACACCTTTATCCCAAGGAGGGAGCTAGTAAGTTAGAACCACTGGTTAGCAGTCAGGTGCTTAAACACTGCGTCACCAGCAATCCTGACTGCCAGCAATACCTTAATTCAGGAAGGCCAGCCTGCTTATGAAGGTTCATCCCTCCCTTAAAGAATATAGCTGACATAAAGAAAATTGATAAAGTAATCTGAATTCAGGTGGTAAGAGATCTTGAATAGCACACTGAGCCTGGCCACTGAGAATCAGTAAAATCTTTTCCCAGTCCGCTTCCCTAATTCCCAAGTATCTCCTCTCTTTCAAAATCTTCTAGGTGAACAGGATAAAATAAGTAAGACTTCCAATTAACAAGGATTTTGGAAACCAGTATCTTTTCAATTCCATAACACCAATGATTCTATAATCCAGTAATGAATTGATGAAAAGAGGTCAAGAGAAAGTCTATCGCATAAACGTAAGCCCACATATAAACAGAGTTCAGATAAAAAGGAATCAGAGACTAGAAACACTCACCAGAACCAAAACCAAATCTGTTGCCATCGAGTCAATTCCAGCTCATAGAGATCCTATAGGACAGAGTAGAACTGCCCCATAGAGTTTCCAAGGAGTGCCTGGTGGATTTGAACTACCAACCTTTTGGTCAGCAGCTGTAGCACTTACCCACTACGCCACCAGGGTTTCCAGAAACCCTCAAGTGGGCCTGAAGTCACAGCACTGGGCCAATGGAGAATGCTGAGGCTAGTGCTGAGAACAAAGGCTGGAGACAGAGTATGTCTTTATATCTGGCATGGAATTGATTTTCAAGCCATAAAAATGTTAGTTAAGGAAACACTGACATGAACCGGGGCAGGGTGGGGGGAAAAGAAGTTGGAAAATAGCAAGTACAATTTCAGGCTTATGAGAAATGGAATTAAAGTTAAGAGAAGGAAGGCAATCTATTGTTGTCCAGAAACTGGCAAACAGCACAGCCACTGCATCATTATAGTGGCAACAACCTGCTGTGTTCATTTGTCTCTGAGCTGTCTGACCTAGGAGCTGGGTGATTTATCTACTCTCCACAGCTTCAGCTGGGCCAGGCCAACAGGATAACTTGGAGAAAGGGGTGGGAGTAGGGGTGATGACACTCAAGCACCAGGCCAACAAACTCCATATGTCTTGTGCTAGAGGGCATGCTTATAAATCAAACAGTATCACACATTTATTTCACACCTGCTATAAACAAGTCTCTGAGGTAGAAGCTGCTGGTCATACAAAGATTGAGAAGGGCAGAGCCATTGGCCTTAGAGAGCTTACAATCTAGTGGCGAATATTAACTACGCAGAAAAATAATAATATATGCTAGATCATGACTAGAGATGACAGGAGCCATTGAAATACAGAGGGAGGTTGTAAACTTTAATTGTTAAGGAAAGCTTCTGAGATGAGGTATCACCTGAATTGAGCTTAAAGTATAGGTAGGAATTGCATAGTCAGAAAGAAGAAAAAAAGTGGATGAAAATTTCAGGAGAGTGAAGCAATTGGTTGAAGCCTCAAAGTCAGGGGTGGTCCAAATATCTTTTGGAGAGGGCACATTGCACATCCAAAGCCAAATCCATGACCTGGAACCTGGACACAAGATAGATAACCACCAAGCTCCCCACATCAAGAGAGGGAGTTGAGGCAGCAGGGCAAGCGGAGGCAGCATCTAAGGGCTATGTACATCAGAACTGGACTAAACCGCTTTGTCAAAAATTGAATGACTTCCAGCATCAAAATTAAATTTCTAGATTTCTGGCCACAGTCAGGTATGCTGCTAAGATGCAGAGAAGCATGTAGACCAAGTGTCCTTTTACTCTGTGACTCTCCCAAAAAGTTATCTGTGAAGTTAGCAAGGACAATACTTCTTTCTCATGCAAGCTTCTCCCATCCTGGTAAGTAAAAAAGTCTGATTGTGAGGGTCAATTCTGGCAGGAAGAATGGAGAGTCCGTAAGGATTTTTAAGAAGTTAGGCAAACAAAATTGTGTGTACCTATTCTGTATTCAATGACCTCATTGCAGACTTTCCATTCCAACTAGGCATATCTTCACTGCAATTTGGGTGATTTCCTAGAGCAGCCACATAGCACAGTAATTTACAAAATCAGAAAACAGATTAGAGGGAGGAAGGAAGGATGAGGAACATTCAAAGTACAAGAGAGAAAACATTTTTTCTAATTCTAGACATATATCTAAAACGTATCTAATTTTTAATTCTAGCTCATAGAAGGAGCCACATCTTAGAATTGATGGTTTTAAAATAAAAGCTCTGCTGGCATTTCATCACATAACCTTGGTGGATGTATGGTGGGGCAGGTGCAAGCATACATGTACTCTGGTGTTACGAATATGTCTGCTACAGACAGCCCATCCTGAGGAAAAAGTATAAAGTTTTCAGGCCAATAGAGCTAAAACAAACAAAACAATACCTAGCAATTTGGTATCATTCTAGGGAAAGAGATGGAAATTCTAGGGAAAGAAAATACAAACTTCTGACTCAGCGACCCTATAGGACAGAGTAGAACTGCCCAGTAGAGTTTCCAAGGAGCGCCTGGTGGATTCGAACTGCTGACCTCTTGGTTAGCAGCCATACCACTTAACCACTATGCCACCACGGTTTCCTTAGGGTCTAGAGTGGAATATAAACAAGTAAATAAGAAATTTTAACAGGGTTAAATGCCATGATGGGGAAAAACAAAGGATGCTGTGAAAGTACACAGGAAGGGCATCTTGGAAGGGTGGGGCATGAGAAAAAGTAATGGGATGTGGCAGTGGAAGGCTTCAGAGAGACATGATGATGCATCTGAGACCGAAGTCTAAGAGAGACCACTGGGAGGGGGGAGGCAGAAGGCAGAGAACCAAAAGAGAAGGGTCAACACCACTCCCTCTCGTGACAAGACCTTACATTTGGTGGTGTTCCAACTTATTTAGGAGCATTTTCATGTATATCTACTTCTTTTATTTGCACAAAAAGTCTTGAGGTGGTTGGATACATCTGACTCGTCACAATCCCTGTTTTACAGAGATCAAAACTAAGGTCCAGGCAGCTATGCAAAAAGGGCTGGCATTGAGCTGAACTTGACTTAAACTAGATTAGTGTAAAGGTGAAGATCTTAGTGAAGGAACCAAAAAAACTATCTGTTCTGTTCTGGGGTACTTGCTGCTGAACATAGTTTAGCTTTATTTCTCAGTGTAAACGCATAACATATAGAAACAGCTAAACAATACTAGAAAATTTTAGAGGCAGGTAAATGTACAGTTTGAAAAATGAAGAAGGAATTATTGTATATGGGCTGACCGACAAGTTAAGCCAGCAGGTAAAAATGGATATGACAAATGTTTTGGAAGGGTTGTGGGTTGTGGAAGGAACCCTGGTGGCACAATGGTTAAGTGTTCGACTGTTAACCGAAAGGTTGATGGTTTGAACCTACAACCTGCTCCATGGCAAAAAGATGTAGCAATCTTCTTTAAAGAATTATAGCCTTGGAAACCCTATGGGGGCAGTTCTACTCTGTCCTATAGGGTCACTATGAGTTGGAATCAACTGGACAGCAACAAGCTTTTTGTTTTGTTTTGGTTTGGTTTTGCTTTTGTGGGTTGTGGATAAATTTAGTGAAATCCGTGTATTTTTCGAGGAAGAAGAAGTGAATACTTAGTCAGAACTTCTCCCCTAGGCCTCAAACATCGTCAACTGTGATGTAAGCAGTGTGTGCCCCACACCCAGCACATCTTCCTTAATGTCAATTAACCTGAGATGAGCAATTTGAAATGAGTCTGCACCGAACGAGTGCTTCCGAATAGTATCAAATAGGGCCAACTTCTCACCTGGAGACTCAGAATAGGTATTCCATTATTTGACACATCCCAATAGTGGGACATTGGGAAGTTAATTAAATAAGCATTCTTTAAGCACCACCTTACTTTCCTCATTTATAAGATGGGGCTTCATTTCATGCGATAGTTAAGCAAAAGAATTAGAAGAGAGGTCTATAAAGTATTGTGCCTGGCACAGAGCAGGCATGGAATAAATAGTAGGTCTAATATTTTGAGGAAAAAAAGGAGCTGCTTCCAGCATGGAGGCTGCAGAGTGGTTTAGATGCCATCAAGCTCTGAAATTTACACTATACAAATACATCAGAAACGGATTAACACTTCCACAGCCATGAGGTCCCCAGAGCAGACAAAGACAGCTGACAGTGCACCCAGCACTACCCTCCTTCTTTCTGACATGAGCAAACTAAAGTGCAAAGAACCTAGTAGCATCAAGTAAATATATTTGAGCCTGTCACTGGAAAGTTCCTAAAAGGCGTCCCAGTGATTCATTTGGTGTTGGGGGTATCTGACTCACCGAGCCTGCCCTTGCACACATCCACATATCTGATAGACAACTGGCCTCAGATCATGCTTTTTCAGAGCAATCCAAGGTGTTCTTCATAAGATATAGAGAGTTCAACAATTACCCTACTGAGAAATGATGAGAACCAAAAACAACGATAGTATCTTCACCAAGACAAGAGCACTGAGAAGATGAGAATCAGCATTGTTCAGGAAGAGAGACGCATTCTCAAGCCTGCAGGAAGTAAACAGGGAGCCCTGGTGGTGCAGTAGTTAAGAGCTCAGGTGCTAACTAAAAGGTCAGTAGTTGATATCCACCAGCTGCTTCTTGGAAACCCTACAGGGCAATTCTACGCTGTCTTATAGGGTTGCTATGAGTCGGAATCGACTCAATGGCGGTGGGATGAGTGGGAATTGACTTGACAGCAATGGGTTTTTTGTTGTGGTTTAGGATGTAAACATCAGAACCACAAGATTTCCCCTGGAGTTCATGTCCGAGGGCAGCATATGATTATATACACATGGCATGCCACATTACAGGGAAATGTCACTAAGCCTTTTAAGATCTGAACCCTCAGACATGGCAACCTGGTAAATTCTGAGCAAATCTTGTGCCCACATCTGGCTGCATTCCCACAGCAAAGCATTTGAGAAAGTGACCTTGCCACATGGATCCACTACATACTGAATTGAGAACATCCTGCCAATCGCAGTTGAAAAGTTCTCCTCGACACCCCTTGTGCACAGTGTGATGCCTTCCAACCTCATCCCCAATGCTTCCCTCTATTCCCAAGCCAACCCTGGCACCATTCCAGGCACTCCCTGCTACTGATGCATTATTTGACTCTTGCTGAAATAACGTTTTAAGATTATCCAAATGTTTTGTCTCCCTCCCCAAAGTTTAAGCTCTTCAATGGAAACACAAAGCCATTCTCCAATTTCTCATGTCTTTGCCTTCTTCTCTAAAGCCCTCACCCAGGCCTAGCTTCAGCCCCAGTATCAGCATGGACACTATACTCTGGGGCCTCACACTAAGGCTTGTGGCATGAATGAGAAGAGAGATCCACGTTTGCTTCAACCTCTCAGCACTTGGAACCCCCAGGAGGGAGTCATCGTGTATGATGTTGCACAAGATGACTTTCACCCACAAGGGTTGTCACAGTTCTTTTTCTTCGTGTCAAACTCCTGCTTATTGGACTGATTTTTAAAGTTCTTTAAAATGATACGAAGCTTGCTTTCAAAAGTGTGATGTGACCATGATCATTTGCAAGAAAATTAAAATATGGAAAACAGGAAAGCAAAGTTGGGTTTAGTCAGGACCGGGTATCAATGGTGAAAATAATGAGTTTGCACTCTCTGTACATCTCCCTTCTTGCTGTACGCCAACTTTGCTGAATGAAAGAGACTCTGGTGGGGAGGCAGAGAGATATTTAAGGATGCAGAGCTCCTCTATCCACAATCAGACCCTGGAAACTCACACAGACTAATGCCCCACACCACAGCCCTAGGAATGAAAGGTCTGCTGCAGCTTCAGGCTCTGACCACTGTTTCTAATATGCCTGCAGACAGTTATGTCAGAGCAATTCAAAGTGTTCTTCACAAGGCATAGAAAACATAAAAATTACCCCACTGAGAAATGATGAGAACAAAAATAGCAATTATATTACCTTCAGCAAGACAAGAGCACTGGAAAGATGAGAATAGTTATGCTCACTGAGAAGATCTTGTGGCCTGGGAAAGCCCCTTTAAACATCCATAAGGATTCCTGGAGGACCAAGAGACAGACCAGTAGGGAAACAGTCTGTTTATCTCTACTGCTGTCCATAATTTCTACGCATTTTCTCCTTTCCAAGCTCCACAGACATACTCACATTCAACTCGCACTCAGAAAGAGCAGTCAGCTCTCACCCATCCACACCCAGTCTTGGATTATTTGATGAAAAGGAATAGGAAGCAATAGAAGCCAGGTTTTTGTGTTAGCTGTAATATTAATAACCACAAGTATAAATTAGATCACTATGAAATTACTAAGTATTCATCGTAAAATAAATAAATAAAATGATGCAAAATAGGAAGTAAAAGTTCCCACATGTGTATAATTTATGAACCTTTCAGAGGTGGAACGGTCAACAACTTCCTTAACATCTTTAGTCACAGGCTCTGATTTACTGTCCAAAAGATTGGCTATGATTAGAACATTTCTGGAAAGACACATAAGAAACTGGCAACCATGTTTGCATCAGGGAAATGGAGATTAACTTACCTTTCAGAGTATACCCATTTATACTGCTGGATTTTTCACTCTCAACATACATTGCATTTCAAAATACAAGATAAAAAATTAAATAACTAATTAGCTAATACAAAAAGTTTTTCCTGTTAAGGAGGCCTCAAAACCCAATTCCTCAAATTGAAATTCTTTTCTAAATTAAAGGTTTGAAAACAGAACTTTTAATCCCAACCCTCTTCTTAATTTGCCTCATGACTTGTGTTTCCAATCCATTACTTTGGAAAAGTTCTGCATTTATGTAGATTTTCTTTAATCAGTTTTGTAGTTTTCACATATAGATATTGCACATAGTTTGTTACATATATACCTACGTATTTCATTATGTATATCTATTATTGTAAATGCAATTGTTATTCTAATTGTTTATTGCTAGCAAATAGGAAAGCAATTGACTTTGATATAATAACCGTGTGCCCTGCGACCTAGCCATACTTGCTTATTAGTTCCAGGAGTTTTTGTTTGTTTGTTTTAGTCAATTCTTTGGTATTTTCCACCTAGACAATCATTTTATCTGCAAAACGAAGACAGTTTAATTTCTTCCTTCCTATTCTGTATACCTTTACTTCCTTTTGTCTTATTGAACTAACTAGAATTTTCAGTACAATGTTGAATAGGAGTGAGGACCTACTTGCCTTGTTCTGGATCTTAGGAGGAAAGAATACAGTTTCTCATCATTGCGTATGTTAGCTGTAGGATTTTTGTAGACATTCTTTATCAAATTGAGGAAGTTTCTCTCTATTCCTAGTTTTCTGAGAGTTTTTATCATGAATGGATGCTGGATTTTGTCAAATGATTTTTCTGAATCAATTGATATGATCACCTTATTTTTCTTCTTTATCTTTTGTGGACTGCAGATGTAGTGGTTTACACTGATTGAATTTCTAATATTGAATCAGCCTTGCATACATGGAATAAATCCTACTTGATTGTGGTGTATAACTCTTTTAATACATTGCTTGATCCAACTTGCTAATATTTTCTTGAGGATTTTTGCATCTGTGTTCATGAGAGATATTGGTCTGTAGTTTTTCTTTATTGTAATGAATTTATCTGGTTTGAATATTAGGATTATGCTCACCTCTTAGAATGAGTAAGAAAGTGTTCACTCTGCTTCTATTTTCTGGATGACATTGTACAGACTTGGTATAATTTTTTCCTTAAATGGTTGATAGAATTCACCAGTAAAACCGTCTGTACCTGGTACTTTCTTTTTATGAAAGGTTATTAATTATTTAATTTTTCAAATGGTTGTAGGGCTATTGAGATAATTTGTTTCTCCTTGTGAGAGTTTGGTAGATTTTCTCTCAGGGAATTGATCTACTTCACCTAAATTATCAAATTTGTGGGACTAGAATTGTGTATATTATTCCTTTACTATACTTTCAATGTCCATGATATTAGTAGGAATGGCTTCTCTTTTATGTCTGATATTAGTAATTTGTGCCTTCTCTCTTGTCTTGGTTAACCTGGCAGGAGGCTTATCAATTTTATTGATGTTTTCAAAAAAAAACAGATTTTGTTTTCATTGATTTTCTCTATTAATTTCCTGTTTTTCAATTTCATTGATTTTATTTTATTTTTTCTTCTGCCTCCTTTAGAAGGTATATGGTAGGGTTATATCCTTTCACTTTATTCAACCTGTAAGCTGAACAAATAATCTGAGAAGCTGGGCTATATGAAGACAAATGTGGCATCAGGATTGGAGGAAGACTCATTAACAGCCTGGGATATGAAGATGACACAACCTTGCTTGCTGAAAATGAAGACATCTTGAAGCACTTACTGACGAAGATCAAAGGCTACAGCTTACAGTATAGATTATACCTAAAGCTGAAGAAAATGAAAACCCTTAGAACTGGAGCGATAAATAACACCACGATAAATGAGGAAGAAAATAAACTTGTCAATGATATCATTCTACTTGGACCAACAATCAACATTCATGGAAACAACAGTCAAAAAATCAAAGGATGTATTGAATTGGGCAAATTTGTGGCAAAAGAACTCTTTAAAGTTTTAAAAAATGAAGATGTCACTTTGATGACTAAGGTGCACCTGAATCAAGCCATGGTATTTTCAGTCTCCTTATATTCACATGAAAGCTGGACAGTGAAAAAGGAAGACAGAAGAAGAATCAATGCGTTTCAATTGTGGTGTTGGCAAAAAATATTGACTGTACTGAGGACTTCCAGAAGAACGAACATATCAGTCTTAGAAGAAATAAAACTAGGATTTGCTTAGAAGCAAAGATGGTGAAACTTCAGCTTGCTTACTTTGATCAGGTCATCAGAAAAGACCAGTTGCTAGGTAAGAACATCATAGCTAATAAACAGAGCACCAACAAAAATGAGGGGAAACCTCAATAAGAAGGAATGACACAGTAGCTGTAACAATGGATTCAAACATACTAATGATCATGAAGATAGTTGAAGACCAGGAAACAAATCATTCTGTTATTTATAGGGTCGCCATAGTCATAATTGGCTCGACAGCAACTAACAACAATGATATAGTTGGATTAATACAGACCATGTTTGTAACTGTTTTATATTCATCATGCTTGTTCCTTGTTTCTTTCTTTTTTTTTTTTTTTTCTGCCTTCTCTGGTTTTATTTTTGCATTTCATGTCATTCTATTTTATCTCCTTTCTTAGCATATCAATTATTCTTTTAAAAAATAATTGTAGTTGGTATAGAGTTTAAAATATACATTTTTAACTAATCTAAACCCATTTTCAAATAACACTATGATACATGGATTCACAGATGGTACAGGTATTTTACAACAGACTATTCCCAGTTCCTCCTTCCTGCCTTTTATGACATTGCTGCCGTTTATTCTACTTATTCATATGCTATTATCATCCATTAGATTGCTACAATTATTATTTTAAACCAACAGTTATCTTTTATATCAATTAAGAATGTTATTGTTAGGTGCTGTCAAGTAGGTTCTGACTCATTGTGACCTTACGTACAACAGAACAAAACACTGCCCGGTCCTGCACCATCGTCACAGTCGTTGCTATGCTTGAGCCCACTGTTGGAGCCACTGTGCCAATCCATCTCATTAAGGGTCTTCCTCTTTTTCACTGACCCTCTGTTTTACCAAGCATAATGTCATTCTTCTGGTACTGATCCCTCCTGATATCATGTCCAAAGTATGTGAGACATAGTCTTTCCATTCTTGCTTCAAAGGAGCAATCTGGTTGTACTTCTTCCAAGACAGATTTATTCATTCTTTTGGCAGTCTGTAGTATATTCAATATTTTTCACCAACACCACAATTCAAAGGCATCAATTCTTCTTCAGTCTTCTTATTCATCATCCAGCTTTCACATGCACCTGAGGCGTTTGAAAACACCATGGCTCAGGTCAGAAACACCTTAGTCTTCAAGATGACATCTTTGCTTTTCAACAATTTAAAGAGGTCTTTTGCAGATTTCCCCAATGCGATGTCTTTTGATTTCTTGACTGTTTCTCCCATTGTTGTTGATTGTGGATCCAAGTAAAAGGAAATCCTTGACAACTTTAATCTTTTCTCCATTTATCATGATATAGGAAGAAGGACCCAATGGTCTACTTCTGAAAAGAATTAGCCAGTGAAAACCTCAAAGTAGAGTTGACCTTAATGATGAGGATGGAGTTAAGCTTTCGAGACCTTCATTTTCTGATGTGGCACAACTAAAAATGAGAACAACTGCAAACATCCATTAATAATCAGAACATGGAATGTACAATATATAAATCTAAGAAAATTGAAAATCATCACAAATGAAATGGAATGCATAAACACCAATACCCTAGGCATTAGAGAGCTGAAAAGGACTGGTATTTACCATTTTGAATCAGATATTCGTATGGTCTACTATGCTGGAAATGACACCTTGAAGGAGAATGGTATTGCATTCATTGTCAAAAATAACATTTTAGGATCTATCCTGAAGTACAATGCTGTCAGTGAGAGGATAATATCCATATGCATACATGGAAGACCAGTTAATGAGACTATTACCCACTATTTACCCACCAACCACTAAGGCCAGAGATGAAGATACTAAAGATTTTTATCAACTTCTTCAGTCTGAAATTGATCAAACATGCAATCAGGATGCACTGATAATTACTGGTGATTGGAGTACGAAACCTGGAAACAAAGAAGAAGGATCGGTAATTGGAAAATATGGCCTTGGTGATAGAAACAATACCAGAGATCGCATGATAGAATTTTATAATACCAAGGACATCTTCATTGCAAATACCTTTTTTCACCAACAGAAATGGTGACTGAACATGTAGATCTTGCCAGGTGGAATACACAAGAATCAGATCAACTACATCTGGAAAAGCTCAATATCATCAATCAGAACAAGGCCAGGGTGGACTTTGGAACAGACCATCAATTGCTCATGTGCAAGCTCAAGTGGAAACTGAAGAACATTAAAACAAGTCCATGAGAGCTAAAGTATGACCTTGAGTATATCCCACCTGAATTTTTTTTTTTTATCAAGAATAGATTTGATGCATTTAACACTGATGACCAAAGACCAGACGAGTTGTGGAATGACATCAATTAAGAATAAGAAAAATAAACAATTTTATTCCTTCTCCACTCCTCTTCCTTTCTTTATGTAAACTTGACTTTCTGAACTGCATCATTTTTCTTATTCAAGAACTTTTTTTTACATTTCTTTCAAGACAGGTCAGCTGGCAATGAATTCCCTTGGTTTTTGTTTGTCCAAGAAATGTTTTTATTTCTCCTCCAATTTTGAAGCATAGTTTCTGTACGCTGGTGATTTTTTTTTTCTTGCAACACTAAATATTTTACTCCACTTTCTTATTTCTTGCACAGTCTCTTACAAGAAGTCCATGATATTCTTATCTGTATTCTTCTATAGGCAAAATGGGATTTTTTCCTCTGACTTCTTTCAAGATTTTCTCTTTGTCTTTGGTTGTCTGCAGTTTGAATATGATAGATCTAAGTGTAAATATTTTGGTATTATATGGCTTGATGTTTTCTGAGTTTCCTGAACATGTGATTTGGTGTCTGTCACTAATTTTAGAAGACTCGCATCCTTTTTTACTTCAAATATTTCTTCTACTCCACTTTTTCTTCTCTTTCTGGTATTTCAACTATGTGTATGTTACATCTTTTGAAACTGTCCCACCATTCTTTGATGTATGTTCTGCTTTTTCCATTCTCTTTGTATTCCATTTTGGGATGTTCCTATCAGCTTTTCTTCAAACTCACTTATTCTTTTCTCAGCTCAGTCCAGTCTAATGGTAAGCCCATCAAAGATATTCATTTCTTCTACAATGGTCTTGATTTCTAGCATTTCCTTTTGATTCCTTCTTAGAGTTTCCATTTCTCTGCCTACATTACCCATCTGTTCTTACATTACCCACCTGTTCTTGTCTATTTTTCTATTAAGGACTTTAACGTATTAATCAGAGTTATTTTAAATTTCTTATCTGATAATTCCAACATCTGTGTCATATCTGTGTCTGCTTCATATGCTCCTTTTGTCTCTTCAGTCTGCATTTTTTCTTGACTTTTAGCATGCTGTGTAATTTTTGGTTGAAGTCAGACTTGATGTATCAGGGAATAGAAACTGAGGTAAACAGCTCTTTAACTGTGAAGTTCTATGTTAATCTGGCTAGGAGCTGGGCTTTGTATAGTGTTTGTTGTAGCGGGAGGTGGAAGAGACTTCATATTCCTCTAGTACCTGTACTTTTTTTTTCTTCTGTTATCTTTCAGCTTCCCTAAGAACTCTTCTTTATGTAGTCTACATCTTGCAGTACTTTCAGTTTTAATCCACTGTTATTATACTGGAATTCTGTTGGTGTGATGATAAAGTATGAGGAGGAAAAGCATTCTATAATCTTATGATTAAACTCAGGCTTTCATTGGCCCTGTGTCTTTGGGCTGCGACCTTCACAAGTGGCTCTTAGCTTATTTTACCCCTTAGGTGAGACAGAAAGACTTCTTTTCTAACAGGTATGGTAAAAAGTGGTAAAGCCTTTCTCTGAAGACTATTTTATAGTATGGAAAATGTTCTGAAATGAACAGTTATTTCAGCACTTATTTCATAATGGTTACTTTTCCCCACCTCCAGGCACATCCACGAAAGGAACATTCTTGACTCTTCATCATGAAAACCTGGTGGGATTCTAGAAAGTCTGGGAGTCCCCTCTCTAAGGAGTTTATCACTTTCACACTAGTCACGCTCAGCCTTCAGCAACTTATCAAAATTACTGTCTAAGTATTTCTACCAATTTATATTTCCACAGCTTCTGCTTCAGGTAAGTAGATCTTGGCTGTGATTTTCTGTAGCCACCTGTCTGTCTATGTCTTGAAGTGATAGTTTACCCTGTGACCTCATTCTCTGATGACCCTAAGAATAGTCATTGACGTTCAGTGTGTTTAGCTTTTCTTATTGTGAGGTCGGGAGTGACAACAAGCTCCTTAACTTTTGTGTCAGTACTCTTACCTGCAAAATGGAAAAGAAACCTTGCCCTTGGGTCTTCAAGGGCAGAATAATCATACAAGGAAAGTGCATTCAGGAAGATCAGGAGCTAGGCCATTCTATGTGATCTGTCAGCCTGTCCTTCATTTTATCAAAGATGGTTACTTTTTCATTCTACCAATTTAGTATCTCACAGACTTGTATACCTTTGTCCACGGGCATCTCTGAATCAAGCCACAAAAGTATTCTATATTCCTCCTAGCCTCTATATCTGACAGACTCTACCTAAAATGGACCCAAGTCCAGAATAGAAATAACAATGGGAGCATTCAGGAGTTAGATGGTTTATAAGCTATGTGACTGGAAATACAAGGATCAGAAATGGCAAGGGCAATAGAAACAGAATATCCAGTCTTAGGACTGAGGTACAGCATAAGACACAGAAAGAAAAGCATCCAAAAAAACTAGAACCCTCAGTACTTAGGGATAACCCCTCTTCTCTTGGGATTCTGACTTAACCTCTGGATGGTCTGCCTGTCTGCTTTCTCCCACAGACCAAAATTATAAGATCCTAGAATTACAAGATCCTGAATCTCAAAGAAACCTGGGAACTCATGTAGTACGGTCATCCATCCAAGGCAAGAATCTTTTCTAGCCCAGATACATTGCTAAGATCATATCTAGTTTTACCCTCAACAGAACCTCACCTTATAATTTCCTATTCCCTTTGTGCGAATCCTCCCGTTCTCAGAGAATCCTTCAAAATCCCCTAATTGGAATGACCAGAAGGTTTCATTAACCTGCATGATTTACTCCAACCCAACCATCAGCTGAATAAACTGCCATCTGCCTCTTCCTTTGCTTTGGTCTTCCAGACACTCTTAATCCATGTGACAAGAGCCCACACAGCCAAACTACCCCAGCTTTGAAATAAATGATGTGAACCCTTGTGCCAAATGTGTGAGTAAAGTTCAAAGATTTATGCTATCTTTTAAAATTCAGCCAATTCCTGTGCAGAAAAAAAAAATCAATTGTTGGGCCTGCTTTGTTCTTGAAAAAAAAAAATCAATCATGGTTCTTGCCAATGATCCCATTACCCTCTAGATGCCGGGGTCCTTCCTTCACATCCCCCACTGCATGTCGACATCAGCTGTATTGAACTGCATTTCCATAAGGCTTCTGTCTTGGCTCAAGATTGAAACCACCTTTTATATTCCCCTCTCTTCTTAGCATCTTTAGATCCCTATTACTCTTCCCCAAAATAACTGTAAGTGTGTGAACTAATTAGCTTAGAGAGCACAAGCTCCCTTAATGCCTTCAGAATCCTGCCATCCAACACTAATTTCTCTATGTTTTGAGCAGCAAAATAGCCCCTCGCTTGGTTTTGGTTTAATTATTCTTCAAGGTCATCCCTGTGCCGCTTCTATCCATGTTCTTTTTCTCCACTGCTTCTGTTTTTAAGAGGATTTTTAAATAGGTTCGGCAGCTCAGCCATATTTGAGTCATTACTACCTTCAATCCCCTTTCATACTTATTGCTTGGCCTATTTTTTTTTTTTTTTTTTTCTCTAGCCTTTCCTCTCTCTCTGCTATATTTGCAAGAGTGTTTCTGATTCTGTCTAACCCCTTTGCCAGGTTGGAATTTTTTTGTGTTTTGGTGGTCTGTATCTTTGCCGTGAACTTTGAACTGATCATGCCTGGCCTTGATTTGGGAATTGGCCCTTCGTTCCCGTTTTCACAGCACAGATGAGTCTTTTCCTTCAGCTTCCCAGTGCTCCTGCATGAAGCCTGACTGAAAAGAATGTTCCCTTAATCTTCAGGATGCTCCCTGTGTAGGCAGCAGTCCCAAGGAGACAGCCTATCCATCTGCAGGTTGTTCAATAGCACCCCAAACATCAGGGTTTCTAATCCACCCACTGATTTATTTCTATGTTCAACTTTGACAGAAACCAGAATCCAAAGATGAGAATAACAATAACAAATGTAATGATTACAATAATAATGCCACCTCCCACTGGAGAGCATTCAAGGCTTTTCAAGCACTTTTCTATAAATTATCCAATTCAGAAGACACATTGTCTAACAGACTTTTTTTGCTCTTTTCTAATTATTATTCTAATTATTTTCTATTTTCTTCCAAACTCCTATTGTAATTTCTTTCCCACTCACTTTGTATTATCAAGCATCACCTTAAAGAACTATCAAAAGCACTTCAGAGCAGGAAATTTTGAGTTTTTGAAGAGAACACAAAGCTTATACTGAAGCCGGGGCTTATATCCCAGAAGGAACGTGGAGAGATAATCAGAAAAACTAAGGAAAAAAACCTCACAATTAAGCACATCCAGCAAAAACTGTGGAAATGCTACAACTCGGACACACAGAAGACCCAAACATGCCTTGGTAAATTAAACAACCAGGCTCAGGGCAGTGCCTCTTCCCAGATATCACAGCTGCTGAGAATGGGCTCATCACCAAAGATCAGGATTAGTCAATGTTTCAGATGGGACTGAGTCTGCAGTGTATGGGCCTCTGAGGTAGAGTGTCTAGGCAAGCCATCAAAGTATAATGTCAGGTAGAGGGGGAGGAGAAGGAACTCTCAAAGAGAGGCAGCAGACCCAAGTAGGATAACTTAAGCAGAAGACTCTCAGCCAGATTTCCTGCATTCAAATCCCAGCTCTGCCATTTAGTAGCTGTGGCGGCACACTGTTAAAGTGCTCAGCTGCTAACCATAAGGTCAGTGGTTTGAACTCACCAGCTGCTTCAGGGGAGAAAGAAGTGCAGTCTGCTTTGGTAATCATTTACAGCTTTGGAAACAACGGGGCAGTTCCACTCTGTCCTATAGGGTCACAATGAGCTGGAATCAATTCAACAGCAGTGGATGGGTGTAACCTTGGCAAATTATATAACCAATCTGTGCCTCAACATCTTCATCAGTGTAATGGGAGAATAATGGGATCTACCTCACAGAGTTGTCACAAGGATTAAATGGTAAAATAATTTACCATTAAATTATTAAACCATTAAATTAAATGACTAAATAATTTAATTCTTATAGCATCCTTAAAAGAGTATCTGGCACATGGTGTTGTTAGGTGCCATTGAGTACTTTCTGACTCATAGCGACACTATGTACAACAGATGGAAACACTCCACAGTCCTGTGCCATCCTCACAATCATTGCTATATTTGAGGTCACTATTGTAGCCACCATGTCAATCCATCTCATTGAGAGTCTTCCTCTCTTTTGTTGAACCCCTACTTTACCAAGCATGATGTACTTCTCCAGGGACTGGTCCTTCCTAATAACATGTCCAAAGCACATAAAACTAAGACTCGCCATCCTCACTTCCAAGAAACAGTATGGCTATATTTCTTCCAAGACAGATTTTTTTATTCTTCTGACAGTCCATGGTAAATTCAATATTCTTTGCAAATACCATAATTTGAAGACATCAATTCTTCTTTGGTCTTCCTTATTAATTGTCCAGCTTTTGCATGCACACGAGGCAATTGAAGATACCATGGCTTGGGTCAGGTGCACCTTAGTCCTCAAAGTGACATCTTTGCTTTTTAACACTTTAGAGAGGTCTTTTGCACCATATTCAACCAAGGCAGTATGTCATTTGATTTCTTGACTGCTGCTTCCATGGGTGTTGATTGAAATTCTAAGCAAAATGAAATCTTTGACAATTTCAGTCTTTTCTCCGCTTATCATGCTGTTGTTTATTGGTCCAGTTGTGAGGATTTTTGTTTTCTTTATGTTGAGATGCAATCCATACTGAAGGCTGCAGTCTTTGGTCTTCATCAGTAAGTGCTTTAAGTCCTCTTCACTTTAAGCAGGCAAGGTCGTATCACCTGCATATAGCAGGTTGTTAGTGAGTCTTCCTCCAATCCTGATGCCATGCTCTTCTTCATGTAGTCCAGCTTCTCAGATTATTTACTCAGCATACAGATTGAATAAATATGATGAAAGGTTATAATCCTGACATACATCTTTCCTGACTTTAAACCACACAGTACTCCCTTTTTCTGTTAGAATGACTGCCTGTTGGTCTATGTAAAGGTACCACATGAGAACAATTAAGTGTTATAGAATTCATATTTTTCACAATGCTATCCATAGTTTATTATGATCCACACCATTGCATAGTCAATAAAACACAAGTAAACATCTTTCTGGTATTCTCTGATTTCAGCAAAAATTCGTCTGACATCGGCAATGATATCCCCAGTTCCTCCTCATCTTCTGAATCCAGCTTGAATTTTTGGCAGCATGTATTGCTGAATGTATTGCTGCTCCTTTTTGAAGTATCTTCAGCAAAATTTTATTTGCCTATGATATTAATGATATTGTTCAATAATTTCCACATTCTGTGTGATTAACTTTCTTTGAAATGGGAGCAAATATGGATCTTTTCAAGTTGGTTGACCACGTAGCTGTCTTCCAAATTTTTGGGCATAGACAAGTGAGCACTTGCTGTGCTGTATCTGTTTGTTGAAGCATATCTACTGGTATTCAATCAATTCCTGGAGTTGCCTTCAGTGCAGCTTGGGCTTTTTCATATGCTACCTCCTGAAATGGTTGAACATCAACAAATTCTTTTTGGTCCAGTGACTCCGTATTCTTTCCATCTTCTTTTGATGCTTCCTGCATCGTTTAACATTTTACCTGTAGATTTCTTCAATATTGCAACTTGAGGCTTGAATTTTTTCTTCAGTTCTTTCAGCTTGAGAAATCCAAAGGGTGTTCTTCCCTTTTGGTTTTTTAACTCCAAATCTTTGCACACATCATTATAATGCTTGACTTTGTCTTCTGGAGCTGCCCTTTGAAATCTTCTGTTCAGCTCTTTTACTTCATTGTCTCTTCCTTTCGCTTTCACTACTCAACATTCAGAAGCAGGTTTCAGAGTCTCTTCTGACATCCATTTTGGTCTTTTCTTTCTTTCCTATCTTTTTAATGACTTCTTGCTTTCTTCTTGTATGATGTCCTTAATGTCATCCCACAACTCATCTGGTCTTTGGTCATTAGTGTTCAATGCATCAAATCTATTTTTGACATTGTCTTTAAATTCAGGTGGGATATACTCAAGGTAGTATTTTTACTATCATGGACTTGCTCTAATATTCTTCAGCTTCAGCTTGAACTTGCATAGGAGCAATTGATGGTCTGTTCCACAGTCTGCCACTGGCCTTGTTCTCACTAATGATGTTGAGCTTATCCATCGTCTTTTTCCACAGATGTTGTCAATTTGTTCCTGTGTATTCCATACACTGAGGTCCATGGCAGTCTATGTTTATGTTGTTGAAAAAAGCTATTTTGCAATGAACAAGTTGTTAATGTTGCAAAATTCTTTCATGTGATCTCTGGCATAGTTTCTATCACCAAGGCCATATTTTCCAATTACTGATCCTTTTTCTTTGTTTCCAACTTTTACATTCCAGTCGCCAGTAATGCATCTTCATTTCATATTCGATCAATTTCAGACTTCAGAAAATGATAAAAATCTTCAGTTTCTTCATCTTTGGCCTTAGTAGTTTGTGCATAAATTTGAACAATAGTTGTATTAACTGGTCCTCCTTGTAGGTGTATGTATATTATCCTGTCACTGACAGCATGTACTTCAGGATAAATCTTCAATTCCTTATTCCCAGCATAGTAGACCTTATGATTGTCTGATTCAAAATGGCTAATACCAATCCATTTCAGCTCACTAATGTGTAGAACATCAATCTTCATGTATTCCATTTAATTTTTGATGACAACCTATATTCCTAGATTCATACCTAGTACATTCCACATTCCAATAATTAACGGATGTTTGCAACTGTTTCTTCTAATTTTGAGTCAAGCCACAACAGCCAATGAAGGTCCCAAAAACTTTGCTCCATGCACACCAAGGTCATCTCTACTTTGAGGAGGCAGCTGTTCCCCACCAGCATTTTGAGAGCTTTCCAACCTGAAGGGCTCATCTTCTGGCACTATATCAGACAACATTCTGCTGCTATTCATAAGGTTTTCACTGGCCATTTTTTTCAGAAGTATACTTCCAAGTCCTTCTTCCTAGGCTGTCTTAGTCTGGAAGCTCCACCGAAACCTGTCCACCACGGGTGACCCTACTGGTATTTGAAATACCCTTCGCATAGCTTCCAGTATCACAGCAACACACAAGCCACCACAGTACAACAAACTGACAAGGTAGGGCACATGATAGTGCTGCGTAAGTGTTCGATGCTGCTATTATTACTATTATTATTTTTGTGTTACCATCTAAACTGCCAGGACTTTTTCATGGATTTCAGGAGAGGTAGAAGAAGATCAACGAGACTAGGGCAAACCTGTGCATAGAAACAGATTTTTGAGGAAGAAAGTTTATGGCCTAAGGCTTCTACCAGGTAAATACCAATAGCTAATTCTAGGTAATAAAGGCAGTCTAGAGATGGAATGTTCGTCTTCCCTTTAATTTACACATGTTGTCTGAAATATGGGAGTTCCTTGAGTTCAAAAACATCCCAGCAATAACATCAAGCACCAGCATCTTCGGGAACATGAAGAAAAAGAATAATAAAGATAAATATCGTCAGTGGCGATATGCTGTGGGGCAGATTGGATGATACCATGGTCTAAAATCAGGAGAAAAAAAATTCTGAAGTCACATCAATATTTGAGTGAATTTCTACATTCTTTTCTTTTATCTCACTAGATATGAGAAAATATAGATGCTCCCTTCCCTTGAAGGGAAAGCCCCCTGTGACAGAGATGAAGTGCTAGAGTCAGAGTTCAAATTGTTGGATAGGGTTAGAGCAAATCCTTCTTTTTAAGCACCAGTATCCATGTTTTTAAATGAATAGATTATCTGCCTAAAAAGGTAAGCAGAGCCTCTGTGATGTGGTAATAATATGAAGATCTACATATTTGGACCTTAAAGTTTCCCAGCCTTCATTTCAGCCTGGCTACAAAAGGAGATTGAAGCCACATTCCAAGAAATGTCATATTTATCAGAAGTGATAAATTTGGCAGAGTCTGGAGGACTCATCTGCACTTACTTTAGCAGCAAAAACTCAGAAAATGGGCAATTGCTTCCCCAAAAAGGAGACAAGCCTAGCAAGGATGAGAACTCTGGGAGATCATTTACATTCAGAGAAAGAATCCAAGCATGGAGAAGAAAGGCAAGCTGACTAGTACAATGCAAGGAACTGAGTAGAGTCTGCATATTACAAATACAGAGAGCTTCACTCGTAGAGAAACATTTCCTTTTTCCATCCCTTAGAAGACCGGCATCAAACTGCTTATTTCAGAATTCTACTGGTCTACGAATCTCAGAACCCTAGTTTCAGTTCTGTGTTCCAAAGGTTCAAGAAAAATCTCAGTTGGTTTGAACAAGAGATTCTTTCAAATTATTTAGTCTGATCCCCTGAGAAATCAGATTTCTCAAAATATTTCAATTAGATTTCTACCTCCCATGACCCTTCAGTCCTAACAACAAAGTCCAGGAGCTATGGGTTATGTGTCTGCCAAACAAGTTAAGGAAGGCTTTTAATAAGATTAAGAAGGATTAATTGCTCCTTTTTTAAGGCAGGTAGAGAGAGAAATGCATATGTAGTTCAGTGGTTTAAAGAGTTTTTGAAGAATGTTGCTATGAGTCGGAATGACTCCACGGCACTGTGTTAGGTTTGGTTTTTTTGTTGTTGTTTGTCCATGCATATGTAAAACACTTCCTAAGTGGCTCTACTCCACATGCCCTTTGAGAGACCAGTTGATCTACCTTCTTCTCTACCCGAACTTGGCTAGGCCATGTAGCTAACCCAAGCTCTGTAAATGCTAAAGCTTGTTGGCATTCCTTTTTTCCCCCTTGTTTATTATTATGTGTTGACATCCAGACAGATTCTCAGGCAGATCCTGGAGACTTCAGATTCTCACAATATTACAATTCCAGCAGGATGAATGTTAAAAAATGGAAATTGGACAGACTGTTATCAACTTTAATCGACCATTAGAGCATCGGAGCCTGAAGGCACAATATTTAACGGTTGGAATGGGGTGGTCAAGTAAAATGCTGTCTCTTTCATTTGGAATCCGGGAATAAAGCCAACCCAGATAAAAAGGGAAAAAAAGCCATTACTCTGACAGCTGTGGCAGAGCACAGGATCAGTGTTGCAAAGGAGGCCAAGATGTAAATATTGTAGCACACTTGGGTAAGATTTGTCTACTGGATTCTGGTTTGCAGATTTTGTACATCATGGAGATAAATAAGCCAACAAATAAGATACTGACCTACCAGAGTGAAGGCTATTATCTAATATCAAAAATGAATCCTGTGACATCATGTTGCATAGCCAGACTTGGCCTCAATATGTCATCACGTTTTTGTGAGGCAATGGCCATCTTCTCCTCTGAGAGGCAAATAATTTGCTGCTTTGTTTCAGCCGCTCTGCCTCAGCCTCTGGGCACAGTACACGTGAACGCTTTAGAGAGTGTGTCTGGAGCTAAGGTTTTCAAGTACACCTGACATTAGTAAGCTTTCACCTGTTGGCAGCCATCTTGTTAAAACCACCCGTGGGAGAGATGAGTCGTTTTGCTGGAAATTCTGGTTCCTTTCTCCTTGATGCTTCTGTGGGCCTCCCAGATTCCTTTCCGACACCATTTACTCTGCTAATGTGGTTTTGCACATTATGAACTTTCAGAATGTTAAACTGAGCACAGTCTTTTCTTTTAAACAAAATATATTGTTTATATAAAGAGTCTAATGGCCCATAGCAATCCAATTTACATGTAAAGTACAAGGTTTCGTATTGAACCAGTTTTATTACTTCACATATGAAGGGTATTGAGCAGTGGTAGGTATATTGCATTTGTATCAGAAAAATACAAGAGCAGATTTATTGGGCCTGTGCTTGATAATATTAGAATCGATTATCCCAATGAGAGGTGAGACATCTGTTCACTGTGGGAAAAAGCATCATCTCCACCACACCATTGTTGTTCAATGAACCCACTCCCCTATCGCTCAATGAAATAACCAGAGATAAAGGGTTAACAAGACTTCTCAAAGTAAGAATATTAACTGTCTATCGGCAGCAAGGGAATATTGTTGATAGTATTTAAAATTTATTAGGCGCATTTAGCTTGCTGGGCATTGTACCAAACCCATAAAACATAACGTATTTTATCATGGATTGCTTTGTATGCTAATTATGTTGATTTCCTTGACCCCTCAAAAACTGGATTTGATCTTTCCCATATTTTCTAGATTACAGAAACTCCAAATCTATTTTTCTTTATATTTTAGTTTTCTTCTCTGTGGACTCAAATCATTAGACAATTTCTTTGCAGAGTAATCTGTACTCTCATAAACTATTAACTACGAAATATTTTAGGAGGTAACTAATTCTTTTTCTTTCTTTTTTTTATTCTGCAAGGTTCTTCTGTAAGCACTGCTATTGAGAAAGAAGAGTTAACTCTTTCAAGTGTTCTTAAAGAACAGATTCCCTCTTTCTTTACCACAATAAATTTTCATTCAATTTAATTGGAAACTCCAATTTATATAACTGAATCAGATGGGGGAAAAAGGATATTACTGATTTCACAAAACCTAAAAGTAGGAAGAAACTTTGTAAGGGATATAAAATAAATTGAAATTCACCTAATGCAAAAATAAATTTGCTCATAATATCCTGCTGGAATTTGTGATATATTTTTGGATGCAAGATTTAGTTTTATGAATTTTTACTTCTGAACATGCTTTTTTTTTTTTTTTTCATCTTTTCAAGGGTGTAAAAAGCTTTCTTTTCCTCTCTAACTTGCTGTGGGAGTAAAAGATGGTCCCAAGCTGTCCACAGCTGAATTGTGAGTCTTGTTTTGCATTTAGTTAGACGCATACATTTTCATGGCCTTCCAGCCTCTAGGCATGTAGGCAAAATTCAAACAACATTTCAAGTAAACAAAACTAAATTGAACAGCTAAAGCTTTCTTTCGAGGAAAGGCAAACAGATTAGTGAAGGCCAGACCACGGTGTGATTTTTGCCTATGCCCCAGAGACAGCTCAACAGTACTCACTCTAGAGAGAAAATGTGCATGTGTTTTGTGTGCGTGTGCACAAGCTCACACAAAGTTTACACTTCATGTTCTGCACAATATGTCCTGTGGTATATATTAGTTATAAAAGCATTACGTTGCGGACACTGGTTGTACTAGTCTTAACTCCCTAAAGCAGAAAAACACACATAGTCAAAATACCAAATTTACATTTAAAAAAAAAGTTTCCTACACAAGAAAATCTTTCCTGTGCCCCCAGCCCCACCCTCTTCATGCAGATTCCCAGTCTAGATTTAGCTTCTAAATCCAAACCTTTCTAAAATGGGAGTTCATCAGGCAGAGAAATTGCTGAAGCTGCTGAGCCTCTGCTCAAACAGGAAGTGGGTCCTCTGGATGGGTCGTAATGATGCCATGACTGATCTGCCAAAATCATCAACATGAATCCATTCAATAAAAGGAACACTCAGGTACTCCTTTCTCTTCAGACTTCAGAGACTGGAATTCAAACGGGAGAAAAACGCACATAGAATCAGCTAATAAGCTAACTTTTGAGGGACTCTCCTCCTGCCCTGACAGGGAACTTACACTTGTAACGTGTTACGATTTCTGTTATTATTGCATTAGCTCCAGCCTCTTCAGTTGATCGTAACCTCTTATTAGGCAAGCATTCATGGCATCCCATTTGTCAGACAACTAAAACAGGCAAAGAATGGGTGCTCCTTGGTCATTTTGGCCCCATTCACAGTTCTATATAGATCACTGCTAATGTCTAAGCCAATGGGCTAGGTTTTGTAGTGGAGGCCAAGATAGCAGAAACATGTTCTGTTTCCCAAAGAATTCATACATTTCTCAAGGAGGTAAGTTTCATACATGATATAATTAGTAAATAACAATAAACCCAAGCCAAACTCATTGCTGCCAAGTTAATTTCAACTCATGGTGACCCTGTAACAATAAAAAAAAAAAGGAAAAAGTGAGGTTATTGAGGTTTAGGGAAATAAATATTTCATTATATCCACTACCAAGGCAGAGAAGTAGATTAACATATTTTTGAAATCTTTTCAATGGAAATTGAAATAATAAAACTCTCCTTTTCTTCCCTATAAGTATAAAATTCAAGTAATCATTACATATTGGTAACTAGTATTCCAAAAGTAAGAAAAATATCAATAAAGCCATCATTTTTCATATGAACTCAAATGTCTTTGGTTTCATTTCCACTTTGCTTCCTTTCCTAATACATAATGTATTTAAAAACAAAACAAAAAAAATAATAAACAATTTTATATATATGGCAATTAGTGCACATTTTATTTCAGTCCTTTAGATGCACCTGACAAGCCCATGTTAGGAGGAACCACAAACAACCAGAATACCTACAGACTCCATCTACCCTGCAGGTTCCAGTTGTCCTCATTCACTAGTTCCCTAGTTCTCAATCCTCTTCCATTCTCTTTGACATGAATCTTGGCTGGCAATCTCTATCAAGTTCCTTGTATTGGCCTTCTCACCCCATCAGAACATAACATATCTTTCTGCATTCCCTCATTCCATCCAAGCCTCACCAGAACATAGCCCCGCAAGACCTAAGGGTAATGGTAAGTGCCCAAGAGTGATTGTAAAAGTCAAAGGTGTTCTCTTAGTCATCTAGTGCTGCCATAACCGAAAATACCACATGTGTGTGGATGGCTTTAAGAAGAGAAATGTATTTTCTCACAGTCTAGTAGGTTACAAGTCTAAACTCAGGGTGTCAGCTCCAGCTCTGGAGGAAGGTCCTTGTCGTCAATCTTCCCCTGGTCAAGGAGTTTTTCAAGTGCAGGGACCCCATGTCCAAAGGACATACTCTACTCCTGGTGCTGCTTTCTTGGTAGTATGAGGTCCCCAACTCTCCAGCTTGCTTCCCTTTCCTTTTATCTCTTGAGAGATAAGGGGTAGTGCAAGCCACACCCCTCGGAAATTCCCTTTACATTGGATCAGGGAAATGACTTGAGTGACGGTGATATTACAATCCCACCCTAATCCTCTCAACATAAAATTACAATCACAAAATGGAGAACAACTACACTATCTGGGAACCAAGGCCTAGCCAAGTTGATATACACATTTTTGGGTGACACAATTCAATCCTTGACAGGTGTCAAGGTAAAAAACAATGTGCTAGAAGGAACCAGGGCTCTCTTTGACTAGAGAACCTTTTTTTTAACGCCAGAGCAGTACTGCAAAACATTTGTTTATCTGCATGTATCCTCCTCTGGTAGGTGAGCTCTTCAAAGCCAGGGCTTCCTCATCTCTTCATTCTAGCACAGTGCTTGGAACAATAACCACACACATGGTTACTTAATTAATTAATTAATCTATACTCCAAGATTAATTAATTCCCCCAATCCAAACTTTCATTTACTCAGTGGTCTCAAGTAGATGTTAGAAGAAAAGCAATCTAATTGAATTAAAGCACTCTAAGGCATAAATGATTAAAAATATATCAATCTGGAGTAGAAATTGGCAATGATTATTTTTTTAAAACTTCTCAGGAGATTTTCATGAGCAGCCTGGCATGAGAACCACTGGCATAAATTGTCCTTTGTGCTCTGGCCCCTGCTTCTGTCTTCCGTCACTTATCTCATCATCCACTAAGTGTGTGCATTCTTCTAGCCATTCTGAATTCGACTCACTTTCCAAACACAACATGTTTTCCCACACGTCCATGTCTCTCTCACAGACTGGGAGCAACCTGAGATTAGGGAGCTATCGCTGTTTCCCCAAAGTCTTCCTGCCCCTGTTCCTATTTGCCTCCTGAATTAGATTATCTTTCCCCCTGGAAATAGGTATCAAAAAATTATGCTTCATTTTGAACAAGAGTTAAACTGCCAGATTAAAATACCATATCTCCGGAAGGAAACTAAATCAAAGGCTACTCTGGAAATTACAGAAGACTTGATGAATCTGAAAGAGAAGAAAATACAGAGGTTTGGTTTTTTAAGATGCATCTGCAGCAGTTCATCTGAGCCGTAGATGGATTTTGTTGGTGTTTGTATTGGTTTTTTTCATCTTCAAAGTAAAAGACATTGTCTAACTATAGGAGAAGATTTGTCACAGTTGCCAGAGCTATGAAAAGGAGTCATAATTTCTGACACCTCTCCCTGTTCTCCCCTCATCCTCCAGCATAAAATACCCAGACAATTTGGTAATGGCTTAGTAGGTGCTGATGGTACAGCTTAAGGTTTCATTCTGGTGATTTCAAGCCTGACCCATTCTTCTGGTTTTCTGGAATAACACAGAAGGTCTCAGAGACCAAACAGAGTGAGCTCAGGGCAGTTTTTAAGTTCATACAAATGGATGTTTCCCATGAAGTATTCATAATTGTATTCTCTGATGGTAGATCTGCCACGCTCATGACTCCATCTGAAATACTTAGGACTAAGGTGGTCCTGAAACACCCCCTTAGCTTGTCTTCTGTGATGTAGCAGTGAGGGGAGGGGGTAGGGGCATTTATCAGGATTAATTAATACACAAGAGGAAAGAGATGCATGTGATTAAGCTAACCTTCCAGGTTCATCATAAATATTTCATTCACTTATATGACTCTGGAATTCTCTTTGTCACTTAAGAAATTGCCCTAGGTGTAAGACTTGAAGCCTTATATGAGTTGAAGCAGTGCATGGTGATCTTTATCACCAAGTCTACGGCAGGAGAGACTCAAAGCGAGAGCTACGGGACTTTAGTCGGAAAAGATATCACTGCCAGGGAGAGCAGAAGGGACACCCCCATCACTGCATGCGTGGGCTGCCTCTCATTCTCTGTAGACAACATACTTTATGAAACACGGGAGAAAGCCAAACCCTTGGTGGATGGAAGGACAACTCTCAGAGAAGTAGATGGGCTGGGCTGGCATCTCCCAAACTGACAACTGCATGGGTCTCTTCACTGGTCTCTGGAAATGCCCTGAGCTTACCTCCTTGGCACTTTTACTGTTGTCTTCCAATTCCATCCCCTGGCCCTCAACCATGTGATAACCTCCCTTTTCCCTCCTGCCTGTTTGACTGCTACACCCATCCTTTGAAATCAAGCTCTAGTTCATCTGTACCATAAAGTTTACCATGACTAACTTTCTTCAGCCTTGTTTCCTACATCACTTGTAACCTGAAGATTTTATCTCAGAAACCCAGAGTGGGGTTTATTTCAAGAAGCAAAACTTAAACATCCCAAAGTAATTAAAAAGGAATTTTATTCTCTACTCACATCTCTCAAAGGACATCAAAAGATCTCTAAAAGTATAGCTATAGTAATACTTGTTAAAACCCTCTTTTATCCAGTAGCTTCCCATCCTGAAGCTACTCCAGAAGTGAGAATTTAAACCCCTCTCCCGTAAAACACCTTTCCCTTTCCCAGCCCATGACTCGTACTTTCTTCCTTTATTGCAGGAGGAATATCGGGGCAGCGGCTACAGGCTTCTCCGGGGGGAGAGCAATGTCTGAAAACATGCCTACATCACAAATTTGTATCGCATCATACATTCATCATATACCCTTGCATTTTAGATATTTTTTTTGCATGTATTGATCTTATCTTCTCATATAAATGGTGAATTCTTCAAGGCAAAGACTATGTATTATTCACCTTTGTATTTTAGGACAGTGTAGGTTTTCGATAACAGTGTGTGCAATTAATGAAAGAATTTAAATACACAAAGAAAGGCAAAGATTAAAATTTATATTTCATTAATTCCTTCTGCAAATACCACACACTATACTCACTATTATTTGCTGCTGCTGATAAAGTAGGAAAGCAAAGCAATCTGAGTGAAGAGCTAGAGGGAAGGGAGGAGTTAGTTTTATTAAAAGTGGAGAAGGCAAAGATCTGGGGTTCTGTTTCAGAACTGAGTAACTGGGACTATCCACCTATGCTCCCGCCATACTTTCTCTGTGCTTCCCTTCAGTCCAAGCCAGGGATGTTGATGCTGAGTCATGGAAGTTTTGACAAAGTATGTTGCTTACTGCGACACTTTTACTTGAAAAGGTAGCACTCTGAGACCAAAGGTCCAAAATAATGTCTGTCAGCTAATGAATTGCTAAACACTAGGATTATCAACTTTCAGAAACACATTACTTCAAGGACCTCAGGGTTGTTTATTCTCACCTGAGAATCAGTAAAAAACTCCCTTCTAAAATACTTCTAACCTGTACTCATGAGTGCTCACTACCCACAAAACATCTAAAAACTCTGCTACACAACTCCACATATTAGAACTATTCCCTTGAGTTGAATCAAATTATCTACCATGAAACTTCTATCTAGTAGTCTTAGTGCTGTTCTCTGGAGTATTGAGAAATCTAATTATTCCTTCACATGCTCTATTAAGATATTTGAAAACAATTCTTGACTGCCCTATGACTCTTTTCTCTCCTTAACCGAGCTTCATTTCCACCAATTCTTCATCATGTAACATTCTCAATCTTTTCCTTGCCGAGAACTGTGGAGAGTCTGAGATTTTTACCCTGTTCGCAAGCTTTCAGGCTAGCCTGCCAGAGTTTATAGATGCTGGCAGAAGACACAAAACTCCTGGGTCAAAGACAAAGGACTTTATTACTCACAACAGAGCAGGTAGCATGAGCTTCATTTTTGCATCAATTCCCCTTGCTCTTCGAGTCTCAAGGGGAGCAATGCGGAAGTGGGCAAAGATAGATACTGCACACAAAGTGAGTTTATGTAATCACTGAGGAACCCAAAGCCTAGGGAACCCCCCGGGATGCTAGAAAACTTGCCCAAACTTTTCCCTGGAGAGAGACATTATCTTTATTACCCTGATCAGGAAGCAAATCTGCCCTCTATCCCAGAGTGATGCGCCATCTCTATTTTCTAAGGTAGTTTGTTGCAACTAAACAACCATCCTTGAAAAGACAGTTCACAAAAAGGGTCAAGGCCTCTTGTCCAGAAGAAGGGCAGAAACACAAAATGCCCGTGGAAGACTCTTTCCCAACATTCATCCTCTTGATTTCCTTGACTCCTTACCATACACCCAAGTTGAACAATGCTCTCTATACCTGTGGCACCCAGAACTGAGTGCAACTTTCCAGACATGGCTTGACCAGTGCCAAGTACAGTAGGACAGCCACCCTTCCAGCATATCAACATGTGCTCTTATTAATGCAGCCAAAGATCACTTTGCTGATTTGGAGACTCTATGACTTTCTGTAAAAATCTTTCATTAGATATGCATTTCTTTGAGTCTGTGAACTCAAACAGTTTCTTTCTCAAGGAAATATGATCTAGGAAGAAAAAAATTATGTCAGGAATTCCATGGCTTCAGCATCACTGCATTGGCTTGGATGGAGGGAGGATCAGGAGGAATGGAGGGGGCAAAGGTCCACCTCCATACTGCAGTCTACCACCCGTTTTAAGCTTTCAGTTAACCAAACCTACAGGGCTTCTTCACCCATATGGTTATTCGGCCTCTTCACCTTCTACCATGTACTTGCTCAACTGGTTGTATGAATCTAGAAAAATATTTTGCTTTTACCTCTGCTAAAATTCACCTTATTAGATATAGGCTGTCTTTTCAGTTCTTTACTGTCTGCTTGGTCCCTGGGTAACAATATACCATTATCCCTACTTTCCAAGGACTCGATCAACATTGCTCCAGAGCTGTCATTTTTATTTTTAGTTATCAATAAGACCATGAAAGAAACTTGTCTCAAACACTAGTAACTGAAGACTTTAATTTAAATTATACATACATATAGACTAATACAGATAGACAGATAAGTAGATACACGAAAATTCATAGAAGCAGACACACACGAAAATGTATATACTCCCAACACACACCCATATATACACCTCACTACAACATTAAAATGGCCCAGAGTATATGGTAGGCAGTAAGTAGTCTACACTAGGCAACATCTGGTTGGAACTGAAAACATTTGCTGGGGCCAGGAGGTCAGGGGCACAGACACATAGTGAAGCAAGAGGAAGTATAGCTTCCTGAAGTCACAACTTGAATGTCCAGGAGCAGATACTGCTCTCATCGAGCCCATGGACAAAAAGTTCTCTGAAGAGTAAGCAAGGCCAATATCCTGAGTTTCTATTATAGGCTGGCACCTTGAGATGAATTTGTTCTTACTGTCACCAAAACGGAAACCCTGGTGGTGTAGTGGTTAAGTGCTATGGCTGCTAACCAAAGGGTCGGCAGTTTGAATCCTCCAGGCACTGCTTGGAAACTCAATGGGGCAGTTCTACTCTGTTCTGTAGGGTTGCTATGAGTCAGAATCAACTCGACAGCACTGGGTTTGGTTTTATTATCACCAAAACACTGTGGCATTGATCTTATTATCTAAGGCAATTAAGGCCCAGATAATTTAAGCATCTTGTCCAAAGTCACAAAGTTAGTAAGCACCAAAACCAGAATCGAGCTCAGGGCTGTTCGATCCAGGTTCCAATTGCCCCTCACGATGCTGCTCTGACCCCAGACGACCCCCCTGCAACCTTTGTCAACCCAGATGTCAGCCTGCTTCTCCCTTGCCACAGGCTGCTATGCACATCCAGAAGAAAGCCCACCACCTGCAGGGTGGCACCCACTTGAGGCTTCCACTCTCACCTGGGCCACAGGGAAAACTCACTGTCTGCAGTCATCTTTCACACCATTTCCCAGAGTGACAATTCCAAGTTGCCATCATCCTAGTCAAAAGCCACAACTCAACCTGCCGATTTTTCTACCAGATGAAGAACTCAACTTCTAATTTGCTTCATTCGCTTTTCACCAGCAATTTACTGAGCAGCAGAATGATGCAGTGATTAAAATTTCCCTCAGTAGGCCAGACTGTTTAGGTCCAAATACTGGCCCCTGCACTTTCCAGTTGTATGAGTTCAAGGAAGTTATTTAGCCTTTCTGAGCCTCATCTTCCTTATTTGTAAAATGGAAATAATAATAATATCGACCTATGGTAATTATTGGAGTCCCTGGGTGGTGCAAACTGGGCTACTAAAGGGAAGGATGGTGGTTCAAACCCATTCAGAAGTGCCTCAGAAGAAAGGCCTGGTGACCTATTTTGGAAAGGTCACAGCCATAGAAACCCCGTGGAGAGTAGTTCTACTCTGAAACTCATGGGGTAACCGTGAGTAGAAATCAACTTGACAGCAACTGGGTATGGTAATTACTGAGAGGTCTGAGTGAGTTAATGAATGTGATGCACTTAGAACACACCCTCTGAGCATACTAGTTCTTACCTGTTCCTGCTCTGGTAATCCACAGTGACAATATAGGCATGGTCTCCACCTTAACTCTGACACTGGACTTAACTTTAATGCTAACACACGTAATTAGACAATTAATTACCGTTGAGTACTCTGAAACAAAAGTACAAATTGCAATCAAAGCTAGTACCAGGAGGGTTAGGATGAGCAGGAATTAACTTGATTAGGGATCATTAGCAAGCTATGTCTTACACAGTTTTAGTAAATAAAGTTTTATTGGAACACAGCCTCAGCCTTTCATTTACATATTGTCTATGGCTGCTTTCACTCTATAATGCTAGAGCTGAGTAGTCAATACCGTGACCATATGGCTGGCAAAGCCAGAAATATTTATAATCTGGTCCTTTAAGAAAACATCTGCTGATCTCTAATGTCATGGATTGAATTATGTCCCCCCAAAATATGTGTCAACTTGGTTAGGCCATGATTCCCAGTATTGTGTGGTTGTCCTCCATTTTGTGATTGATGTAATTTTCCTATGTGCTGTAAATCCTAATCTCTGCCTGTGATTAATGAGTTAAGATTAGATTATGCTAAAGATGATTAGGGCAGGATGTAACACCTTTACTCAGGTCACATCCCTGATCCAAACCTAAAGGGAGTTTCCCTGGGGTTTGGCCTGCATCACTTTTTATCTTACAAGAGATAAAAGGAAAGGGAAGCAAGCAGAGAGTTGAGAACCTCATACTACCAAGAAAGTATCGCCGGAAGCAGAGTGAGTCCTTTGGACCTGAGATTCCTACGCAGAGAAGCTCCTAGTCCAGGAGAAGATTGATGACAAGGATGTTCCTCCAGAGCTGACAAAGAAAGAAAGCCTTCCCCTGAAGCTGGGGCCCTGAATTCAGACTTCTAGCCTACTAGACTGTGTTTGTTGAAGCCATCCACTTGTGGTATTTCTGTTATAGCAGCACTAGAGGACAAAGACATCTGAGCTAGAGAAAAAGGGCAAGGGAGACAATCCATGCAGAGGGTGTAGAAAGGCTGGTCTAGGGTTGAAGGACCTTGGAAAAGTTAAGTCCCTCAAGCACAAACTCCCCCAACTTCCTAGCAAACCCACTGCTGTCCAGTCAATTCCAATGTATCTACATATACATTCAGCTTTGCCTTCTTTCCTCTGGTCTCTGAAGAAAATACAAATCTTCCCTCACTGAAGACAGCATCCTCCCCTCTGCTCAAGTTCTCCTCTCCTTTAAGAACTCTCCCGTCATTCAGTCAGTCTCTCTCTCTCTTCCCTATATTTTCAACCTCTGGCTCTTTTACTGGACCCTGTTCTTCACCTATCGCCTCTCAGGTACAGGCACCATCACCCTCCCAGGAATCTCAGTCCAGAAATCTGGGGATCATTCTTGACCACTGCTCCTCCTTCACCTTCACATATCCTGCAGATTATTTTTCCTTATCATCCATCCTTACTGCAACTCCCTCTCCATTACCTATGTCAGGCTCTCCTTAACTCTCACCAGGACCACTGCCCTACCTCGCCCTGCCCTCACAACTAGTCGCGCTGCCTCCAGCCCCGGTCTTTCCCACCCATCTTTTTCACTTTGCCTTCAGAGTGATCATTCTAAAATGCAAATCTGACCATGTCACTTTACTGACTAAAATCTGTCAGTGACTCCCAATTTGGAAAGGATAAGAATCCAAACTTTTGAATAAGACATACGTATCTTTTTTTTTTTTATCTCTGTATAATCTGCCTACCACACCTTCTACTTTATCCATGGCAAACTAGGACTATCTGCCCTATTGTAGCAATCAGTTATCATTCTTCTCGACTACCTAACACATTTGAACACCATCCTATATTTTGCAAATTTCTTACCCCATGAATATTTGTGGAAGAGGGTATAAGCCAGATATTCGCTTTCCTAGCCTCCCTTGCAGTAGAGTGCATGTTGCCTTGGGTGACATAAACTCATCCAGTCAGAGGCACCCAAGTCAGATTCTGAATTGGGTTAGGAACATGAAGAAGAATGCACAACACAGAATCCATCATGGTGAGGGTGGGGGAAGTGATGTACGGGTTCTATTGGCAATTCCCAGTGCCCCCACTGTGGTGCCAGTGGTGAAAGTCACCATGAGTATATCCAGAAAAGGGGCAGGGATGTCTTCTCTGTTGTGCAATTTTGAGCATGGTTCCTGGGTTCATAGTCTCAAGCCTAGTGTTTCTATACTCCTAGAATTTCTGTGAGCTCCATGAATTTGTTTTTCTGCTTAGTCTAGCAGAATTAATTTCTGTTGTGTGAAACTAAGAAATCTGCCTGTTATACCTGTTAAGTCTTTTCTCACATTCCATTCCCACCTGGCAGAGAAAACGAACAACCTCTCCCTCTTTTTGTGTCACTACTTTGCCCCAACACGCAGACATACAAACACACAAAATATAGCAACTGCAAGACATGTATAATATTTATATGGATGGATGCCTCTTTCTTCTTTAATGTGAGCTTGTTCATTATTCACCAAACATTTATTATGTTTCTGAGAAACACTAGGCAGTGTTCTGTTGTTGTTGGGTGCCATGGAGTTGGTTCAAACTCACAGCAACCCCACGTGGCAGAGTTGAACTTTCCCATAGTTTTCTTGGCTGCAATCTTTACAGAAGCAGATCTCTAGGTCTTTCTTCTGCAAAGTTGTTAGGTGGGTTTGAATTGTCAACCTTTTGGTTAGCAGCTAAGCACTTAATCGGTGTGCCACTATGGCTCTCTAGATACTGCTCTAGGTCATGAGAATGCAGCAGAGAACAAGACAAAAAAGGTATTTATATTCATTGGTGTTACAGATTGATTGTGTTCACCAAAAAGATATGTTGAAGTCTTAACTTCTGTTCCTGTGAATGCTATCTTATTTGGGAAAATAGGGCTTTTCGCCCGAAGATATTATCAATTAAGCCATACTCAAGTAGGATGAATTTCAATCTCTTCAGTGTGGTGTCTTATAAAAGGGGGGAATAGACAAGGAGAGAGAGTGACACACGCACGGGAAGACACCATGGGAAGCTATGTCTATAAGCAGCAAAGGAATGCCAAGGAGCACCAACAGCCAGCAGAAGCTAGGAGAGAGTCTTGGAACAGTTTATCTCTCAAACCCTTCAGAAGGATTCAATATGGCCGATACGCTGATTGGACTTCTAGCTTCCAGACCTGTGAGAAAATAAATTTACGTTCTTCAAATCCACCTCATTTTGGCACTTCTCTAACAGCAATAGAGGGATATTAAGACACTAAGCATGGAGTGAGAATATTCTCTGTGTCTAACATGGTGGTGAGTGCCTGAAGTCAAAGACAAGTAAGATGCCATTCCTTCCTTCCACAATATAAACCCAATTGTTGCAGTTTTATAAGGATGCCATAACAAAGTACTACAAAGTAGGTGGCTTTAAAGAATAGAAATTTATTTTATCACAGATCTGGAGACTTAAAGTTCAAATCAAGATCTCAGCCTTGTCAATTCCTTCCTTGTTGGTAGCCCCTGGTGTTCCTCATTTCCTTGGTGATATTCACTTGGTACCCCTCTTATCCCCAAGTATGCATTCCTCTATACCTAATCTGTTCTTTTTATAACTCAGAAGTGATTAGACTTAGAACCCACCCTATTCAGGGATGATCTGATTAACATTGCAAAGAAAATCCTATTTTCAAACAGGATTACATTCACAGGTTTTGGTGGAAATATTATTTAATCCATAGCACTTAGTAAACTAGTGAATGAAAGAATGACTTTTGGGGTTCAAGCCATTGCCCTGCCTCTATCTAATTTAACTTAATGACTAACACCTCATGGTCACTGTGACCTTCATCCTGAGCATTGCTCCACCACCCCGCACCATGGCTGTGGAAGTGGTGAAACTATGTGTCCTTATCTTGCTTGATTTTTACTATACCCCTGGAATAAGTATTGTATTCCCCTTAAGCAGCATGAAGCCAAAAGCTGCCTAGTTGCATGTTCTGGTTTTTGAGTTATGACTGACCAGGGGTTTTGATTTCCCTCTTCGTAGCCTCTTTAGTCTAACCTATCCAGGCCTTGAGAACGTAGTAGGTGCTCAGTAAAATTAGGTTACACTTGACTTAGTTGTTGAATATATGTGCATATATCCTCACAAACGGAACACGTGAAGACAGCCACAGAGTCTAATTTTTGCAGAAAAATTCAGAACGGCGTCTGATTACTGAGTTTGTTCCATTTCCCAAGAAATCATTTTAACCTTTAAACACAGAAGGTCAGCATCTCCTCTCTCTGCTCATGCATAATTCCCCCTGCCCTCTGCTCCTCAGCGCCTCAGCTACCCGCCTGAGAGAGAGCTGGAGTCAGCAGGAGGAAGAATGTGATGCTCAGAGGCCCAAGCCACCTCCCTGGGATTGACCGAGCCTTCGGAATATGTTGGCTGATTTGTTACATTATTAATAAAATTGCAAGAAGTTTGGGAGAAAACTTTTTCCCACCTAGAAAAACAGAATTTGTGCCACCCACTGTGCAAACTTAGAAGGATGAACATCAATATAGCAGAAAATAGTCCTTTAGAATCTTATTTGGTAGCCAGTGCCAGCACAGGACTTAGAAACAAAGAAGGGAGTGAGGTAAGTCAGCTGGGGCTAGTCAGGAATGCCAGTGGTTTAGACAACATGGGTGGGCCCCACACTGGGGCCAAGGAAATCCAGCCAGTCCCAGGTGCTCGTCTTTTCCCCTTTATTTGCACTTTTTTTTGTCTTAAGATTTATCCTTGGCTTGGAACTCTATGTACAATAACTTACGCATTCCTTTTTGTCTGTCCCCATCGCTGTTACTGGCAAAAGCAGAAGTTCAAGCACACAGTGAACAGACAGACACACTTTCCTGCAGCCTTTTTTGGCTTCGTCTCCACTTCTGCAGGTGGAAGTTTAGTTGACAGCCTTGCTGATCTCTTGGGCTCCTCCTTCACCACCCCTTTGGCCTAGCTAAACTTCCTTTTGGGATCTTGGCAGTGGGGAGGGCTCATACTGGAAGCCTGCAGGCTGTGGCATGCAGAGAACCTTCCAGAAGCTTGGCTGCCTGGTCGCTGCCACTCCACCTGCTGCCCAGCTGCGGGGTCTGTAGGGTTTTCAGTGGCTGATTTTTCAGAAGTAGATCACCAGGCCTTTCTTCCAAGACAACTCTGGGTGAACTTGACCCTCCTTTGGTTAGCAGCCAAGTACATTAACCACCCAGGAAATTAGTCATAGAGCCCAGGATTGTAGTAGAAGCTTTTTAGCAGCCATGTCGTACAGCTAATGTGAAAAACATTACCTCTTCATAGAAGTCTTCCCTGACCCCCTAACTGAAATAGTGCACCATCATTCCATTGCCATGTTTTATATTTCTCTCTCACCACTATTGTCATCCAATATCATATAACTCATTTATTTATATATTTATTTGGATTACATATGGGTCCCTATGAGTTAGAATCAACTCAACAGCAATGGGTGCATTTTTTTCCTTTTTGGTTATTGTGTGTCAACTCTCTCCCCTACTAGAATGTAAGCTGATTGAGGGCAGTGTCCATTTTATTCACTACTGTGTCCCCAGTTCCTAGATCAGCACCTTGTACAACAAAGACACTCCATGAATATTTTATAAATTTATAAATAAATATATCCTGAACTGAAAACCCTAAGTCTTTTTCACTTGAATTGACCATAAGCCAGGCTTACCTCGTCTCTATTTGTGCAATGATGAGCTTCTAACTAAAAATTCAGCTTTTTTCTTTCAGGGTTCAGCCCATTTTTCCAGGCTTTTAAGTTTTTTGTGTTGGCTCCAACACAATTATGGTTCCTTTCAACCTTGTGTCAATGTCCCCAAAACTCAAGCAGCATGCCCTTGTCCCTCCGTGAAAGTTATTGATAAAATATTGAACATACAGGCCCCTCACATGCCAGTACATATGTCCCCTCAGGACTGGATTAATTATTTCAAATCACTTGAGCCAGGAATCATTGAGGAAGAGGCTCTCAGATGAGGAAGGGAGTGTAGAGAGTGACTGGAAACCTCCATTTGGCAAATAGGAATTCCAAGGCCACCAACAGGGAAGTGAGTGACAATATGATGGCCCTGTGATTTTCCCACAAGGCCTCTCCTTGACGCCATGCAAATTGCAATGATGAGTTCATAAAGCTTCACCTATGTAAAATAAATAATTTTCAAATCCTGAAAACATATTCTGTCCTTGTAGAGTAGGAGTTTCCACACTAACAAACTGCCAGGGTGGCCTTGGGCTCTGATGGCCGAATCCAGAACCATGGCTGACAATAGGTTCCATCCACAAGGCTTATCTCTTCTTTATCTTTTCCAATCTCTGAGCGTGCTTCATGCACAGTAGCTGAGAGGATTAGGAAGGCTGCCGAGCCGAGCCCTTGGCTCCCCCATTTCTCACTCATTCCTTCCTTCTCCCTCTTCCTGAGGCATATAGGGTTCTCCCCATCAAGACTTGTCAACTTATTTAGATGGAGTGCAAATGCCAAGAAATATAGATGGGCAAGGGCCAGCAGATACTCAAAGACAGAGGTTTCCCGGCACTTCTGAAAGCATAACATTCTTTGGCTCTTAATGACCAGTTGAGAATTTAGAGAAAGTGTGAAACAACCTGAAATGCACAGGTAAAGGGAAAAGCCTGTCACTAAATGTATTTGTTTGATGCATGAATGAATGACTTCAGTCAATGAAAAAAAAATTAAATACACATAGTGGAAACTGTTGGTGCTCCACAGAGATTCAACTCAGTGTGTTGGTGGCTAGTGGTACACAGCTGCCACTTCTCAGGAGACCTACTCTTCCAAATGGACTTCAGGTGGAATTACACCTAGTGCCTCTCCTCTTAATGTTGGATCCAGGGAGACCAACATTAGGGGGCAACGCACACTCCAGAGCTCACTGTGAGACTAGGGTGAAGCTGAGACGACATCCTTTCTTCGCTTTCTTCCCCTGCCTTATCCTGCTTCCCTCAACCTATTTCTGATAAATCCGTTGCCTTTGAGTCGATTCCGACTCATAGTAGCCCTACAGGACAGAGTAGAACTGCCCCATAGAGTTTCCAAGGAGTGCCTGGTAGATGCGAACTGGCGACCTTTTTGGTTAGCAGCTGTAGCACTTAACCACTATGCCACCAGGGTTTCCACTTTTTCTAATGTATTAAAGGAGTGCTATCATCACTTCTGATACAAAAAAAAAAAAAATTTGATAGCACTCCTTTAATACATCACTTTCTCAAGAATCCCCGTCCCAAGCTCTGTTTCTAGAGAAGCTAACCTAAGACAACCTATTTTCACAATATGCAGTCTAGTATTGTATACTGAAACTGGCCCCTTACCATCCTTTTAAATTCCCTCCACCCCATCATCCATCTCTTGCCCCCAGAACTCAATGCCATCACACTTCCATTTCTGAGAAGCGCTCAGGTTTCACACAGCCATGATGTTTATGGCAGCCATGACTTCCCTCCTCTCATAATGCCAAGGTACTCAGATGTAAACTGTCTGGAGTCACGGTTTTAGACCCAAGGTGAACAGCTTCGCTTGACAAGAGTCTCAAAGCTGCCAAAAGGTGCCTTCAGTTACACGAACAGTACCCGATGTTGCTGTCATTAATTATTTATGGAACAGATTTGGGGAGAAGGAAGAGGCAGAGGCAGGTGGTAAGACAGGCAACACAGAGATAGAAACAGAAAAAAAGATTCACATGTGCTTATTTTGAAAGCGCACAAGGTGGTCTCCTCCCCACGCTCCACCTGGAGAAGTAATAACCCAGGCAGCTCTCTGCCACCGACTCCTCCCTTTCCTCACCTCTGGGAGGACTAGAATGAAGAAGGTGCTCCAACTTTTCAACCTGCTCAGTTTCAGATTTGGAAGGCCTTCAAAGAGCAGGCCTAGTTTGGACACTAACTGTGGTCTGGAAATATTCCTGCAGCCCTGGGTCCCATGTCTGTATATGTCTTGAAGGTTTGGGAAGCCTGTAAAGGGCCTTTGGTCTCCTCATTTCTCATCCTTTCCTTCCTTCTCCCTGAGCTGCTCAGTCCTTTCTTCTGCACCTCTTTCCTACCACCTTCTGCATCATTCTCAGGAGATGAGCTTATCTCCAACCTCACATAAAGAGTAGAATGCAGCAGATGTGAATTCCTTACCCTCTCACTTAGGCACACGCACACACACACACACACACAAACACACACACCTCACGCTCGTCTCTACCCATCCTTTCCTCCCAAAAGCGTAGAAGCCACAGCCCCTCTCCTAGAGTAACCCACTTAACCCTGTTCTCCTAGACCCCATCCCATTGTTTCTCCTTCTCTCCCACATCTTCAGCCCCTCCAACACTACAAGATTTTCCTCTGAGCATTTTATTGTGGTGAAGTCTCACATCTTAAAAATAAGTGGAAAGAAGCCATTCTCAACCGATTACCTCACCCGCAAGCTACAGTGAAAATAGAAAGCATCAGATGGGCACCCCTCAGCCTCCTCCCCCACCATATCTACAAGCCTACCTGAGCCCCATCCAGTGGAAGCTGTGTCACTGCTGCAGAACAACATCACCTGTGCCCCAGATCCAATCCTTTCCCACCTCCTAAGGCAATTCACTTTTTTGTTTAATTATACCCTCTTTTGAAAATTTCATTTTTTTTTCTTTGCCAGCTCCTCTTTCTCTTCCCGTCTTTAAACCTGGTTCTTCACCATGAGCTCCTCAACTCTCCTCTTTGTTCATTCACTCTCCTGGCTTCCAATGTCTGTATGCTAATAACCCCTAAGACTGCATCTCAGCCTAGATCTCACCCCTGCATGTGTCACGGGTGTAGCAGGGTCCGAAAGGACAAGAGTCTTGAGCAACTGAAACTAAAATTCTCTCACACACATCCCATTTTCTCTTTACCTTTAACGGCTCCTTTTTATCAATCTGCACTTTCATCCAGCTGCCCAATTCAGAGAGACCTAGATATGGTTCCTGACCCTTAGTTTCCTTCTGTTAGCCAGTAAATCACTGTCCCATCCTTATGTCTACTACATGTCCCTCAAATCCATCTCCTTCTCCTCATTTCTTAAAGAGGCCACCATCACCTGACCTTGTATCACTGGAGTAGCCTCTGTCCTATCATGCGCTCCTCTCCACTCCCACCCGCTGCAGCTAGATCTCTGCAAAATGCAAATTAGAGCTTCTTACCCTCTCCTTAAACCCCTTTTCTGAATATCTGCTCACTTTCACGGTCCTCCACCCAGGAGAAATAGATTCAGAGAAGAGAAATTGAGCAGAATGCAGCAAATCTGGGGGCAGGAAAATTATTGATTCGTATATTTGTTCATTCATTAAATTATACCTTCAAAACTTAAAGTTAGTCCTTCTGGGAGTCTCCAAACCCAAGCACTTAGTTTCCTTGCTTATTTCCTTCATAGCACTTACCTTCTTTTTTATTGTTTTATTTAGCACACTATTTTTTTTTTAACTCAAAAAACAAAAATCTCTCTCTCGTTTAAGAATGTAAGTTCCTTAAAGAAAAGGTACACTATCTGTCCTGTGTGGTCTTGTATCCACAGCCCCATAATAGCACATTGTACCCATTCAACATATATTTATGGAATAAATGAATAACCAGATTTGCACATGGTAGTTTCTAGCCAGAGTCTGTTGTAACAACACAAGTTTGAGAACAAATTTGCCCTCATCAATCACTAAGCGTGTCACCAAGTACCTGACATGCTCAAAGCTGGTGGGACGGGGTGGGCACTAGGTACACAAATAGGAAAGGTATGATCTATACACCCAAGTTCCTCTGGGGAAGGATATCACCAAGGTGCAAAAGACTAACAGTCAGCAATATGTGGCCAAAACTCTCCTCGCCCAGTGGAGCTGTCAGGCTTATAGTTGGAACTATCCAGCCTACAGGAGCTAGGCCCTGAGGAACCTTCTTATCCCTATGCTTTATATTTATTCAGTCCCCAGGCAGCTATTCCATCTGCTCGGAACCCAGAAAGAGGGAGAATTGCCCTCTACTCTGTATCCTTGCAGGAAAACATGAGGAGGGTATTCAAATTTATAAGGGGAGAAAGAGGAGATAGTGGGATTGGGCTGAAGAAGAAATGAAGAGAAAAAGAGGAGAGGAGAATAGGAAAGGAAAAAAACCACCACAGCTCATATCTCTACATCTGCCGCCTACTATCCTGATCCCAGACCCGAGCATGGCTCAACCAGACTATGCTACATCCTTCTCACCAGCCTCCCTCCTCCTCTTCTTTTCTCCCTACAATCTAAGCTCCAGCCAGTATCTGAAGTGATCTTTTGAAAACATAAATCGGATTATGCAGATTTTGTCACTCCCCTGCTTAAAATCCTCCTTGGCTTCCCCCCACAATGAAAATAAAATCCAAACTCCATGTTCAGTCTTGAAAATCCCTAGACGATTTGGTATCTCCCTCTTGCAGTCTGGCTCCAGCCACAGTGAACTTCTTTATGTGCCTGAAAAGCACCAGGCTTGTTACAGCCTCAGGGCCTTTGCCTTAGATTCCCTTTCTGTCTGGAATGCTCTTTCTCCTGATCTTCATTGGGCTGCTTCCTTCTTGTCATTCAGTTTAGATGTCACCTCTGTGAAGCCTTCCTTGACCACCCACTCTAACCACAGTGCACACACTCCATTACATGCCTGAGTTTTAATTCAGCACACTTACCACCATTTGAATCTTTCGCATTCATTTTTTTCTACATTCCCCCATGTATTCATTTTGATGCTTAACAAATTACCACTTAGCAACTTAAAACCATACCCATTTATTAGCTTACAGTTCTACAGGTCAGAAGTTCAGGCATGGAGTAGCTGTATTCTCTGCTCAGGGTGTTACAAGGCTAAAATAAATGTGTCACCTGGGCTGCATTCTCTTCCGAACCTTAGGATTCCAAACTCATGTGGTGGTGGCAAAATTTATTTCCTTGCTCTTGTAGGATTGAGGGCCCCATTTCCTTGTTGGCTATCACCTGAGGGCCATTCTTAGCTTATAGAAACTACCCACATTCCTTGGCCCAGAAGCTCTGGCCATCTCAGGCCCTGAAGTTCATCTCAAGGACTGAGGCTATCAAAAATCTCTGCACACCTGCAATCCAGTTGTCCTCCAGGGGACCATGGAATAGTACCATCACAAAGAAAATGGTCATTAAGTATTCATTTGTTGAAGAATTTAAAAGAAAGAAGATCTCCTCTGGAAACTAGAGGTAGAGAGGGTTGGAAAGATGGGGATGGGGTGTGCACAAAACAGAAGCCGTGAGCCAATTAAGTGCCTCTGATCTCCCTCAACTCATGCCTATTCAAGAGCTACTTTTGCCCAAGGCCCAACTCACCTCCTCCAGGAAGCCCCCCCGATCCCCTAATTTGAGGTCTTCTGCACTGAATGCCTATCTAACTCATTTGGCCCTTTCTCGGGAGCTGCCTTTTGACATCTCGCTCCTATTATAGGATAGTATGACAAGTTTTATTTGCTGTTCATAATTTGCCATGCCCATGTCTTAAGTCCCTGTCTCAGCTGCAGTCTCTTCTTGGAAGTTGGCCATGTCTCACCCATCTTTGTCTCATCCTAGTGCAGAGTGAGCATATTCTGGATGTGCACATCTCTCAGGACCTGCTTGATGGTTTGGAATTGAGATCTACAGCCATCAGGAATTACAAATTAGCCTGGCATGCAGTGGATGGTCATAGGGCAAAGCATGCTGGGGTACAGGGCAGTGGAGGATCTCACCAGTGCTGTACAAGCAGCAGGAACACACGATGATGTCCTAGAGCCCATGAACAAGAGACAGAGAGAATAGAAAGTCAGAGAAGGCATAGAAAAAGGGAAGGAAAAGCACTCAGACCAAGAGTGTGATTCTGCCTAAAGGTGGTCTTCATCGCAGCTCTATCAGTAGCCACATCCCACTAAGCCACCCATCTATGCAAACCCATGGTACTTCCTTTGGTCAAAACCTGAGGCAGGGGGCGGAGCCAAGATGGCGGACTAGGCAGACGCTACCTCAGATCCCTCTTACAACAAAGACACGGAAAAACAAGTGAATCGATCACATACATAACAATCTACGAACCCTGAACAACAAACACAGATTTAGAGACGGAGAACGAACTAATACGGGGAAGCAGCGATTGTTTCCAGAGCCTGGAGCCAGCGTACCAGTCAGGTACGGCACAAGCACAGAGAGCTGCTCCACCCCCCTGAACTAACCCCGGGAGGGAGACCAGCCGGAACCGTGGGCGGCGTTGGACACAGCCGGTAGGAGAAGTCCCCGGGAGGCAGTGACTGGTCTTGGAACAGGAAGAGCAGCGTCCCAGCCGGGGAACCCTCTCGCCGGGATTTGGACTGGATGCAGGTACGGCATAAACACGGAGAGCTGCTCCACCCCCCTAAACTAACCCCGGGAAGGGGCCCAGCCAGGTCGCGCGGGCGGCGTGGGACGCAGCCGATAGGAGAAGTCCCCGGGAGGCAGCGACTGGTATTGGAGCGGGGAGAACAGTGTCCCAGCCGGGACACTCAGTCACGGCACAAGCACAGGGAGCTGCTCTACCCATCTGAACTAACCCCTGGAGGGGGCCCACCTGGTTCGCGGAGGCGGCACGGCCACGCGGCTAGAGGGACGAGAAGTCCCCGGGAGGCAGCGACTGATTTTGGAGTCGAGAGTGCACCGTCCCAGTAGGGGAGCCTTGACGCTGGGTGTGGGGCTGGAAGCGGAGGATCTGTCCGTGACTCCAGCGGGCCAGACCCCCCAGGGGCAATCTCCACACAGCCAGCACACATAGGCAATGCGCCCGCAGGAATCTCAGATATAATAGTCATTCCAAGCAAGACAAGCAACTCTGGCTATATTCTGAGGTGCTACTCTCCTATCTCTCTGTTCCCTCCCCCACCCTTCCCAGGCGGCTTCATTAACATCCGAATAGCCTGAGCCAGAGGGAGAACTCTGATAGGGGTCTGACTGCATTTTTTTTAGTGGATTTTCTGGAAAAACTAGTTTCCCAGTGATGGCTCGGAGACAGCAGTCCATATCAAACCACATAAAGAAGCAGACCATGACAGCTTCTCCAACCCCCCAAACAAAAGAATCAAAATCTTTCCCAAATGAAGATACAATCCTGGAATTATCAGATACAGAATATAAAAAACTAATTTACAGAAAGTTTAATGATATCACAAATGAAATTAGGATAACTGCAGAAAAAGCCAAGGAACACACTGATAAAACTGTTGAAGAATTCAAAAAGATTATTCAAGAACATAGTGGAAAAATTAATAAGTTGCAAGAATCCACAGAGAGACAACATGTAGAAATCCAAAAGATTAACAATAAAATTACAGAATTAGACAACGCAATAGGAAGTCAGAGGAGCAGACTCGAGCAATTAGAATGCAGACTGGGACATCTGGAGGACCAGGGAATCAACACCAACATAGCTGAAAAAAAATCAGATAAAAGAATTTAAAAAAATGAAGAAACCCTAAGAATTATGTGGGACTCTATCAAGAAGGATAACCTGCGGGTGATTGGAGTCCCAGAACAGGGAGGGGGGACAGAAAACACAGAGAAAATACTTGAAGAACTCCTGACAGAAAACTTCCCTGACATCATGAAAGACGAAAGGATATCTATCCAAGACGCTCATCGAACCCCATTTAAGATTGATCCAAAAAGAAAAACACCAAGACATATTATCATCAAACTCACCAAAACCAAAGATAAGCAGAAAATTTTAAAAGCAGCCAGGGAGAAAAGAAAGGTTTCTTTCAAGGGAGAATCAATAAGAATAAGTTCAGACTACTCAGCAGAAACCACGCAGGCAAGAAGGGAATGGGACGACATATACAGAACACTGAAGGAGAAAAACTGCCAGCCAAGGATCATATATCCAGCAAAACTCGCTCTGAAATATGAAGGAGAAATTAAGATATTTACAGACAAACACAAGTTTAGAGAATTTGCAAAAACCAAACCAAAGCTACAAGAAATACTAAAGGATATTGTTTGGTCAGAGAACCAATAATATCAGATATCAGCACAACACAAGGTCACAAAACAGAACGTCCTGATATCAACTCAAATAGGGAAATCACAAAAACAAACAAATTAAGATTAATTAAAAAAAAATACACATAACAGGGAATCATGGAAGTCAATAGGTAAAAGATCAAAATAATCAAAAAGAGGGACTAAATACAGGAGGCATTGAACTGCCATATGGAGAGTGATACAAGGCAATATAGAACAATACAAGTTAGGTTTTTACTTAGAAAAACAGGGGTAAATAATAAGGTAACCACAAAAAGGTATAACAACTCCATAACTCAAGATAAAAGCCAAGAAAAACGTAACGACTCAACTAACATAAAGTCAAACACTTTGAAAATGAGGATCTCACAATTTACTAAGAAAAACGCCTCAGCACAAAAAAGTATGTGGAAAAATGAAATTGTCAACAACACACATAAAAAGGCATCAAAATGACAGCACTAAAAACTTATTTATCTATAATTACGCTGAATGTAAATGGACTAAATGCACCAATAAAGAGACAGAGAGTCACAGACTGGATAAAGAAACACGATCCATCTATATGCTGCCTACAAGAGACACACCTTAGACTTAGAGACACAAACAAACTAAAATTCAAAGGATGGAAAAAAGTATATCAAGCAAACAATAAGCAAAAAAGAAGAGGAGTAGCAATATTAATTTCTGACAAAATAGACTTTAGACTTAAATCCACCACAAAGGATAAAGAAGGACACTATATAATGATAAAAGGGACAATTGATCAGGAAGACATAACCATATTAAATATTTATGCACCCAATGACAGGGCTGCAAGATACATAAATCAAATTTTAACAGAATTGAAAAGTGAGATAGACACCTCCACAATTATAGTAGGAGACTTCAACACACCACTTTCGGAGAAGGACAGGACTTCCAGTAAGAAGCTCAATAGAGACACAGAAGACCTAATTACAACAATCAACCAACTTGACCTCATTGACTTATACAGAACTCTCCACCCAACTGCTGTAAAGTATACTTTTTTTTCTAGTGCACATGGAACATTCTCTAGAATAGGCCACATATTAGGTCATAAAACAAACCTTTGCAGAGTCTAAAACATCGAAATATTACAAAGCATCTTCTCAGACCACAAGGCAATAAAACTAGAGATCAATAACAGAAAAACTAGGGAAAAGAAATCAAATACTTGGAAACTGAACAATACCCTCCTGAAAAAAGACTGGGTTATAGAAGACATCAAGGAGGGAATAAGGAAATTCTTAGAAAGCAACGAGAATGAAAATACTTCCTATCAAAACCTCTGGGACACAGCAAAAGCAGTGCTCAGAGGCCAATTTATATCGATAAATGCACACATACAAAAAGAAGAAAGAGCCAAAATCAGAGAACTGTCCCTACAACTTGAACAAATAGAAAGTGAGCAACAAAAGAATCCATCAGGCACCAGAAGAAAACAAATAATAAAAATTAGAGCTGAACTAAATGAATTAGAGAACAGAAAAACAATTGAAAGAATTAACAAAGCCAAAAGCTGGTTCTTTGAAAAAATTAACAAAATTGATAAATCATTGGCTAGACTGAATAAAGAAATACAGGAAAGGAAACAAATAACCCGAATAAGAAACGAGAAGGACCACATCACAACAGAACCAAATGAAATTAAAAGAATTATTTCAGATTATTATGAAAAATTGTACTCTAACAAATTTGAAAATCTAGAAGAAATAGATGAATTCCTGGAAAAACACTACCTACCTAAACTAACACATTCAGAAGCAGAACAACTAAATAGACCCATAACAAAAAAAGAGATTGAAACGGTAATCAAAAAACTTCCAACAAAAAAAACCCTGGCCCGGACGGCTTCAGTGCAGAGTTCTACCAAACCTTCAGAGAAGACCTAACACCACTACTACTGAAGGTATTTCAAAGCATAGGAAATGACGGAATACTACCCAACTCATTCTATGAAGCCACCACCTCCCTGATACCAAAACCAGGTAAAGACATTACAAAAAAAGAAAATTATAGACCGATATCCCTCATGAACATTGATGGAAAAATCCTCAACAAAATTCTAGCCAATAGAATCCAACAACACATCAAAAAAATAATTCACCCTGATCAAGTGGGATTTATACCAGGTATGCAAGGCTGGTTTAATTTCAGAAAAACCATTAATGTAATCCATCACATAAATAAAACAAAAGACAAAAACCACATGATCTTATCAATTGATGAAGAAAAGGCATTTGACAAAGTCCAACACCCATTTATGATAAAAACTCTTACCAAAATAAGAATTGAAGGAAAATTCCTCAACATAATAAAGGGCATCTATGCAAAGCCAACAGCCAATATCACTCTAAATGGAGAGAACCTGAAAGCATTTCCCTTGAGAACGGGAGCCAGACAAGGATGCCCTTTATCACCGCTCTTATTCAACATCGTGCTAGAAGTCCTAGCCAGGGCAATTAGGCTAGACAAAGAAATAAAAGGTATCCGGATTGGCAAGGAAGAAGTAAAGTTATCACTATTTGCAGATGACATGATTATACACACAGAAAACCCTAAGGAATCCTCCAGAAAACTACTGAAACTAATAGAAGAGTTTGGCAGAGTCTCAGGTTATAAAATAAACATACAAAAATCACTTGGATTCCTCTACATCAACAAAAAGAACACCGAAGAGGAAATAACCAAATCAATAGCATTCACAGTAGCCCCCAAGAAGATGAGATACTTAGGAATAAATCTTACCAAGGATGTAAAAGACATATACAAAGAAAACTACAAAGCTCTACTACAAGAAACTCAAAAGGACCTACTTTAGTGGAAAAACATACCTTGCTCATGGATAGGAAGACTTGACATAGTAAAAATGTCTATTCTACCAAAAGCCATCTATACATTTAACGCACTTCCGATCCAAATCCCAATGTCATATTTTAAGGGGATAGAGAAACAAATCACCAATTTCATATGGAAGACAAAGAAGCCCCGGATAAGCAAAGCACTATTGAAAAAGAAGAAGAAAGTGGGAGGCCTCACTCTACCTGATTTCAGAACCTATTATATAGCCACAGTAGTCAAAACAGCCTGGTACTGGTACAACAACAGGCACATAGACCAATGGAACAGAATTGAGAACCCAGACATAGATCCATCCACGTATGAGCAGCTGATATTTGACAAAGGAGCAGTGTCAATTAATTGGGGAAAAGATAGCCTTTTTAACAAATGGTGCTGGCATAACTGGATATCCATTTGCAAAAAAAATGAAACAGGACCCATACCTCACACCATGCACAAAAACTAACTCCAAGTGGATCAAAGACCTAAACATAAAGACTAAAACGATAAAGATCGTGGAAGAAAAAATTGGGACAACCCTAGGAGCCCTAATACAAGGTATAAACAGAATACAAAACATTACCAAAAATGATGAAGAGAAACCCGATAACTGGGAGCTCCTAAAAATCAAACACCTATGCTCATCTAAAGACTTCTCCAAAAGAGTAAAAAGACCACCGACAGATTGGGAAAGAATTTTCAGCTATGACATCTCAGACCAGCGCCTGATCTCTAAAATCTACATGATTCTGTCAAAACTCAACCACAAAAAGACAAACAACCCAATCAAGAAGTGGGCAAAGGATATGAACACACACTTCACTAAAGAAGATATTCAGGCAGCCAACAGATACATGAGAAAATGCTCCCGATCATTAGCCATTAGAGAAATGCAAATTAAACCTATGATGAGATTCCATCTCACACCAGGAAGGCTGGCATTAATCCAAAAAACACAAAATAATAAATGTTGGAGAGGCTGCGGAGAGATTGGAACTCTCATACACTGCTGGTGGGCATGTAAAATGGTACAACCACTTTCGAAATCTATCTGGCATTATCTTAAACAGTTAGAAATAGAACTACGATACAACCCAGAAATCCCACTCCTCGGAATATACCCTAGAGATACAAGAGCCTTCATACAAACAGATATATGCACACCCATGTTTATTGCAGCTCTGTTTACAATAGCAAAAAGTTGGAAGCAACCAAGGTGTCCATCAACGGATGAATGGGTAAATAAATTGTGGTATATTCACACAATGGAATACTACGCATCGATAAAGAACAGTGACGAATCTCTGAAACATTTCATAACATGGAGGAACCTGGAAGGCATTATGCTGGGCGAAATTAGTCGGAGGCAAAAGGACAAATATTGTATAAGACCACTATTATAAGATCTTGAGAAATAGTAAACCTGAGAAGAACACATACTTTTGTGGTTACAAGGTGGGGAGGGAGGGAGGGTGGGAGAGGGTTTTTTTATTGATTAATCAGTAGATAAGAACTGCTTTAGGTGAAGGGAAAGACAACACTCAATACATGGAAGGTCAGCTCAATTGGACTGGACCAAAAGCAAAGAAGTTTCCGGGATAAAATGAATGCTTCAAAGGTCAGCGGAGCAAGGGCGGGGGTCTGGGGAACATGGTTTGCGGGGACTTCTAAGTCAATTGGCAAAATCTATTATGAAATCATTCTGCATCCCACTTTGAAATGTGTCCTCTGGGGTCTTAAATGCTAACAAGCAGCCATCTAAGATGCATCAATTGGTCTCAACCCACCTGGAGCAAAGGAAAATGAAGAACACCAAGGCCACACGACAACTAAGAGCCCAAGAGACAGAAAGGGCCACATGAACCAGAGACCTACATCATCCTGAGACCAGAAGAACTAGTTGGTGCCCGGCCACAATCGATGACTGCCCTGACAGGGAGCACAGCAGAGGACCCCTGAGGGAGCAGGAGATCAATGGGATAAAAAAAAATACAGACCCCAAATTCTCATAAAAAGACCAAACTTAATGGTCTGACTGAGACTAGAGGAATCCTGGAGGCCATGCTCCCCAGACCTTCTGTTGGCACAGGACAGGAACCATCCCCAAAGACAATTCATCAGACATGTAAGGGACTGGTCAGCAGGTGGGAGAGTGACGCTGATGAAGAGTGAGCTAATTATATCAGGTGGACACTTGAGATTGTGTTGGCAGCTCTTGTCTGGAGAGGGGATGGGAGGATAGAGAGAGAGGGAAGCCGGCAAAATTGTCAAGAAAGGAGAGACTGAAAGGGCTGACTCAAGAGGGGGAGAGCAATTGGGAGTAGGGAGTGAGATGTATGTAAACTTATATGTGACAGACTGATTGGATTTGTAAATGTTCACTTGAAGCTTAATAAAAGTTATTAAAAAAAAAAAAAACCTGAGCCAGGCAACTCAGAACTGTCCTCATTCTCCTTTCTCATTGTTTCTGGTGATGGTTGTGGTTAATGTTGGTGCAGATAAAATGATACAATGATGTTGGTGGTGAGGGTGATATATTTTGCCCTTGACTATCAAGGGGAGTAAGAAAAATGACCTGGTATGACAAAAGAGCCTGCAAGCAGGATTGTCACAAATACACAGCCACAGTTAGGTAAGAGGAAGTTAATGGTCATGCCGTAGGTTCAGGAAAGACTCACTATTCCTAAAATGTGTCAAAAACTTATTGGAATTCTGTGCCTGGTTCTAGCCTCCCAAGCAAGGAAACTGGCACTTAGAGAGAGACCAGAGGGCAGCCTCAAAGGTGACAAGCAGACCAGGCAGCAGGGTCTGGGAGAAAATGTTAAAGAAGCTGGGATTATTCATCAAGGGAGAACAGGCAGGCAGGATTTAATATAATCTTCAAGTATCAGAAGAGTTCTTAGGCAATGCAATCTAAGTCTTGGCAGTGGCTACTGAGGATAGAGTAAGAGGAAAGGAGCTTAATCCCCAGCGTAAGAGATTTAGGATAGCTATGGGAGAATTTCCTGATGGTGAAGGTTGTTAAAAGTTGCAATGAATGGTCTAGAGAGAGATTCGGGTCTGCTCTGGAAGCTTTTACAAACAGAAGAGATTATCCTCTGGCGGGGCAGTTTATCTCTAAACCTGCCTGAAGGCAGGGGAATAGACTCCATGACCTCAGGGTCTCCTTCAAACTTGTAAAGTAGGCCTTTCCAGAGCACTTTTGAGGAGGTAACATGCTTTAAGGAAGGCCCAGAGTGTTCCCAGAAATAAGAAGGGACCGATGCACGTGAGATCTCCTTTTCCTTTTCTGTATTTTAGCCTCAGTTGCCTCACACAATGGCCAGGATCTTCTGTAATCTCAGGTGTAATTAAAAAAATAAATAAAATAACAGTTGTTAAGTCGATTCTAACTCACAGCAAGCCCATGAGTTGCAGAGTAGAACTACAGTCCATAGGGTTTTCGTGGCTCTGACCTCTTGGAAGCTGACCATCAGGCCTTGCAACTCTGGGTAGGTTTAAACCTCCAACTGTTTAGTTAGTAGCCAAGCACCTAACTGTTTGTGCCACCCAGGGACTCCTAGGGATAATCGAGGGCACCTTGTACAAGAAAGTCAAGAGCAGCCTCAGACATGCAGAAATAGATGACTACCCACTCCGCAGTATACCACATACAACAGGGCCATGGCCATGGTCTTCCCATGGAGGCTCTGCATCTAATAAGCCATGTGAAATGCATGCTGATCTACCCAGGCAGGGGCAGTGGGAAACCTGAGGGGATTCCCAACCTGCTCTTGCTAGCCAAGATGGCAAAAGTGTCTGTTGTGCAGGCTCCAGCTTTCCCAATATTATGCTTCCACTCCCTGTCAGTCGAGTGACAGGCCTTCTGTGATCATGAGCCTGTGGCCAGCCGTTCACCTTGGGCAGGGCCAGAGGAGAAGAACACATGATCGTGTGTACTAGACTGGGACACAGCCATGGGAGCCTGGTACAGACTGAGAGCGGTGACAGGCATTCAGAGCCCTGGTGGAATGTCCTCAAGAGGCTCCTGGAGGAGGTCCAGTTTGGGAAGAGCTCTAAGAAAGGTGAGACGTGGGCAGAGAGAACACTGGAGTGCTTCCAAAGTGGTTTTGAAAATGCTGGCCAGGCATGTAAAAAACCCTAAGGACCACAGTTGGCTTGATGTTTTCTGTAAAATAAATGGCTGAAGATGGGACAACTTCGACTTTCTGGAACCTGAGGGTCTGACTCTGAGCATTTTTTAAAGCCACAGGTAGAGTTGAAAGGGGCATGTCTTCCCCTCACCCTCTACCTACACAGAGGCTGATCTGGAGGGGTTCGTCATCCCTGCTATTTCATTCGTAAAACTCGCTCGACATCCTTTGGGAACCTTTTCCTTGACCTCCATATCTCTGTCTCAATTCTTTGTGTCATTTGCACCAGCCCCACCACTACATCCCACCATTCACACTCTAAGTCCACAACTCTCTACCTCCCACCATTCACACTTCTTAAGCCCACAGCTCTCTACCTCTCACTATTCACTCTTTATAAGTCCACTACACTCTACCTTCCACCATTCACACTTCATAAGTCCACAACTCTATACCTTTCACCATTCACACTCTGTAAGTCCACAGCTCTCTACCTTCCACCATTCATACTTCAGAAGTCCACAGCTCTATACCTCCCACCATTCACACTCTGCAAGTACACAGCTCTATACTTCCCACCATTCACACTCCAGAAGTCCACAACTCTATTCCTCCTACCATTCACGCTTTATAAGTCCACAACTCTCTACCTGCCACCATTCACATTTCAGAAGTCCACAGCTCTGTACCTCCCCCCATTCACACTCTATAAGTACACAGCTCTATACCTCCCACCATTCACACTTCATAAGTCACAACTCTACACCTCCCACCATTCACACTCCAGAAGTCCACAACTCTATTCCTCCTACCATTCACACTTCAGAAGTCCACAGCTCTATACCTGCCACCATTCACTCTTCGTAAGTCCACAGCGCTATACTCTCCCCCACAAAAAGGTCCTCAAGCCAGAAGCCTCGCTTCAAGGTTACCCTTCCTCCCAGAGGCTTAAAATGCCTGGCTTCTAGAAATTTCCACCTGGACTGCACTACCCTCCATTATCAAGTATACGGCGCTGGAGCAAAATGACCATGAATGTGTAGGAGAATAATCATGGAAATGCATTATTCTGTCCATTTTGCATACTATAACCAGACAGGAACTTGTTGCAAAAGCATATTAAGCATATAATCAGTTGCATTCTCAAGCCCAAATAAAGTTATTTTCATTTCATAAAGCAAGAGAGCAAGTCAAGTCATTAAGGAAATAGAAATGGGGAACTTAAATGCCTAATTGGAAGCTCTATTGCACTTGCAAAGTACCTTTGGTTTTTCTAAGAATTCAGTGGAAACACAATGAGCTTGTAATTGCAGATAGATCGATGCCACATTCCTTCCTGACTAGAACAAAGGGAAAGCCCCTTCCTGCGGATTCAGCCCAGCCCCAGCTACACTCTAAATAGAAGCGAGACCCAGAAGGAAGCAAGTGGCTCCTGAAAACAGGAACAATCAAGGGGAGAGCCCAAGTTCCTTTCCTTTACACTAAAACCTATGGCCACAGATAATTCTGGCATTTTGACTTTTCTACCTCACAGTTAAAATTTTGATGTTGATTTACTTATTGTGTATTACCTATGTACATTGTACAACATTATGCTAAGACAACCTGCGGAGCAATGAATTACTTAATGTGGCCCCTCTAGCCGTGGTCTTTGTGACTCACATGCAATGACTGAGTGGGATTATGCAAATAAAGTATATGGAAGCTGTGATGGTTGGGGCTATGTGTCAGCTTGGTTAAGCCATGATTCCCAGTATTGTACGGTTGTCCTACATTTTATGTGTTGCAAATCCTAACCTCTATACATCAGTGAGGTAGGATTGGTGTGGGATATGGTGTGAGTCACAGCCTTGCAGGAGGACTTGACTCAAATCCCACCCTTACTCAAGTTACACCCTTCCCTGAGGCGTGGCCTGCGTCCAAGGTATATATGTGGGTGCCCTGGTGGGGCTCTCTTCCTCTCTGCATCTCGATCCAGCATCTGGTTCATGATCATTTAACCTCTGGTTCTTGGGACTTGAACCAGAGGCCTGCTGTCTGACCTGCCGATTTTGGGATTTGCCAGCTGCCTGTCATGTGACCTGATTTGGCAGTTTTGGCAGCCTTGTGAGCCAGCAGCCTGAGGTCTGACCTGGCGGGTGGGGTTCATCAGCCCCTGCAGCCATGTGGGTCAGGAGAAGCCTACACCTGACCCACAGATTTGGGACTTGCCATCCTCCACAACCATGTGAGCCATTTACTTGATTCAGTTCGTGAGTTCTGTGAGACGTTGCAGTGACTTACAGAACCCAAAGATGGGAAGGAGAGTACTGAGGGGAGGGGGAGTAGTTGACGTTAGAGATGATGGAGCAGTACAGCAGTTTGGAAAAGTCGGGTATTTGGGACATCTTTAACGTCCGCTTCATAGGAATCAGCTTTGTGCTGATTCTTATAAAAGAAAATATTCATTTAACATTTCTGAGAACTTCAGTACCTTCATCTGTAAATGTAAAGGTGAAGCTAGATCAGTGGTTTTAGGCCTTGGATTCTACAGATGTGCCTTGGGAGCTGCTGAGGGGAGGGGCTGTGGGGGATGGTCGGACAAGGAGGAGATCAAATGGACAAGAGTCTCGTCTCTTACCCCAACTCCCACTTCACTGAGATTGCTGCACTTGTATCTGTGTAATATTTTGGGACTCCATGTCAGATGATATTTGGGGGAAATGGGTTCAGCTGCTTAAATACACACAAACACATATGGAATTCACAGAGCTAAATCATCTCTGAGGTCTCCTCAGAGGTTTGAGAAATTCAAGCTATAGTCTCCCAATCTTACTGTGGAGATGAGAAAAAAGAAATTAAAAAAAAAAAAAAGTTGCTTTGTCAACTCTGACTCATGGTGACCCCATGTGTGTCAGGGTAAAACCGTGCTCCATGAGGTTTTCAATGGCTGATTTTTCGGAAGTAGATCACCAGTTTTGTTCATGAGAACAAGCATTTCTTCCAAGGCAGCTCTGGGTGAACTTAAACGTCCAACTTTTCAATGAGCAGCTGAGGGCATTAATTGTTGCACCACCAAGCAACTAGAGAAGCCCTCATTGAATATCGTGATACGAGAACTCAGTGACACATGAATTCTCTGGAGTGTGTACCCCAAAAGTTCTGAGGTAAAAAGTTAAATAAAGCTGCATTGTGTTTCCTGGGAGAGCCAGGCTTGGCCTGTTGGTTGATTCTGCACACACATGGTTCGAGACAGAGCAAGAGCAACTCCTGCATGTCCTATTTTTCGTAGAGAACATGGTTTTTCCAACTCATCTAAACTATGTCTCTTATGAGTTGGAAAAATGAGAGCATTCAGATGTACCTGGATGCTCAATGGGGTCCTGGTATCCTCTAATAAATAAGGTATTTTTGCTTAGGACAATCGCTGTCTCAAAAAAGAGTTAACATCTTGGATCAGCACAAAGCATGGGAAGAATATTCTCCTCAGAGCTCAGATGATTTTTCTGAAAATTCCCAAAGAGCCCCCAAACCTAAAGGAGTGAACATCAGTACCTAATGGTTGAATATCAGGTACTTGGATACAGATAGGAGGGACATCTACGGCCTCTGAGCATAACAGGCTGCCATGTCCCCTTAAGAAGCCAGCCCAGCATGTACAGAAATGCTTAGCCTTGACTTTGCCTTCTGAGCTCTAGAATGTGTCCACACTGTACTCTCATATGCATTTTTCTCACTCAGTGGAAGTCTGTGGCCACCTTTACCTTCATGGAAGAGGAGACAAAAAGATAAAGTTAAAAAGTACTTCTATTCTGCTCTCCAAGAGGATCATGACACTAAGCATTTCCAACAGGGTGATTGTGAGCAAATCAACCTGACATGCACAGGTGGAAGTCCCTAAGTTGGATTAGGTCCCTAATTACATTAACTATGAGACCAACTCAAAACCACTGCCGTCGAGTCGATTCAGACTCATAGCGACCCTACAGGACAGAGTAGAACTGCATTATAGAGTTTCCATGGAGCTCCTGGCGGATTTGAACTGCTGACCTCTTGGTTAGCAGCCGTAGGTAGCACTTAACAACTGCGCCACAAGGGTTTCCACTATGAGACCACAGGCCCATAATAGATGGCCTGATCCAGTCCCACCCAGTCACATCTGCCATACCAATGAGCAGGGTGATCACTTCTCTGTCCTTAAGCTCTGTCTATTGGGAATGCTCCAGGTTATGAAACTCAACTGCTCTCCCAGCGTAAGAGATGGCTGGATTTGCATGGGCAGCTGGGACTGGTCTGTAATTAACAAAACTCTCGCTTTCCCCAAGAATCTAACCACAAACAGACAACAGGTCCCTGGAGAAATGGAAGGGTGTGGAGAGAAGAAGGGGAGTGAAGCAGAAGCCTCAGAGAGAGTGATAAATGGCTAGACTTTTTGGCTGAACTGGTTATTACTGAGCTGTTTGCCATTTGTCCCATGTATTTTTAAAACATACAGTTAAGGAGCATTTATTAAAATGTTTTTAAGTTGTCCTTCTTAAAAAGAGACTCTGACAGGCCACTCAGTATACTGCAAAGGTGGGTTAAATACTATTATCCCTGCCACAAAGATAGGGAGACATCAGTATAATGGATTACCTTAATTTCCCAGAGACATGTGGTGAATTCATTACTGGAGGGAGAAAAAGGTGAAGAAAAAGAAAATCAGATTTAAGGGGCCTTGGCTGCCTTGGCAGGAAAGCCGAGACAAGTACCAAACCTCCGAGGGTGCCGCTCCAAACACATAATCCTTAGAAATGCAGGCATCTTCAGCAGCTCCGAATTAAAATATGCAGCAAAAACAAATTGACCACACCCCAAACCACGATGGTCCACCAATCTGCCTTGCACTACAGGGAGAGGGGGAAAAGAATCCAGACCCTAATTTAGCTCAGGAGCTTGTTTTCTTACACTGACAAATCTTTCTAAAAATGATTTCCTGATTAGAGTCAAAAGAATGAGGCCAAAACTCTCTGAGATTGTTGTCCTGTCAGCATATTAATCGAGTTCCTTAGCAACCCCCTCCCCTCCACTTTGAGGAAGGAACAGCACCTCTGCCAGTTTGCGCCACATTCAATAACTTGAAGCTGGAGAAGCTTCAGCAACTGTGATGATTCACAGCTTAGGAGTGAGGCTCGGACATGGAGGCTGATGTGAGGATGGAACACTGGCCAGTGGCAGGACCTGGGCAGGCGAATGCAAAAGGAGAGAGGGGAAAGCTGGGCTGCTGCCATGTCCGTGTGTATCTTCGTTGTTGTTGTTGATGCTGTCTTCACAATCAAGTCCTTTGTTGTGTCCACTGTGTACTTTTAGTGCCTTTCAACCTAGGGGGCTCATTTTCCAGCACTACATCATACAATATTTTTTTGTGATTCACTGGGTTTTCATTGGCCGATTATCAGAAGTAGATCTCCAGGCCTTTCCTCCTAGTCCATCGCAGTCTGGGGGCTCTGCTGACACCAGGCCACTCTGGGTAATCCTGCTGGTATTTGAAGTACTGGTGGCATAGCTTCCAGCATCGCAACAACATGCACGTCATCGCAGTACGACAAACTGATAGAGGTGGAAGCTATTCTTACTTGAAACTAAAGCCAAACCAAACCTGTTGCCACGGAGTCATTCCAACTCACAGCGACCCTATAGGACAGAGTAGAACTCCCTCATAAGAAGTCCAAGGAGCAGCTGATGGGTTTCAACTGCAGTCCTTTTGGTAACAGCTGAGCTCTTAACCACTGGGCCACCATGGCTTCTACTTGCAACTATCACCTACAAATTCATAGCTTCACATATAAAAGACACACTAGCAATCGCCTAGGATTAACTCAGCATTTCAGCCCACACAGCTCTTTCCTTTGTGACAGTAGGGATCCCAATACTTCTGCATAGCTGGACTGTCTTTTTCTTCCCAGACTTAAAGACAGAAAAAATGGTAAACAGAAGTCAAGTCCATGAAGAATAAGGAAAAAGTTTTTTCTGAACAAATTTTGTTTTCTTTGTCAGAAACTTGGAGGATAATTGTGGAATTTTCAGAATCAGTTGGAAAGAAAGGAAAATCATGACTTCACTCATTGATTAAACATTTGTTACACATTGACGGTATGCATGGTCCTGTCCTTTGTGATTTCAGATCATTACTTCCAGCAGTGACCCCTATCAATGAACCTTAAAACTAGAAAAGACCATCAGCTCCAACCATCTCATTTTCCAGATGAGAAGAGGAGGTCTGGTGAGGTTGACTTGCCTGGGTCATGACTGATTTACTGACAGATCTAAAGCACGGATTCAAGTATTTCTGCTACAGCTACTAATTCATAAAATAGACTAGATGCTTCAAAACTAGATTTGTATCATCTCAGTTTGAGAAAGGGAAAAGTGAGATTCAGTTTGCCAATATTCACATCCTTGCAGGAGATGATATTATTCCTAAGCCAAAACATATTGGTAAATTCTCTAATTTAGTCAGATGATGTCTCACTTTACATGATAAATGGTTCTAAAAAGTTGCATGCAAATCAAATTTTTGTAAATTGAATTACTTTTTTAAAAGCACAAGACAGATTGCTTTGTAAAGGAACCCTGGGCCGAAAATGAGAAATATTTCTGCAATTTAAATAATAACTACCTCCATAACTTATCTCTTCTGTAAATTCATAATTTAATATTCCTTAGTTTTGTTTATCATCACTTGTTTAAAAAATAAAGATCTATCCTTATACAGCTAGTGTCACCAAGGAGTTTGAAGCACATTAATTATAAATAATAATATGCTCCTACATATCCTTAGGAACTAATAAGGAATTGGTACACCCATTTGACAGATGAGAAAAGTCAAGGCATGGAGTAAAGACAGATCCAAGATCACAGAGGAAATCAATGATATGTACAAGATGTTCAAGTGTTCTTGGTTAGGAATCCTGTGGTTGTGTGTGTGTGTGTGTGTATGTGTGTGTGTGTTTGACAAAATAATTTCATTAAGTGTTGACTTTTTCCAAGGCCAGACACTGAAATTGCAAAGATGAAAGAGATAAGATCCCTCTTCTTAAGGTTCTACAACCTACTGGGAAGAACCCATGCAAACATTAATTCTAACTCAGTTCTGTGCATGAGTCTTGTCTCTTTAACGAAACTTTGAGTTCCTTGGAGGCAGTCCCTATACACTGGGTTATATTCTGTTCTGCTGTGGAAACCCTGGTGGCATAGTCGTTAAGAGCTATGTCTGCTAACGAGACAAGGTTGGCACCTTGAATCCACCAGGCACTTCTTGGAAACTCTATGGGGCTGTTCTACTCTGTCTTATAGTGTCGCTATGAGTCAGAAACGACTCAATAGCAATAGGTTTGTTTTTTTTGGTAGGACATTCTGAGGCAGCTATCAACCCCCAGAGATTCATTCCCCTCATCACACGTATGTGGACATCAAGGAAATCGATGAGGCATCTCAAATGCACATGCTTTAGGAGTCCAGGAAGACAGACTCATATCCTGCTTTCTGTCCGGTCATTTGACTCACCTACAAAACATGGAGAGTAAAAATAAAATAAAATGCTTGATGACGTGTTCACAGGTCAATCCAGGACAACATGTTTTTACTGAATTCCCATCATATATTCAGCCCTAAGCTAAACACTGTCGGGTAGATAAGGAGAGAACTTGTAGGCTCTGCTTCGGAGAAGCCCAAAATTCAATTAGAGAGACAAGGCTCACCCACAAAACTAAGTTAGAGTTAATGTTAACATGGGTTGTTCTCAGTAGACTGTAGAACCTTAACAAGAGGAATATTATCTCCTTTATTTTTCCAATTTTAGTGATTCGTCTTGGAAAAAATCAGTACCCAGTGAAGTTTTGCCACACTAAATTAGGAAAACTTAGGGGGATTGGGAAGAATGTTACCTGCAAATATCTGGAAAGCTGATATAGAAGAGATGGAATAAATACATTCTTTGCCTCTCTAGAATGAAATTTTCTTATCAGCAAAGTGGGGACAATTATAATACCAATCTCATGGTGTTGTTTTGGTGCTTAAGTGGCATGATATATCTAAAGCATTTAGCACCTCTCTGGCACACAGTGGGTACCCAATAAATTGTCGTTGTTGTTGTTGTTAGGCGCTGTCGAGTTGGTTCTGACTCATAGTGAACCCATGTATAACAGAATGAAATGTTGCCTGGTCCTGCGCCATCCTTACAGTGTTAGGTATGTTTGACCCCATTGTTGTAGCCATTCTGTCAATCTATCTTGTTGAATTGTGTCTTCCTCTTTTTTGCTCACCCTCTACTTTACCAAACATGATGAACTACTCCAGGGAATCAGCTCTCCTGATAATAAGTCCAAAGTAAGCAAGAAGTCTCGCCATCCTCACTTCTAAGGAGCCCTGGCGGCACAATGGTTAAGCGCTTAGCCACTAACTAAAAGGTTGGCTGTTCAAACCCAACAACAAATCTCTGGGAGAAAAGACCTGGTGATCTGCTCCCATAAAGATTATAGCCTAGGAAACCCTATGGGGCATTTCTACTGTATCCTATAGGGTCGTTATGAGTCGGAATCAATTAGATGGCACATGAAAATGACAACAGTACCATTAAGTCAGCTCCTACTCATAGCTACCTTATGTATAACAGAACAAAGTGTTAGCTGGCCTCATACCATCTTCGTGATTGTTGATATATTTCAATCCATTGTTGTAAACTATTGTGTCAATCCACTTCATTGAGGGTTTCACTTGTTTTCACTGATCCTCTACTCTTCTAACATGATATCCTTTTCTAGCTCTTATTCTTTCCTGATGATGTGTTCAAAGTAACCCATCCAAAGTCTTTTCATCCTCAATTCTAAGGAATATTCTAGTTGTATTTCTTCAAAGACTGGTAAGTTCATTTTTCTGGTAGTCCAGAGTTTATTCAATACTCTCCACCAACATCACAATTTGCATAGTGCCTGTCGTTTAGATTACAAGGAGCAAAGGCTGTAGTTATGGAGGAATTGATGACAGTTCAATGTGAGGAAGACTATTCCAACAACACTACAGGCTGCACACTAATGGAAGCTACTACATGGACAGCACTCCCCATCCCAGAGACTCCATGGTCATCTCTCAATGAAAATGTCTAGAAAAGTCCTACACCAGAAAATAGTTGGCATATAGCACCAGTTCATTAACCTGTCTGAGAATCAGAACAACCTAGGCAATGTGTTAAAAATAGGGAATTCCCAGATAATCCAATTATTTAACAATTGAGGAAAGGACCAGGAATATGTATTTTAATCAGTATTCCAAGAGATTTTTATGTACCTAGTCAAGCATGGGTCTAACTACCTAAGTTTATCCTTCTAGAGAAAGTTTTGATCCTTCTAAATTCTGAGCTTCTAGGTCCTCCTTCATCCATCCTTGGTCAGTTTCAGATTAACCCATTAACCATTTCCGTCGAGTTGGTTACGACTCATAGTAACCCTGTAGGACAGAGTAGAACTGCCCCAAAGTGTTTCCAAGGAGCACCTGGTGGATTCAAACTGCCAACCTTTTGACTAGCAGCCAAGCTCTTAACCACCGGGCCAACAGGGCTCCAGAATAGTGTCATGGAAAACAAAGTAAATTAGTAAATCTGTAATATTGTATTCAATCCCTGCTCTGCCATTTCCTATCCATATGACTTAAAACAAATTGATTATACTCCAAAAGCTTCAACTTCCTTGTCTATAAAATAGAGATAAAAATGATTACCTTGTGTAGATGTTCTCAGGATTTTTCTAGCACACAATAAGTGCTCAATAAATATTTCATGAACCTAATAGAAAGGTGACTCTCATAGTGTGAGACAAATAAGAGGGGCTTAATAAGCATCAGTTCCATTTCTCACCACCCCCTGACCTTATGCATTATGTAAAGGGTAGCAAGTTCACCTAAACCAAGGAGTTAGACTAAAGGCGAGAAGAGAGCTATGCTTGAAAGGAGGCACCAGAAGAGCAGGAAAATAGCTTGGAGGGTTCCCAAAACAGAAGATTCTCAAACTCTATAGCAGAACAAGAAGAGGAAAAAAAGGTAGTGTATTAAATTTCCAGTGAAGGAGAATGAAAGTATTATAGGTCTTTCTGGATTTTGTTGGGTGTTCTCAATCATTAAATCTGCATTTAGAAATATTTATATTTGCCGAAAACCAAGAGCCCTGGTGTACAGGGAGAATGGAAAAAGCAAGGGACAGGGTCTAATTAATCATCAAGGGGCTGTCACATTGACAACTAGAAGAATTGGAAAGTTACAAAGTACCAGCACCAAACAGCATCAATCACCCAACGATGGTAAATAAATTAATCAAAAATCATTGGGTACCAAAAGGTCTGAGGGAAAAATAAAAGGCAGAAGAGAAAAATGATCAGGAGCAGCGAGCAAGCAAAATAGCAGTGCCTGACCCTATTAAAGCTGAAGTCGTGTACCCTGGCAGATTGCCAGACACTCTACCTCCAGTGCCTCACCCACCCCTAGTCAGAATGTCAAGCACAACTGTGTGCAAAAGTAACTATAGATGTTGTTGTATTCACTCCTGTTACTCCGTTTGTATTGTATGAGCATAGGCAAAAAAAATTTGTTGCCGTCTAGTCGATCCTGACTCATAGTGACCTTATAGTACAGAGTAGAACTGCTCCATAGGGTTTCCAAGGAGCAGCTGTAGCAGTCAAGCCCTTAACCATTCCACCATCAGGGTTCCTGTATGAGCATATTCATCTATTATTTCCATGCCATCCCATACTAGTAAATGGGAAAATATCATCCTTGACATAAGTTGCTGTTGTTAGGTGCCTTTGATTTGATTCTGACTCATAGCAACCCTACATAAAAACAAAACACTACCTGGTTCTGCACCATCCTCACAACCTTTGCTATGCTTAAGCCCATTGTTGAAATCACTGTGTCAATCCATCCCACTGAGGGTTTCCCTCTTTTTTGCTGAACCCCTACTTCACAAAGCATGGCGTCCTTCTCCAAGGACTAGTCACTCCTGATAACATTTTCAAAATACAGGAGACAAAGTCTCGCCTTCCTTGCTTCTAAGGAGCATTCTGGCTGTACTTCTTCCAAGACAGATTTGTTTGTTTTTCTGGAAGTCCATGGTATGTTCAATATTCTTCACCAACACCTTAATGGAAATTCTTCTTTAGTCTTCCTTATTCATTGTCCAGCTTTCACACGCATGTGAGGCAACTGAAAATACAAAGGCTTGGGTCACCTACACTGTGATGGTTAAGACTGTGTGTCAACTTGGTTGGGACATGATTCTCAGTGTTTTGGCAGTTTTATAATGTCATGATCACTTCCCCTGTTGAAATTTGATATGTGATCACCCCCATGATGGAATCTGCTGAGAGGGACCGGCAGGGGCTGGGCCTGTCGTGGCTCACTGCACTCTCAGCCTTCATCTCTCCGCCTCCCACTACCTACTTCCTTCCTGCTTGCCTCGCCAAGGCTTTTGGGTTGTTCTAGATCCTGCAGCTGCCTCTTGTTCATCTGACTTCTGGCTCTTGGGGCTTGAATTAGCAGCTTACCTGCTGATCTTGGGTTCACCAGCCCCTGCAGCTACATGAATCAGGCGAAGGCTTGCAGTCTTGCCTTCCAATCTTGGGATTCATCAAACTCCGCAGTCTATGAGCAAGAGCCCTGCTCTCCAACCTACCAATCTTGGGTTCACCAACCCCTGCGACTACGTGAATCTGGAGAAGCCTCTATCCTGATCCATGGACTTGGGACATTCTAGCTTCTACAATCACATGGGCTGTTTTCTTAATGTAAATCTCTGTATATATGTATATTTATACAATTTGCTGGTTTTGCTTCTCTAGAGAAACCAGCTGAAGACACATATGTTAGTCCTCAAACTGACATCCTTGTTTTTCAACACTTTAAAGAGGCCTTTTGCAACAGATTTGCCCAACACAACACATTGTCTAATTTCTTGATTATTGCTTTCATGGGCATTGATCGTGGATCCAAGTAAAATTAAATCCTTGACAACTTCAATAGGTCATCCTAAATATCATTTTGGAGTCTCTGGGTGGTTCAAAAGGTTAACGCACTCAGCTGCTAAATGAAAGTTTGGTGGCTTGAGTTCACCCTGAGGTACCTCAGAAGAGGCTGGGAAATCTACTTCTAAAAAATCTGCAATTGAAAACCCTATGGAGCACAGTTCTGCTCTGACACACATGAGTTGGAATCAACTCTACAGCAACTGGTTTTTACTGATTTAAATATCACTTTGCCTAAAACCATTCCCTGACTCATTCCTATGCTGCCATATTAGTATGTTCGACTTAAAATTTCACAACTCTCCACCAGCTGGGTACTGAGTCTCTCCTCAGTGATATTGAGGACCCTCACTGACCCAGAATTATGAACTCCTGCACCTACCTTCCCAGCCTGGCCTCTGTTTCCTCAATTACTTACATTTGTCCTTACCTGAAAAAAGGAGTGGTTATGTAGAATATGAACAAGATCACCAGCTTCCCCGCTCTTTTTGCAATCAGGATGCACACACCTACCCCTCTAAGTTCACGCAGGACTATAATTCATGGGACTCAGCTATGGATTAAAAGAATTGAACACTAGATTCTCTATGGACCCACATAGATCATTAAATAAACCAGTAGAGTTTAACAGTTGCTGGTGTTCAAGCCACACTTTTTTTTTTTTACACTTTTTTTTGACATGTTAGATAACATATCCTTTACAATTCACCCACAAGTGATAACTGACGATTTAATTCCATTTAACAGATCCTCAGGTGAATACCTACAGGTTTCCAGGGATGACACAGAAATGAATGAAGCCGTATTCCACATTCTAAAAGCTCACAGACTAGTAAGAGAGATAGAAACCATACAAATGACATGATCCCAAGCAGACTATGATCATGAATACCACAGACATAAGCAATGCACAGTAAAACGAAGCACAAAAATAACTCATGTCACACATTGGAAAAAGCTTCTGGGAGGAGCCATAATTTGATATGACTTGGGAGAAAGTCAAGACTTGGACAGTGAACATAGTGGAAAGGCAGTTAAGACATAAAAATCATCTTGGGTGAGTTCAGGATCTATCTAGGGAACTGTGGGGATACTGGCATTGCTGCACGGAGAGTATAGCCATGATGCAGGCAAGTGAGGATAAGTGTGAGGGAGGGTCCTGTTAAGTACAAAAGTGTCCCTTTGCCCTGAAACAATTCTGACCATCTGGGTGCACAACTCTCTCCCTTCCCTAGACATTCAGAGAGAGGTCACATGGGACAGGCTTTGGGAGTACTGGGAAGACCTACTTGGGTATCTTCTATATCTCTTGATGGGCAGGAGTCTCCAAATACTAAAGCAGTTGAGCAGTAAGCACCAGAGGCTCCAAGGAGCTACTCTCCAGATGAAAACTGCCACCTTTGAGGCCTTGCAAGACATATAACACATGCATATTTGGGAACAAGTGAGTTATGTATAGATCCCATGTACCCAGCCAGGTGATAGTGAGTTATTGAATAGATAATGTATAGATATATTTTGGAAAGCGAGGCACTAAATACACGTAACTGATTAATTGGATGAAACAGACTCAGTAGGTTATCAGCAGCAAGAACTGAATTCTTCATCACAGCTGCCCCTTTTAAGCTGCTCTATGGAATAATTTCTCCTTGCCCCTAAATGAAATTCCTAACAACTCTCATGGCATTTTTTGTTCATTTTCAGATAAAAAACAAACAATCTTTTCTGGGAGCCATTAAAAAGTCCAGTTCTTCATAATATTAAAATTCTAAAATCTCGTCCAATTTACTACTTCACTGGTCAGCCCCTCAGCAGTCTTGGAAGCCTGAAGGGAGAAGGACAAAGTCAGCTCCTTAATGATTTCCTTTTCTGCCTCCTTCCCAAATATGCAGCTCTGATTTCTGGCCCCATGAAGAGTGAGTGCAGGGAGTGAGGTAGGGGATGAAAGGGGCAGGAAAGGCCGTCCTGGAGTGGCACAGTTATAATCTAGCATCAGTGCTTTCTGGATATAGAAAATGTCCAAAGCTAACTCTTTCCCTTCTTGGGTGCTTTTTTGGGGACCCCAATTCCACATTTCCTTGCAAGAACAATGCTGCCTATAGCCCACAGCTCTTACTCAACCACTGGTGGCTTGCAGTTGATCCCTTTCTTGGAGTCACCTCATCTCTCCAGGGTGTCCTATTGGACAGCTAGACATTGTACAGTTCTCTTCTTCGGAATTTCCTCTGCTGCACAAGAAACACATATACTAGGCCTGGTAATACCTTGGAAGGGCAGACCATTCCCAGGATAGCCCTGTTTCTTTTTACTCTGTTGCCTCCAGATTCCAGCTGACCAAAAGATTCCAGTCCTTGTGTTTGCCAAAGTCCAGTGAACACATGTAAAATGTCATGAGTAGTCTCTTCATTATACCGGTAAGCCACTATTTCTCCTTCCTTTATGGTTTGGGGAGGGAAATAATTCACCATACATGGACAACTTTCCCCAAAGGAGTCCTTAATCCTGGACTCCTCTCTTTCATCTCTTTTCCTTTATACCCTGGAGGTGGGTGATGAGCTGATGATGCTGGCAGAACAGCTTGAGGTCACTTTCTTTTCAAGTGCTTTGAAAAATCTAACATATCACTTTAAAATGTGAGGATATTTGGCATATATTTTCCTAAGACTTTGGTCATTTGCTGAAATTTTAAAGAATAAAAAAAGTCTTATATAACATCCTGATAAATGACTGCAAATCCGACTTATAGAGGGTCAAAAACCTTAGAGATCACACAGTACTACTCCCTCCTTTATATATTAGAGAACTAAGACCAGTCCCTCACTTCACCTTTTACTTCTCTTGCATTCCCTGTAAAAAAAAGTAGAGTCTACAAAAAGCTGGAAGAAGACTGAACAACTTCTAGCAGAAAATGGCTCTTCCCTAGCTGTTCATGCAATGTCTGTCTTTGTAAGGCCTGAATAGCCCTCTCTCTCCCAAGAGAAAGGGCCTTTGAGCAAGTCATTGTAGTGCTACTTCCACATGGCAAATGGGACATTCAAGCCTATTGTATTAATCAGAGTAGGTTTACCTTTGATGTGGTAACAAACTCTGAAGCCTCAGTGGATTAATACAACATAAGTTTATTTCTCATTCACTCCAAGCTTTATGTGGGTTAGTGGCCCTCCTGGGCAACTCTCCTCCAAGCAGTGATTCAGGGATCCAGGCTGCTTTTTTCTTGTGGCTCAACCTTATTATGCCTCCTAGGCTGCACTTCAAGATGGTCAATGAGCCAGGTGAAAGGGAGCATGGTAAAGGACATGACCACTTAACTACTTTGTCCCAGAGATGACACATATTACCTCTGCTCACATTTCACTGACCATAATTAGTCACATGGTGAACTTAAATCAAGGGAGAATTGAAAAAGTAGAGGAGCCCGCAGAAATTCAGATAGGACCAAGTCTATACCACCTACTAAGCATCTATTTTATTCAGTAGACAAGTGGATTTCTCCTATTTACTCTGGACACGGAGGTCTGCCCTTTTATTGCATAAAGCTCACCTACCCCCATGTTGTGATTTGATGAAGAGAAGGAATTTTGTATTCTTAATTAGGGGCAGTGTGGTATAGAGGTTAAGAGCACAGACTCTGGAGTCAGAATACCAAGGTTTGAATCATGGTTCCACCAGTTGTTAGCTAAATGACCGGGAGCATGTCACTTAACCTCTCACATCTGTGACATAGAGATAATTACAGTACCTACCTCAAAGGGTTGTTGTGAGGATTCAATACTAATATACCTACAGGACTTAGAACGGTGCCTGGCTCATGGCAATTTCTCTTTGAGTGCTTGGTGCAAATATTGCTGTTTTTATTATCCTCTATACCAAACCCTTTGCCCTGTTAATTAGTTGCTCTTGGCTATTTTAAATTCCCTATTAACAGACAGCACCATGCTGAAAGATGCCAGAGTGCTGTACCTTATTGTTTAGGGGAAGAGGACAAACCTCACCGTCAGCCAAGTTTCTAAGTCATTTTTCCAATCAATTTTCTAGGACCAGCATGATCAAATAGAGCCTTTACAGTCACATTCCAGGCTGGTAAAAATGTTCTATGCTTCAATAGCTCAACGGCTTCACGCTAGCTTTCAGTGGCCTGCAGCTCTCCAAAGAAGGAACTCTGTCCTAAGGGTAAAAGGTTATTTGGTTCCCCTGCCTGACATTCTAGCTCCTGGCCTTCTAGAAAAAGAGAGGCTGTTGTCACAATGCCAGGAAGTGACAAATGATGTGGAGGGAGTGTTATGATACAGCCATCCATCTGCCATCAGAGGCCAGGACCACAAGGGGACTGAAAATGAAGAGGGAAATTGTTAATTGTATGGCTCTAAAGCCTGCCCAAAGGAATTTCAGAGGGAAGTATGTCTTGCCCTCACCCAGAGAGGCAAAATGCACTGCAAGCCTTTAGGAGGCATGCCACCAGCCAGTCAGAACAGAGGCAGAGCTGGGGGAGGGAAACCACCCCAGAGACAGTAAACGGAGTAAGAGGAGGAAACACTAAAGACATGATCATTGCAAAAGCAGGTGTCTGGTATACTTGGAGTGAAAACAAAGGTTCTGCTTCTATCACACATTCTTTGCACAACCCTAGATAAGTCCCTTAGCCACTCAGAGTTGGCAAAACATGTAAAATGGAGATGATAGTATCTTACTTTTGTAAGGTAGGAGGCTATTCTTAAGTTTCCTCCAGAGTCAAAGGCTACATGATTCTTTAAGCTTTGGATTCTCTTTCTTCTCCACAATTCTCTTTGCCTTTAATGTAGAGTTGTTTATTTAGTAAATGTGGGGTGTCAAGGTCCTAGATTGTCTCATTCACCTCCAGTAACAGTTGCCGTCAAATCGATTCAGACTCATGGCAACCCATGTGTGTCAGAGTAGAACTGTGCTCCATAGGATTTTCAATGGCTGATTTTTTGGAAGTAGATCACTAGGCCTTTCATTTGAGGAGGCTCTAGGTAAACTCTAACCTTGAATCTCTCCATTAGCAGTGAGCACTGTTAACCATTTGCAACACCCAGGGATTCCGGTCTAATTTACAAAGCGATATAAATGGAAAAGAGGTTAAATACACATGTAACAAAATTCCTTTCCCAAAAATCACCTCCTTTTTCTAGAGAGTGGGCGCCACCATCACACACAAACATCTGCCTTGGTATGAGGTTCCAGCACATGGGCTGGATCTACCTGAAGAGAAAGACCTGACAATGTAAATAGCTTGTTGCTTTCATTCTCTCAGGCCACAACAGCCTCTCTTGAAAGGATTAGCATATTGCCTCCAGCATGAAGTCTACAGAATCCATATCAAAACAGAAGTGTGGGATTTTTGCTTCTGTCCAAAATGGAATTAAAGGAAACAGGTTTTTCCTCCAACATGAAAGGGACAGGAGCCCTGGTGGGGCAGTGGTTATGAACTCTGCTGCTAACCAAAAGATCGGCTGTTTGAATCTACCAGCTGCTTCTTGGAAACCCTATGGGGCAGTTCTACTCTGTCCTACAGGATTGCTATGAGTTGGACTCAATTGCAATGTTTTTTTTTTTTTTTTTTGAAACAAACATATATGAAGCAATGGTTTTCAAGAAACAGTACATCGGACAATGAAGGACAGTGACCCCTGAGACAGAAGGCACAACTGAGTAGTCTAGAGAGTCTCTCAAGGCAGTAAGCTGGAGCAATTGGTCATCCGTAGGCAAAAAGAAACCTTAACCTAAAGCTCACGCTTTATGCAAAAATTAAATTCAAATGAATCTCAAACTTAAATGTCAAATTATAAAATGCTTAGGAAAAAAAATAGGAGAAAATCTTCAGAGTCTAGTACTAGGCAAGTCTTCTTAGACTTGACACCAAACACACAAACTATAAAAGGGAAAATTGAAAAATTGAACCACATAAAAATTTAAAAATTTGTTCTACAAAAGCACATGTGAAAAGAATGAAAATCCAAGCTTCGAACTGGAAGAAAACACTTGCATACCACATATCCCACAGAAGAGTAGTATCTATTCAAAGGGTCGGCAGTTCAAATCCACCAGGCACTCCTTGGAAACTCTATGGGGCAGTTCTACTCTGTCCTATAGGGTGGCTATGAGTCGGAATCGACTCGACTGCGCTGGGTTTATAATATATAAAGAACTGTCAAAACTCAAGAGGAGAAAAAAAGCCAATAAGAAATGAACAAAACAATATTCACTGAAGAGAATACACAGATGAAAAATAAGTGCATGGAAGTATATTTAAATTCATTAATCATAGAGAAATGCAATTTAAACCACACTGAGATATCCCTATAGGCCTATCAAAATGGTTAAAATAAAAAATAGTGACAATACCAAATGCTGGCAAGGATGGAGAGAAACTGAATGATGCATACATTGCTAGTGAGAATATAAAATGTTATAGGCACTCTGGAATACACCTTGGTAGTTTCTTGTAAAACTAACCGTACAATTACCACATGACTCAGCAATTGTACTCTTGGGCCTTTATTCCAGAAAAAATGGAAATTTATGATCACACAAAAATCTGTTCACAAATGTTCAAAGGAGCTCTATTCTTCAGAGCCAAAAACTGGAAACAGCCCAAATGTCCTTCAGTAAGTGAGTGGTTAAACAAGCCGTGATACATCCGTAACATGGATTAATACTCAGCAATTTAAAGGAATAAACAACTGATATGTCCAAAACTTGGATGAATCTCCAGGAAATTATGCTAAGTGAAAAGAACTAATTCCAAAAGTTTACATATCGTATGATTTCATTTATATGACATTTCTGAAATGACAACATTACACAAATTAAGAACAGATTAGTTGTTCCCAGGGGTTAAAGATGAGGGGGGAAGGCAGCACAAAGAATCTTTGTGTTAACGGAACTGTGCTACATCTTGACTGTGGTGGTAAACACATAAACTAAACCTATGCGTGTGGTAAAATTGCTTAGGACTAACCACACACACACAAATAAGTAAAAATGAAAAAGTAAAATGGGAAATTTTAACAAGATTGATGGATTGTATCAATGCCAATATCCTGGTTGTGAGACTGTAATATAGTTCTGCAAGCTATTATTGAGGAAAATTGGAAAGCAGGATTTTTCTGTATTATTTTTACAACTGCATGTGAATCGACAATTATCTCAAAATGAAAGGTCTTTGTTTTTGTTTTTACAGCAGACAGTTTTAGATTGGATTAAAAAAAATAAGACCAACCTTATGCTACCTACAAGAAAATACTTAAGATATAAAGACATAAATAGGTTAAATATAAAAGGATGGGGAAATATGTATCATGTTAACATTAATTGAAAGAAAGCTGGAAAAGTTATATTCATATCAAAGTAGATTTCAAAGGAGGTCATGTCATAATGGTAAAGAAGGCAATTCACCAGAGTCACACGCCACCCTCAATATTAATGCAACTTACTACAGAGCTTCAAAATATATGAAGCAATAATTGATAAAACCTCAAAAATAAAAAGCCAAATTCACAATTATAGTCAGAAATTTTAACATTCATCTCCCAATAATTAATAGAATAAGTGCAAAGAAAATTAGGAAGCAGACAGAATACTTGAACAACACTATCATATGTGCATTTAAAGACTTATCCACAAATGTTCATAACAGTATTATTTATAAGAGCCAAAAACTGGAAAAAACCCAAATGTTCATCATCAGCTGAATGGATAAACAAACTGTGATACAGCCATACAATGGGATACTACTCAACAATAAAAGGAAGGAACTATTGATACTTACAAAAACACAGATGAATCTCAAAATAATGACATTGTATAAAACAAACAAGTCAAAAGAGTACATACTGTAGGATTCCATTTATATAAAATTTTCAAATATGCAAACTAATCTATAGTGACAAAAGGCAGATCACTGATTACTTAGGGATGGGGAAAGGATGGAGCAAAATAAGTACTGGGAGGGGGAGTTTCCAAATGGACTCAAAACAACTTTTGTGAGCGACAGTTTATTTTCTAAATTTTGGTGATAATTTCAGGGGTCTATACCTAAGTTTATTTATAACCCCATCTGACTGTCAGTTTGTCATACTGCAGTGTACTGAAACTTGCTCTTAAATGTCAAGTAGCCAAAACAAATGGAAAAAATGATGAAGTAAAACGGCCGAACAGAAGATGTCAAAGGGTAGCTTGAGAAGGCAAAATATTATAATAATATGTGCAAAGACCAGGAGTTAGAAACTCAAAAGGGAAAAACACTCTCAGCATTTCTCAAGCTGAAAGAACTGAAGAAAAAATCCAAGCCTCCAGTTGCAATACTGAAGGATTCTATGGGGAAAATACTGAACAACATAAGAAGCATCGAAAGAAGGTGAAAGGAATACACAAAGTCAATGTACCAAAAATAACTGGTCTACATTCAACCATCTCAGGTGGTAGGACATGATCAAGAACTAATGGTACCGAAGGAAGAGGTCCAAGCTGCACTGAAGAGGACTGTGAAAAGCAAGTCTCAAGGAATTGACGGAATACCAACTGAGATATTTCAACAAACGGATGCAGTGCTGGAGGTGCTCGCTTGTCTATGTCAAGAAATTTGGAAGACAGCTCTCTGGTCAACTGACAGTAAGAGATCCAAATCTGTGACCATTCCAAGGAAAGGTGATCCAACAGAATGCAGAAATTATCAAACAACATCATTAATATCACACACAAGTAAAATTTTTCTGAAGGTCATTGAAAAGCAGTTGCAGCAGTACATAGACAGGGAACTGCCAGAAGTTCAAGCCCTATTCAAAGGACATGGAGCAAGGGATATATCGCTGAGGTCAGATGGGTTTTGGCTGAAATCAGAGAATACCAGAAAGATGTTTATCTGTGTTTTGTTGACTATACAAAGGCATTTGACTGTGTGGATCATAACAAGTTATGGATAACATTGCAAAGAATAGGAATTCCAGAACACTTAACTGTGCTCATGTGGAACCTGTACATAGGCCAAGAGGCAGTTGTTCGAACAGAACAAGGGGATACTGCATGGTTTAAAATTAGGAAAGGCATCATCGGGGTTGCATCCTTTCACCATACTTAGTCTATATGCTGAGAAAATAATCTGAGAAGCTGGACTATATGAAGAAGAACACAGCATCAGGGTTGGAGGAAGACTCGTTAACAACCTGCAGTATGCAGATGACACAACCTTGCTTGCTGAAAGAGGAGTTGAAGCACTTACTAATGAAGATCAAAGACTACAGCCTCATTTGCACGTAAAGAAAGCATAAACCAAAAGAAACCCACTGCCGTGGAGCTGATTCTGACTCATACTGGCTCTATAGGACAGAACAGAACTGCCCCATAGAGTTTCCAGGGAGCACCTGGTGGATTTGAACCGCTGATGTTTTGGTTAGCAGCCGTAGCACCTAACCACTACACCACCAGGGTTTCCAAAGAAAGCATAAGTCCTCACAAATGGACCAATAAGCAACCTCATGATGAACAGAGAAAATACTGAAGTTGTCAAGGATTTCATTTTACTTGGATCCACAATCAACCTTCATGGAAGCAGCAGTCAAGAAATCAAAGGATGCATTGCATTGGGCAAAGCTGCTGCTGCCAAAAAAAAACCTCTTTAAGGTTTTAAAAAGCAAAGATGTCACTTTGAGGACTAAGGTCCACCTGACCCAAGCCATGGTATTTTTAATTACCTGAAATGCATGCAAAGGCTGGACAATGAATAAGGAAGATCAAAGAAGAATTGATGCCTTTGAATTATGGTGTTGGCAAAGAATGTTGATTACACCATGGTCTGCCAGAAGAACTAACAAATCTACCTCAGAAGAAGGACAGACAGAATGCTCCTTAAAAGTGAGAATGGTAAGACTTTGTTTCATGTACTTTGGACATGTTATCAGGAGGGCCCAGTCCCTGGAGAAGGACATTTTGCTTGGTAAATTAGAGCATCACTGAAAGAGAGGAAGACCCTCAAGGAGATGGACTGACAAAGTGACATAGCAATGATTGTGAGCACGGTGCAGGGCTGGGCAGTGTTTCATTCTGTTGTGCATAGGGTTGCTGTAAGTCGGAACCCAACTGGATGGCACCTAACAACAACAACAGGAAGGTGCTGTAGCCACATCCAGGTCACTGGCTGAACCTTGCTTCTTCATTCTGACTTTCTTTCTTTACGCTTTTTTCAAGTTAACAGATCACAAGAGAAACAGAAAGCACTGATCTTCCTCCCCCACCCACCCCCTTCACTAAGCCACAGAAGAATTATTGAAGTTTTCCATGCCCTTCTGCAGATGTTTCATGATCAAATTTCCCATCATTAGGTTAAAAGTAATTTCTCCTGCACCTTACACTCCAATCAACTGGTTTAAAAAAAAAAAAAAAAAAAGTCAATAGGTTGACAGGCTTAGAAGTGGATAAAGATATTAGCAGGAAACTGCTGGTTCTAACAAGTATCAGACAAATAATGATCAATAGTTTTTTTATCTCCTAATGTCTGAGTGGTGGTTGGGCAGCCTCCAGCTAAGAACTCCACTGACAACCCCAGTGTTGTTTCCAGGAGGGAGGGCGAACTAATTTTGATGAGGCCTGAGAAATGTACCCTTCACACACACCTAGGTCTCAGTCACCATGACCCTAGCAGTTGAGTTGAGCTTGATTTTTCTCTCTACATTCTGTAATCACCAGGTTCTTCTTCTCCCAGGTTATCCCCTCTCTTTATCCTTACTGCCTCCACGAAGACCAAGGACTCTATCAATATGTCTGACTACAGGAAAAGGGATCTTGGTCCATGAAGACTAATTGCATTCTATCATTTCTTCCCTGGAGAGCTGTAAGGAGGTGCCTAACATCATTCAGGAAACCCTGGCAGCCTGTGGTTAAGAGTTTGGCTGCTTACCAGGAGGTTGGCAGTTCAAATCCACCAGGCTCTTCTTGGAAACCCTATGCGGCAGTTCTATCCTGTCCTATAAGGTTGCCATGAGTCAGAAGCGACTTGACAGCAATGTTTTTTTTTTGTTTGTTTTTAACATCATTCAAGAAGCCCTAGTGGCACAGGGGTTAAAGAGCTCGGCTGCTAACTGAAAGGTTGGCATTTGGTACCAACTAGCTGCTTTGTGAGAGAAAGATGTGGCAGTCTGCTTCTGTAAAGGTTTACAGCATTGGAAACCCTATGGGGCAATTCTACTCTGCCCTGTAAGGTTGCTATGAGTCATAATTGACTCCACGACAGTGTTTTTTGTTCGGTTTTGTTAACATCATTCATGTCTATTTCAAATGCTAAAGTGAGGATTGAGTGTTCTTCATTAGCTGCCCTTCAAATTTCTTCTCTACCCCAGCCTCCTTTCTCCTTTGTCAACATATCTGCCTCATGCATCAGCCAAGACAAGGAGCCTGTTCGCTCTCCACCTACTTTCTGTTCATTAATTCTTTCCTTTCTGCCTTTGCTGAGCTGCTGCCTCTAGCTAACATGCTCTTTCCCTAGCTACCTGTGTCAATCATTTTCATAAGTTTTTATTCAAAAGCTCTACCACATTGTACTATGATTAACTCTACCTCATTTTGATGACCTTTTTCCTCTGCCCTCCTCCCCATTTCCTGACATAAATTTGCCAGATATCATCTCACTTGGGGGCCATGCTGCTATGGGGTTGGTGATGTACCCTGTAGGGTAAATTGGCAAATTACTTCCCCAATGAGAGGTAAGCAAATGCCTCTTAGACTGCACAGACACGTGATAGACATTCAACATGTTTGTGAGTAGATAAATGGAACACAAATATGCATAGGTATGTCACTCAACATAGCAAAGCATTTCCCAAAGTCTGTCAAATGGAACACTAATTTCCAGGATGCTAAGGGGTATTGAGGAAACCCTGGTGGCGTAGTGGTTAAGTGCTATGGCTGCTAACCAAGAAGTTGGCAGTTCAAATCCACCAGGTGCTCCCTGGAGACTCTATGGGGCAGTTCTACTCTGTCCTGTAGGGTCACTGTGAGTCAGAACTCATGACTCGACGGCAGTGAGTTAATGGGTATTGAAGGAGCCCTGGTGGCACAGTGGTTAAAGCGCTGAGCTGCTAATCAAAAGGTCAATGACTGGAACCCACCAGCTGCTCTGCAGGAGAAAGATGTGGCAGCCTGCTTCTGTAAAGATTATAGCCTTGTAAACCCTATGGGGTCACTCTGAGTCAGAACAGACTTGACAGTAACTCGTTTGGTTTTTTTCTAAATGGGTATTGTGGTTTTCTTTTTAAGGAGTTCCATGACCAAATAAGGATGGCGAATGTTAAATTAAAGAAAGTTAAAAATATTTCTTTATGCCTGAAAGTCTCACAACCTTCCATATGATCAGATAAAAAATTCTCTCCAAGAAGGAGACATATTATATGTCACTTCCAAATTATATGATAATAGAGGCCTGTATTCATAGAGCATCTCACAAATTTAGCATTTCATGAAGCACTCTTTGGGAAACATTTCCCTAAAACATTTAGAACAAACCCATACACACAGGCTCATTTTAGGTCCCTGGAACGAGAATCTATTTTTTCCCATAGCCTCAATTTAGCAAACTATACCAAACTTTTTCTCTACTTAAGCCTTACATGGATGGCCCTAGTGCACCATATCAGTCTGTGCTAAAAAAAAAAATAATAAAAAAAACCTAATAAAAGTCAAAACTACTGGCAAGCATTGAAATCAAAATCATTCCACAATGAAATTTATAGCAGAAAACACCTTCTAGCAACAAGCCAAAATGCAGAAAAAAAGAGTTATACCTAAAAATCAAACTGTACCCCTACCACCTGTTCAGCAATCAATACACCATTACCCTGTCTACAGAAGTGGTTTGCAAGTAACTCTTCCAAGGCTGCAATAGGGCAAGAGAAGGACTGGCGAACTGCCTTGAATTGCTTACTAGCCTAGAGTAGAACCTTAAGATTCTGGACACATGTCTGGGGAAAAGCATGGACAGTGCAACCCATACTGTAAGCAAATGTATTTAGGCCATGAAGCAAGCCATGGAGTCAACTAAATCCTTTGTGCAGAGAAAGAGACTAACCTGAGACCCTTACTCCATCCCTTGAAAATAAAATGTCCTCTTCCTTTGCAAAAGCACTTTACACAAAACAAATAGCCAAGAAATCACACCACAGCATCTATGAAAAGATGGTGACAAGAACGACGAGGGATCTGAGTCCTAGAAGGAAGTGCTAAAGGAAAGAGGAAGATTTACCCACTGAAAAGAAAACTCAGAGAGTAAAACTGCCTGTCTTCCAATGTCTGAATAGCTCGCATGTCAGGAGTATAATTTGTGTTATTTCAATGGCAGTTACAAAGAGGTAAATTTGGACTTAATATTAAGTTGTTGTTAGGTGCCGTTGAGTCGGTTCCAACTCGTAACGACCCTATGCACAACAGAACGAAACACTGTCCGGTCCTATGCCATTCTCACAATCATTATGCTTGAGCCCATTGTTGCAGCGATTATGTCAATCCACTTCGTTGAAGTTCTTCCTCTCTTTCACTGATCCTCTACTCTACCAAACATGACGTCTTTCTCTGGGGACTGGTCCCTTCTAATAAGATGCCCAAAATATGTGAGAGGACATATCACCTTCCTCGCTTCTAATGAGTGTTCTGGTTGTACTTCTTCCAAAACAGATTTGTTCGTTCTTCTGGCAGTTCACGTATATTCAATATTCTTCACCAATACCATAATTCAAAGGCATCAATTCTTCTTTGGTTTTCCTTATTCATTGTCCACCTTTCACATGCATATGAAGAAATTGAAAATACTATGGCTCAAGTCAGCTCACCTTAGACCTCAGAGTGACATCTTTGCTTTTTAATACTTTACAGAGATCTTTTGCAGCAGATTAATATTAAGAAAACTTTGTAACTCTGTGCAGATGTCACAGGGGTCATCTTGCTCTTTAGGATCTAAAAAGATTGCCTTGAGCGACCACGCCATAGGTTTTGAAAAATCTAATTGCTTTACGAGAATCACTAATGTGTATGCCTTGGTGAGAAGGGATGCTAGATTTATATATCTCTGGGTTTCCATCTAAAACTAAGAATATATGTGTCTACAGAGCCCTTCGATCTCACCAAGAGAAGCAAATATACTAGAGAAGGTTTTTACACATGCAAACCACACTGAACGGCATCCATGAGCATCCATGTGTCATGAAAATTTTCCTGGACAAATTGTCAAGGTCCAACTTAGTGGTACGTTTGGGGACCCTGCTATTCAGTGAGGGACAGAGATAAATCTCTCAAAGCTCTGACCTGAGAATGTGTACCAGCAGCTTCTAGAAGTTAAAAAGTGTGTTTTTGCCTACTGGAATTTTACCTCTGCTTAATTGAAGTAAGAAAGTTTCAATCGAAATAGCTCAGTAAGTTCACACTTTGACACTACTCCCTAGCTTCGAACATGTAGCGATGATAGATTCAAAACAACAACTGCAACAACAATAACAATAATACAGCCAGGTTCAGAGAAAAGTTAAGGTCTTAATGGACCAGAAACAGAACAGCAATTCAAAAACAGTTTTGAAATCACAAGACTGTTGGGCTCCAGACTGAAACACAGGCAATGGTAACCTGGAGTTTGATTCTTCTGTGATAATGGGATATTCAAACCAGGCTCACTGTTTAAACTAGGGGATGGAGTTCGCCTATACCTCCCTGCTTTTGCCACCCCCCCCCCCGCCCCCGGCCACATACACACAAATCAGTTGATAAAGGAGACAGAAAATAACTGCCCCCAAGTCCTTCAGCAGGGTATGACCTATAATAGGCTACTGGTCTGCAGACGCATAGAAATACAAATCCAGCCCCAAGACTGGGCTCTAACCAAGGCATCCACTAGGGTCTATAATTTTCCTGGTTAAAAGAATTGGCAGGAAACCAAAAACACCATTATAAGATCTGTTGGGTATTAGGGTACTGTGTGATGGCAACTACAAAACCACTCAGACAGGAGTGAGCATATGCAGGAGAAATAAGAGAGAACAAGAACATCAAACAACAAATGAACAAAATCTCCCCTCAAAAGAAGTCAAAACTCCAAAGCAGGTAAAGAAATACAACAATAAGAAAAGTAGCTAACAAAATAAGAAACTGAAACACAAAATCAATCCAGATACTTTTATAGAAGAGTGTGGAAATCAGTTTATGTGGACTAATGAAAGAATGTTGTTGTTGTTGTTGTTAGATACTGTCGAGTAGAGCACTTAACCATTGTACCTTCTAAATAAGCAAAAATCTACGGTGAAAGCAAAAATGAAACAAGAAAGTTATATGAAAATGAACTAACAAGAAATCTTAGAAATGAGAATTATAGTAATGGATTTAAATGATTTTTTGAAACAATAACTGGAATAAACTGCTGCCTAAAAACAGAGCTGACAGCAAATGAGAATGGAAACAGAATTTTCCATGATTGGAAGAAGACATAAATCTTTAGAACAAAGTGCCTTCTATTTATCAGAGAAAAATAAAAGATAAATCTATCCCTTGACATATCATACTGAAAGTACAGACCATTAAGGATAATGAGAAAAATCTTAAAGTCTATCTTTGAAAAGAGGACTATCAGATTCAGATTGATAGCAGGCTTCCCATAATTAACACCAGATACCAAAAATATACTCAAAAAGTTGAAGGAAAAAATACTTTCAATCTAGAGTATTATATCCAGCTAAACTATTATTCAAGACAAAATGTAAAATAAAGTCATTTTGCAGTCATAAAAAATGAAAAGAGATGGAATATACAACATATAAGAAACAATTGGGGGCACAGAAAAAAATTGATGATATGTCATTAAAATATGTATTTTCAAATGAATAAGTGCTTGACTAGTCATCAAGAGGTTAGTTCAAACCCACCAAGAGGAGCCTCAGAAAAAGTTCAAACCCACCAAGAGGAGCCTCAGAAAACAGCCCCAACAAACTGTTTCTGAAAGGTCACAACCTTGCAAATTCTATGGAACAGTTCTACTCCACACAAACGGACCCACCATGAGTCAGAATCAACTCAATGACAACATATATCATTATATATATTGATATATATATGCTACTAGTGCCCCCTACTACTCTGAAATGAAATTTATGGATAATACAATATTTCCTCTACACACAATTTCAGGAATAACTGCTCCCAAGTGCTTCAAGGAGCAATGACCTATAATAGGCTACGAGGTAAACACATATGGCTCAGGTAGCAAACCATCAGACTGGAGGGTAGAGTAATCTCTCAGTGGGTAGGGAGCAGCATGAGTAGGCAGTACCTGGAGATTAGTTACACACAAGGTGATTGAGAAAACAAGCAAATAAATTGACAATGTGCAAGCTGGGTTTTTCACTACTGAGGATGGAGATACAAATATGGAAAGGGGAAGGTTAGAATAAACCATATGATGCTGGATTTTATTTAGAGATATTGATGTGAATTTACAGTTTCTTATAGATAGATAGATGATAGATAGATAGACAGACAGATAGATAATAGATGATAGAGAGATAGATAGAGAGAGAGATGATGATAGATAGACAGACAGACAGATAGACAGACAGACAGACAGGTAGACAGGTAGGTAGGTAGGTAGGTGGATAGATGGATAGATGGATAGATTAGATGATAGATAGATGATAGATAGATAGATAGATAGATAGATAGATAGATAGATAGATAGATAGATAGATAGATAGATAGATAGATAGATAGACAGACAGACAGATAGACAGATAGATTAGATAGATAGATAGATGATAGATAGATGATAGATAGGTAGGTAGATAGATAGATGATAGATAGATAGATAGATAGATAGATAGATAGATAGATAGATAGATAGATAGATAGATAGATAGATAGATAGATAGATGATAGATAGATAGATGATAGATAGATAGATAGATAGATAGATAGATAGATAGATAGATAGATAGATAGATAGATAGATAGATAGATAGATAGATAGATAGATAGATAGATAGATAGATAGATAGATAGATAGATAGATATAGAGTATATAGATACAGATATGTAGAGATCTACAGATGACCTAGGTTTGTCTGTTTAGGGGACCTAGAAGCAATGGCACACCAGTAGCAAGGAACACACCCAGATATTGGTTTCTAAAAGGAATCAGGGATTCCTGGCAAATTTGAGAGCTGGGACAGGGAGCATACATGCTTGGACCAACTTATGCCAGAATGATAGGAACATATCCCAAAGAAACCTGGGACAATCTGGGCATCAAAGTAAATGATGCTGGTAAGGCACTATAACCCATTGAATAAATAGGAACCCTTGAGTACACACTGAGATAGATAGACTGTTTTTGTTGTTGTTAGGTGCCATTGAGTCAGCTCCCACTCATAACTACCTTATGTATGAAACACTGCCTGGTCCTGAACCATCCACACAATTGTTGCTATGTTTGAGTGCACTGTTGCAGCCACTGTGTCAATCCATCTCATTGAGGGTCTCCCTCTTTTTTTCAGCCTTCTACTTTACCAATGTGATGTCTTTCTCCAGTGGTTGGTCCCCCCTAATGACATATCCAAAGTTAAAGAGACAAAGTCTCTCCGTCCTTGCTTCCAAGGAGCATTCTGGCTGTACTTCCTCCAAGACAGATTTGTTCGCTCTCTGGCAGTCCATGGTATATTCAGTATTCTTCACCTACCAACACCGTAATTCAAAGGCATCAATACTTCAGTCTTCCATATTCATTGCTGAGCTTTGGCACACATGTAAGGTGATTGAATATACCGTGGTTTAGGTTGGGAGACCGTACTCATCAAAGTGACTTTTTTTTTTTTAACATTTTAAAGAGATCTTTGTAGCAAATTTGCCCAATGCAATGCATCATTTGATTTCTTGACTTCTGCTTCCATGAGCATTGACTGTTGATTCAAGAATGAAATCCTTGACAACTTCAACTCCTTCGCCATTTATCATGATGTTGTGAATTGGTCCAGTTGTAAGGATTTTTCTTTTCTTTATGTTCAGATGTAATCCATACTTAAGGCTGTAATCTTTTACCTTCATCAGTAAGTGCTTAAAGTCATCTTCACTTTCGGCAAGCAAGGTTGTGTCATTTGCATATCTCAGGTTGTTAATGAATCTTCCTTCAAGCCTGATGATAGAAAGACCAGCAGATAGGAAAAAAAAAAAAAAAACCAGTTGCCATGAGTTTCTTATGACTCATAGCAACCTTACAGGACAGAGCAGAACTGCCCAAAAGGGTATCCAAGGAGTGGTTAGAGGATTCAAAAGGCCAAACTTTTGGTTAGCAGCCATAGTTCTTAACCACTGTGCCACCAGGGCTCCAGATAGATAGATTCAAACCCAACCCATTGCCGTTGAGTCAATTCAGACTCATGGCAACCTTACAGGACAGAGTAGAACTGCCCTATAGGGTTTCCAAGGAGTGGCTGGTGGATTGGAACTGCCGACCTTTTGGTTAGCAGTTGAGTTCTTAACCACTGTGTCAACAGATAGATAAATAGATATGTGAAAATTCTACCTTCCAGTAGAAGTCAACTCATAAGTGTTGAGGAATGATGGAATTATAAAATTACCATTTGACAATAATTATAATAATAACTGATTTAGGCAAAAATATTGATAGATGCTTAGTTATAGGGTAAAGATTTGGTGAGGAAGAGATTATGTACATAGCTTCGAAGTGCCTCCTCTTAAAAGTACTTATTACTTTACAGTGGATAAGCCTGGTAGTCATCATCTTAAGTGATAAAAATTGATTTTCTATTTTTACCAGTAATGGGAAAATGAACATCATGCTTTCTGATATGATTTACTGAGAAGAACACAGCAAAATTTCTGTGATGTTTATGCCCAAAATATGTGACCTGAATCTACTGATGAGGAAAAATCATGAAAAACCAAACTGTGGGAGTCTACCAAGTAACTGGCCTACACTCATCAAAAAATTGTCAAGGTCCTGAAAGACATGGAAAAATGAGGAACTGCTCCAGATTGAAGGAGACTAAAAAAAACTTGACAACTAAATGCATTGAGTGACACTGAATTAAATCTTGGACCTATTAAGAACTTATCAGGGCAATCAGATTCTGTGAAAAGGGTTTGAAATAGCTATGTATGTAATGGTAGTATAATATCAACTTCCTAATTGTAAGAGGTGTACTGTGGCTTTATAGGAAAATGTCCTCCTTAGTTTTAGGAAATACACAGAGAAATGACCAGTGCATTTGCCATTGAGTCAATTCCTACTCATGGAGACCCCATGTGTGTCATAGTAGGGCTGTGCTCCATAGTTTTTTTTTCAGTGACTGATTTTTCAGAAGTAAATAGCCAGGTGTTTCTTCCAAAGTGCCTCTGGGTGGCCTCAAATGGCCAACCTTCATTTAGTAAATGAGTGCTTAATTTTTTGTAGCACCCAGGGACTCCACACACTGAAGTACTTAAGGGTAATGTGATATCATTTACCTTTAAGCTTAAATGCTTTTAAAAAAGAAATGTGACCAGAACTAGATGGTGCCCAGCTACAACCGATGACTGCCCTGACAAGGAACACAACAGAGAACCCCTGAGGGAGCAGGAGAGCAATGGGATGCAGACCTCAAATTCTCTTTAAAAGACCAGACTTAATGGTCTGACTGAGACTAGAAGGACCCCGGTGGTCATGGCCCCAGGCCTTCTGTTGGCCCAGGACAGGAACCATTCCCAAAGCCAACTCTTCAGACAGGGATTGGACTGGACAATGGGTTGGAGAGGGATGCGGGTGAGGAGTGAGCTTCTTGGATCAGGTGGACACTTGAGACTATGTTGGCATCTCCTGCCTGGACAGTGCAAGCAAGAGGGTGGAGGGGGTTAGAAGCTGGCCAAATGGGCATAAAAAGAGAGAGCGAAGGGAGATAGCAGGCTGTCTCATTAGGCGGAGAGTAATTGGGAGTGTGTAGCAAGGTGTATATGGGTTTTTGTGTGAGAGACTTGACTTGATTTGTAAACTTTCACTTAAAGCACAATAAAAATTATTTTAAAAAAATTCTGTAAATGCTTGGGAGGATGATTAACCCATAAGACATAATAAAGTGGCTGGATGCTCTGTGTCTTTACATAGACTCACCAGAAATGAGGCAGCTACGAATGCAAATTGCTACAGGTATGCTGTAGGGAAACTCCAATACCGTGAGAGGTGTTTCCATTGGTGATAATGATTTCCCATAATCAGAATAACACGAAAAACTCTTGGTAAATTCCTGGACATAACAAAATACAATCTGCTCTTAATTTACATGTAGACACATTCCCTGGAAATGGCAGAGAAGAACTGTACAAAAATACTTTGTGTTTATATGTAGAATGGTTAATATCTAGGCTCAGCTAACTATCAAAAAGTTTTCACCTACAACAACGTTCATGGAGAAATTTGAAATCGATTCAGGATGTCTTGAGCTGCCAGTTTTTGAGGTGGTTATTTAGGACAACGAACCAAACTGAAAGTAAAAATCAAAACTTTATTCACTTGCTTTGACAGTGCAAGCAAGAGGCAAAGAAAAAGTGGCTTATTTCCCCAGTGTTCCATTTTTCCCCAGTTAATAATGGCACCAGGGGAGGATCATGTGCTATTAAGTGCAGGCAGGGGGAATAGTCTCACTGCTGAAGAGGCCCAAACTTAGGGCTCCTGCCTCCTACTGGACCCACTGGCCAGGGGGAAGAGAGAGGGAAAGGCTATGAGTGGAAAAGTAGTGAGTCACGGTGGAGAAAAGAGGCTTAGGCAAGGCCCCTGTCTTAGTTATCTAGTACTGCTATAGCAGAAATACCACAAGTAGAGAGATGGCTTTATCAAACACAAGTTTATTCTCTCACAGTCTAGGAGGCTAGAAATCAAAATTCAGGGTGCCAGTTCCAGGGGAAGGTTTCCTCTCTCTGTCGGTTCTGGAGGAGGGTCATTGTCATCAGTCTTCCTCTGGTCTAGGAGATTCTTGGCACAGGAACTTCAGATCCAAAGGATACTCTCTGCTTCCAGCACTGCTTTCTTGGTGGTATAAGGTTCCCCCCCACCACCCCTCGCCACCATCTCTCTGCTTGCTTCTCTCTTTTATATCTCAAAAGAGATTGGCTTAAGACACAATCTAATCTTATAGATGGAGTCCTGTCTCATTAACATAACTGCCGTTAATCCCATCTCATTAACATCATAGTGATAGGATTTACAACACATAGAAAAATCACATCAGATGACAAAATGGTAGATAATCACACAATGCTGGGAATCATGGCCTAGCCAAATTGGGACACATATTTGGGGGGGACACAATTCAATCCATGACAGCCTCCAATAAGGTGGTCCCAACGGAAGCATCTGGGAAGTGCCTCAGCTGAGCCTGCAACAAGGAGGTCTCTGAATGGAGGATTCCGAGCCAAGAAGGTAGATAGATATGAGCACGGGTGAGCTATGGGGCACTTGAGTTCTTGACTTAGTGCCCTCCAGAAAACTATAATGCACTGGCTGTGTACCAAGTCTGGTGAGGGGAGGATATCTCTCCCCCCTCCCCCACGATGAGATCTGCCAGGCAAAGCAGTGTAATTCCCTATGCTAGGGCCTGAAAGATCTCACATAGGATTTTGGCACAGAGGGGGGCTCGTCAGGATGTGGGACAATTCTTCCTGTACAGGACTCAACTCTGCCCCTCCCACCCACACCACTGTGTCAAACAAAGAAGACTCACACATTTCCAAATGTGCCTTCAGAGGGGATACTTCTCCAGAGGTCAAGGGGGCATTATTGCATGGAGTTGGGGCTTCTTCCAGAGATGTACAGATCCTTCAACAACCGATTAGACTGGGAACAGAATCACCAGCACATGGTCTAGAGATTTGTGAACCCTTGACAAGCAGTGATCAATCCCTGCCCCAGCAGACATCAGAGCTAAAGAAGATTGGAAATTTCAGCTCAGAGCAATTGCTTTAAGCCATTCTACAATGATACACCCACCACAGGCAAGTGATAAAACTCTCTATGAATGAGTGAACAGGTCACTTTTTTGATTTGCTGTAACAAACAATACAGACGTTGTCTGGAAAGAGGTCAGCAAGTTCAAGGAATGAGAAGTGTAAATAAAAAAAGAAACATGCCAACATGCCCTTAGATGCACAGTTAGAAATGGTCAAGCATTGCAGCTGGGGAACAGAGCCAAGTTTCAAAGGCTTCCTGGATGTTGCTACTGCTGTGGTCACTTCTCTGCTATCCGGAGGCTCCAACTTTATCATCTTTGAAGGTTAGTAATAGTTATGCGGGTTTGCTGAACAAAATGTCCCCATTACCTCTCCGTTTCAGCTTCCACCTCAGGTATGGTCATGGAGAATATCTAAAAAGCAATACAGGAGTCTCCTCAAGTGTGTTGTTGTTGTTGTTAGGTGCCATCCAATTGATTCTGATTCATAGTGACCCTATATAACAGAGTAGAACTTCCTCAGAGGGTTTCCCAGGCTGTAATCTTTATGGGAGCAGATTGCCAGATTTTTTCTCCCATGGAACGATCAGTGGGTTCAAATAGCCAACGTTTTGGTGCTGAGCACTTAACTATCGTGTCACCAGAGGATTATTTCTGGAACTTTTCATAACTTGACTGGATGGGGCTACACTGAGATCCTTGAGTGATCACAGAGGATCAAGTTCTTGGAGTCACAGTGTTCCCAAGGGAAGAATCACAAATTCTGCCATCTTTAGAGTAAAACTATGAGTGCTTAACATGTTGTAGGTGTTCAAAAAAATCATAACTATTGTTATGATTTCTATTATTTTCTGTTCACAAACACAGATGAAAAATCAGCAGCCTCTCAGCTAGTTTGTGAGCCTCCAAATTCAATATTTACAAAATGCAAGTGGGTCCATAAATCTGTAAAAATTATTTTCACCTGAGAAACATTTTACTGTCAATCTTTTCACATTTATTTTACCTAATTAAAAAAAAAAAAAATGAAACATACCAACCAAAATTTAAGCCATTAAGTGCACTAAATAAAAGTAATTTCCCAAAGATGAGTCAAACAGGTTATGTGCGTGAATAAAAGTTGACCAACTGGAAACCCCTTAGAGACCTGCTTCCCAGTGGGAAGATGGGGAGACTGTTCTCTCTTTTTCAGAACATTTGGATCCATCAAAAATGCAGCCAAGTAAATTGGCCTCTCTTCCTTCCTACTTCCCAAGTATCCTCCTGCCACTCTGAAGGAGGATGAGGGCCAGTGGATAAGGCTCCTAACCACGGTCTATTTTGCCTGATTCACTGGTGTAGCTCAGCCTCAAATAAGGTTCAGTCAAAGGCCCCTGCTTCTCACACCAGACAGAAATGTCTTATGAATCAATGTTGTGCTCCTGACTCGTGGCAAACCCATGCACGATTGAATGAAACACTGCCCTGTCCTGCACCATTTCCTTGATTGGTTGTAGATCAGGTCATTGTGATCCGTAAGTTTTCCATTAACTGATTTTTGGAAGTAGATCACCAGGCCTTTCTTCCTAGTCTGTCTTAGTCTGAAATCTGTTCAGTGTCAAGCAAAATACAAGCATTCATTGATAGACTGGTGGCAGTTGTGTATGAGGTCCATTGGCTAAGAATTTAACCCAGATCTCCTGCATGGAAGGTGAGAATTCTACTTCTGATTCACCAATGCCCCCTATGAATCGGTGATCGATGCATACTTCAGCCTTCTAAGCAAATCTCCCCTTCCCACATCCCTCACCTCTTAATATCCCTGCTAGCTACTAGTTTAAGTTGGGGCTTCTTCCAGAGGTCCACAGATACCTAAAAGGGCTAGAATCACGTGGCACTGGATAAACTGGAGTGATCAATTGCTATTATTTCTGGAAAGAATATTTATTTGCAGCAAATGCATTTTTTGCCATAAAAGGCATTCAACAAAGACATGTTTGAGTCTTCTAACAAAGCTACAAAACATACAGACCTCTGTTTTCTCCATTCCAGGATCCTGGTATTCAACATAAACACAAATATCCATTTTTCTTCTTTGTGCTGATGTCCGCTCAAGCTAGACTAGTTAGGCTCAGCCTGTGAAGGAGTATAGGGCTGAAGATGGCGGTATCTAGTAGGTCAACTTTACAGACTGACAGCAGCCCTCACCCAACCTAAAGAGCATCTGGTATTGCTTTCTTCTCACTCGTGTCACTCTTTTACTGTAAGGTCTGTTTGTGTGCATGTGTGTGTGTGTGTTATCTTCCCAGACTTTAAGGCAGAGATGTCTTATAAAACTCTGTCTTCTCTACCCCTCATAGCTCTCAAAACAAGAAAAGACACACATTAGCAAACTAAATTATGCTGAACAAAGAAATGAATGAAATAAAGTACTTCTGGCTCTATTCTCAACTCTAGAAAAATAACTCCAAGCATATGTCCTCCCAACATACTTGCTGAAACGTCTCCATGAGATTCAGATGCTCTGTGCTGAGCCCACAGACCCTATGCCTCTTTCTCTGTGCCAAACAGGAAGAAACCAGGTATCCTCACCAATCTCCTCCAGTGCCGGGAAATGAGGGGTACACTCTCCACAGATGTGTCAACTGACCCTCACAGGAAGGAGAAAATTATTGAGATAAGTACTGATTTCACAAGTATCCCACAAATGCAAAAATATTATCATGCTACCCAGCATTCTTTTGGGATACGGCAGGTGGCATGTACTGCAATTACTGCAGACCATACACATACATACATGTAGTAATGCCACGGCAAAGGAAGGACACTGATAACAGGTGCTACAACAGTCCGAAGTCTTTGAGTCACGAAGAGACTGGAGACCATACCTGGCATATGTCTTACTAACCCTATTAACAAGAGCTGGGAAGTAATCCAGACAGTTTTTTGTGATGGTTACATTAAAATCTATTGTGAAGAAGATAGACGTGTGGTCTACTCAGTATTGAACTTTTCATCAAGTAGAGAACCTCAAGGCACGGAGAGTTACCAGTAGACCAAAGCCTGAGGAATAATCATAGGAATCCCTCTATAAGCTCTGAGCTCACTAACCCTTCTTAGAAAGAATAAAAAAAGAATGAAAGAAACAGAAAAAAGAATGATTTTGTTTCCAAAATTTTTTCATCCCCAAATTTTCTCAAATAGAAACTTCATGCACCCATTAAGCAATAGCTTCCCATTCCTCCCTTCCCAAAGCTTCAGGTAACCACTAATTTACTTTCTGTCTCTATGCATTTGCCTATTCTAAATATTTTATAAGTGAAATCATACAATATTTGTCTTTATGTGCCTGGCTGACCTCACTCAGCACAATGTTTTCAAGGTTCATCCATGCTATAGCATGTATCAGAACTTTGTTTCTCCTAACATCTGAATAATATTGCATTGTGTGTACATACTGCATTTTGGTTCATACATTCATCTGCTGAACTACATTTGGGTTGATTAACATCTTCTTTAAGTGGCCATGAAGAGGAAACATTTGACGGCTCCAAGTGCTCAGAGGTCCTGAGGGAGGGTCATGACTTCCAGGAATCAGAGACAAGAGAAAGGAATGAACAAGGAAGGGAAGGAAACAAAAAAAGAAGCATTTGGGCCAGTTTAAAATGAAAAAAAAAAACAAACCCAGTGCCATCAGAAAACAAACAAGCACAGAGCTCATCAAGCATACATGGTATGTTTGAATTCCACTGACAAACACAGATTGAACTCAAGCTATCATTCTGCCACACAGCATGGCTTCATGCCCAATATTGGACACTGACTCCAAGTCCTCAAAAACCAAGTACTCAGTAGATACAGAATAGTCCAGTTGGGAGCCAACACAAGGCATTTTGAACAGTTGCTACTGACATAAGTTACCTTATGTACCATTAGCAATGAGCCTATCAGCCCAAGCCTACTATAAAGTATATGCCAAATGACTGATCAAAAGTGAGATTTAAAGGGAAAGGATGAATATTAAGTAGAACAGGCTGTCTGAAGTCTCATGTATCTGTGAGATGATATTAAATGTTCAGCAGCAGCAGAACCATACAATCATGCTTGGTATTTTTTCACAAACCAGAGCAGCTTTCTCAGAAAAGAGGCACCAAGGAATGGATTTTCCTGAAGCAAAATTGCTAAGTACAATCCATAGAGACCAAATGTGCCCTGGAGAGACAATAAGAAAAAAAAAAAAAAAAAGTTCAAGAACACTCTGGGAAAGCAGAAGACTGGGTACATAGTTCTTGGAATTTGTAAAAAGAATAAAATTAATGAAATAGGAGAATTCCATTAAAACTACAACCAATCTGAAGTCACTCAGAGTAGGTTGGCGAAAAGAATTACCATAGCTGATAGAACCCTGTCTTAGTTACCTAGTGCTGCTGTAACACAAATACCACAGGTGGGTGGCTTTAAAAATGGTAATTTGTTTTCTCACAGTTCAGGAGGCTAGAAATCTGAATTTAGGGTGTAGCTGTAGAGGGAGGTCCTTCCTTGTCAGTAACCCCAGAAGTTACTTGGAGTTATGTGGCATTCCTGGGCATCTGTCCCCTCCCCCCGACCACCGTGTGTGTCTCTGTGTCTATTCTATTTTTATAATGCAGAAGCAATTAGGTTTAGGACCCATCCTACTCTGCTATGAACTCATTAACAAAAGAAAATTCCTATTTCCGAACAGGATCATATTTACAGGGAAAGGTTTAGGATTTCAACACATATTTTGGAAAGACCCCCATGCAGGAAAGGATGTACTTGGGTGGGTGTATATCCATGTGTGTATACAGTGTCTCCCTATGTGCGTGTGTGAATGGTATCAAAGAAATAAATGTAATCATGAATGTATTTTGCTGAAAATAGTTACTTTCTTTTTTTAAGGTTTTTCTTAAATTGTGCTGTAAGTAAAAGTTCACAAATCGTCAGTCTCTCATACAAAAACTTATACACGCCTTGCTATGTACTCCTAGCTGCTCCTCCCCTAATGAGACAGCACATTCCTCCTCTCCACCCTGTATTCCCCGTGTCCACTCAACTGGCTCCCGTCTGCCTCTGCCTTCTCATCTCACCTTCAGACAGGAGCTGTCCGTCACATAGTCTCATGTGTCTACTTGACCAAGAAGCTGCTCTTCACCAGTATCATTTTCTGTCTTTTGGTCCAGTCCAGTCCCTGTCTGAAGAGTTGGCTTCAGGAATGGTCCGGGTTCTTGGACAAACAGAGGGTCTGGGGACCGTGACCTCCAGATTCCCTCTAGTCTCAGTCAGACCATTTAGTCTGGTATTTTTACGAGAATTTGAGATCTGCATCCCACTGTTCTTCTGAACCATCAGGGAATATCTGTTGTGTTCCCTGTCAGGGCAGTCATTGATGGTAGCTAGGTACCATCTAGTACTTCCAGTCTCAGGCTGATGTAGTCTGTGGTTTATGTGGCCTTTTTGGTCTCTTGTGCTCATCTTTACCTTCTATCTTTGGTGTTCTTCATTCTCATTTGCTCTAGGTAGGTTGAGACCAATTGATGCATCCTAGATAGCAGCTTGCTAGCTTTTAAGACCCCAGATGCCACTCACCAAATTGGGGTGCAGAACCTATTTTTAATACATTTTGTTATGCCAAATGGCCTAGATGTCCCCTGAAACCATGGTCCCCAGATCCCTGTCCTTGTTACACTGTATTCAGGAAACTTCTTTGCTTTTGGTTTAGTCCAGTTCTGCTGACCTCTCCTGTATTGTGTGTTGTCTTTCCCTTCACCTAAAATAGTCTTGTCTATTACTTTTTTTTTTATTACCTAATTAGTGAATACCCCTTTCCCTCCCTGTCCACCCTCACAAGCATCAAAGAATATCTTCTTCCATGCTTAAACCTTTTCTTGAGTTCTTATATTAGTGGCCTCATTCAGATGCAGCCCTGGAGGTGCTCACTCATCTATGCCAAGAAATATGGAAGACAGCTTCCTGGTCAACTGACTGGAAGAGATCCATATTTATGCCTATTCCCAAGAAAGGTGATCCAACTGAATGTGGAAATTATAGAACAATATCATTAATATCACTTGCAAGCAAAATTTTGCTGAAGATCATTCAAAAACGGCTGCAGCAGTATATTAACAGGGAACTGCCAGAAATTCTGGCCAGTTTCAGAAGAGGACGTGGAACCAGGGATATCATTGCTGATGTCAGATGGATCCTGGCTGAAAACACAGAATACCAGAAGGATGTTTACCTGTGTTTTATTGGCTATGCAAAGGCATTAGACTATGTGGATCATAACAAACTATGGATAACATTGGGAAGAATGGGAATTCCAGAACACTTAATTATGCTCATGAGGACCTTTACATAGATCAAGAGGCAGTTGTTTGGACAGAACAAGGAGATACTGATCGCTTTAAAGTCAGGAAAGGTGTACGTCAGGGTTGTATTCCTTCACCATACCTGTTCAGCCTGTGTGCTGAGCAAATAATCCAAGAAGCTGGGCTATATGAAGAAGAACCAGGCAAAAAGATTGCAGGAAGAGTCATTAACAACCTGCATTATGCAGATGACACAACCTTGCTTGCTGAATGAAGATCAAAGACCACAGCCTTCAGTACGTATTACACTTCAACATAAAGAAAACAAAAGCCCTCACAGCTGGACCGATGAGCAATATCAGGATAAATGGAGAAAAGATTGAAGTTGTCAAGGATTTCATTTTACTTGGATCCACAATCAACAGGCATGGAAGCAGCAGTCAAGAAATCAAAAGACGCATTGCATTGGGTAAATCTACCACAAAGGACTTCTTTAAAGTGTTGAAGAGCAAAGACCTCACCTTGAAGACTAAGGTGTGCCTGACCCAAGCCATGGTATTTTCAATTGCATCATATGCATGTGAAAGCTGAACAATGAATAAGGAAGACTGGAGAATTGACACCTTTGAATTGTGGTGTTGGCAAAGAATATTGAATATACCATGGACTGCCAAAAGAACAAACAAATCTCTCTTGGAAGAAGTGCGGCCAGAAAGCTCCTTAAAAGCAAGGATCGAGACAGCGTCTTACATACTTTGGACTTGTTGTCAGGAGGGATGAGTCCCTGGAGAAGGACATCATGCTTGGCAAAGTACAGGGTCAGTGGAAAAGAGGAAAGCCCTCAACGAGGTGGATTGACACAGGGGCTGCAACAATGAGCTCAAGCATAACAACGATTGTGAGGATGGCTCAGGACTGGGCAGTGTTTTGTTCTGTTGTGCATAGGGTCGCTATGAGTAGGAACCGACTCAACAGCACCTAACAACAACAACAACTACATTCAGTATTTGTCCTTTTGCAACTGACTAATTTTACTCAGCATAATACCTTAGTTTCCTCCATGTTATGAGATGTTTCATGGATTCATCATTGTTCTTCATCTTTGCATAGTATTTTATTACGTGAATATACTATAATTTATCCATTCATCCCTTGATGGGCACTTAGTTGCTTTCATCTTTTTGGTATTGTAAACGGTGCTGCAGTGAACATGCATGTGCATGTATCTGTTCATGTGAAGGCTCTTATTTCTCTAGGATATATTCCAAGGAGTGGGATTGCTGGATCGTATGGTAGTTGTATTTCTAGCTTTTTAAGAAAGTGCCAAATCGATTTCCAAAGTGTTTGTACCATTTTACATTCCCACCAGCAGTGTATAAGTGTCCCAGTCTCTCTACAACCTCTCCAACATTTGTCATTTTGTATTTTTTGATTAATGCCAGCCTTGATGGAGTGGGATGGTATCTCATTATAGTTTTGATTTGCATTTCTCTAATATTTAATGATTGTGAGCATTTCCTCATGTATCTGTTAGCTGCCTGAATGTCTTCTTTGGTGAAGTGCATGTTCATATTCTTTGCCCATTTTTTAATTGGGTTATTTGCCTTTTTGTTGTTGAGTTTTTGAGTATCATGCCGCTTTTAGCGATCAGATGTTGATCGGAATTGTCATAGCCAAAAACTTCTTCCCAGTCTATAGGTAATCTTTTTACTCTTTTAGTGAAGTCTTTGGAAGAGCGTAAGTGTTTCATTTTTTGGAGCTCCCAGTTATCTAGTTTCTCCTATACTGTTTATGCACTGTTAATAATGTTTTGTATACTATTTATGCCACATGTTAGGGCTCCTAACGTTGTCCCTATTTTTTCTTCCATGATCTTTATTGTTTTACATTTTTTATTTCAGTCTTTGATCCATTTTGAGCTCATTTTTGTGCATGGTATGAGGTATGGGTCTTCATTTTTTTGCAGATGGATATCTAGTTATGCCAGCACCATTTGTTAAAGAAACTGTCTTTTTCCCCATTTAATAGCCTTTGGGCCTTTGTCAAATATAAGCAACTCAAATGTAGATGGATTTATGTCTGTATTCTCAATTCTGTTCCATTGGTCTATGTATCTGTCGTTGTACCAGTACCAGGCTGTTTTGACTACTGTGATGGAATAATACATATTAAAACCAGGTAGTGTGAGGCCTCCCACTTTGTTTTTCTTTTTCAGCAATGTTTTACTTATTAGGGACCTCTTTGCCTTCCATATGAAGTCCGTGACTTGTTTCTCCATCTCATTAAAAAATGTCATTGGTATTTTGATCGCGATTGCATTGTATCTATAGATCACTTTGGGTAGAATAAACATTTTTGCAATGGTGAGCCTTCCTATCCATGAGCAAACTATGTTTTTCCACTCATGTAGGTCTCTTTTTGTTTCTTGAAAAAGTGTCTTATAGTTTTCTTTGTATACGTCCTTAACGTCTCCGGTTAGATTTATTCCTAAGTATTTTATCTTATTGGGGGCTATTGTAAATGGTATTGATTTGGTGATTTCCTCTTTGATGTTCTCTTTGTTGGTGTAAAGGAATCCCACTGACTTTTGCATGTTTATCTTGTATCTTGATACTCTGCTGAACTTTTCTATTAGCTTCAGTAGTTTCTTGAGGATTCTTTAGGGTTTTCTGTGTATAAGATCATATCATCAGCAAATAGAGATACCTTTACTTCTTCTTTGCCAGTTTGAATGCCCTTTATTTCTTTATCTAGCCTAATTGCTCTGGCTAGGACTTCTAGCACAATGTCGAATAAGAGTGATGATAAAAGGCATTCTTGTCTGGTTCCCATTCTCAAGAGGAATGCCCTCAGATTTAGGATGATGTTGGCTGTTGACTTTGTATAAATGTCCTGTATTATGCTGAGGAATTTTCCTTCTTTTCCTATTTTGCTGAGAGTTTTTATCAGGAGTGGGTGTTGGACTTTGTCAAATGCCTTTTCTGCATCAATTGACAGGATCATATGGTTCTTGTCTTTTGTTTTATTTATGTGATGGATTACACTGATTTTTTTTCTAATGTTGAACCATCCCTGCATACCTGGTATGAATCCCACTTGGTCATGGTGAAGTACTTTTTTGATATGTTGTTGAATTTTATTGACTAGAATTTTGTTGAGGATTTTTGCATCTAAGCTCATGAGGGATATGAGTCTGTAATTTTCTTTTTTTGTGTGTGGTGTCTTTACCTGGTTTTGGTATCAGGAAATGCTGACTTCACAGAATGAGTTTGGGAGCATTCCATCCTTTTTTATGCTCTGAAATACCTTTAGTAGTAATGGTGTTAACTCTTCTCTGAAAGTTTGGTAGAAATCTCCAGTGAAGCCAGCAGGGCCAGGGCTTTTTTTTGCTGGGAATTTTTTAATTACGTTTTCATTCTTTTCTTTTGTTATGGGTTTATTTAGTTGTTCTACCTCTCTTTGTGTTAGTTTAGGTAGGTAGTGTGTTTCTAGAAATTTGTCCATTTCCTCTAGGTTTTCAAATTTGTTAGAGTATAATTTTTCGTAGTAATCTGATATGATTCTTTTAATCTCAGTTGGGCCTGTTGTGATATTGCCATCTCATTTCTTATTCAGGTTATTTGCTTCCTCTCCTGTTTTTCTTTTGTCGGTCTGGCGGATGGTTTATTGATTTTGTTATCTTTTCAAAGAACCAGCTTTTGGTCTTGTTAGCTCTTTCGTTTAATTCTCCTCTAATTTTTATTATTTGCCTTCTTCTGATGCCTGAGGGTTTCTTTTATTGTTCTCTTTCTGTGTGTTCAAGTTGTCGGGATAACCCTTTGATTTTGGCCCTTTCTTCTTTTTGTATGTGTCCATTTATTGCCATAAATTGACCTCTGAGCACTGCTTTTGCTGTGTCCCAAAGGTTCTGATAGGAAGTGTTTTCATTCTCATTGGATTCTATGAATTTCTTTATTTTGTTCTTAATTTCTTCTATAACCCAGTAATTTTTGAGCAAGCTGTTGTTCAGCTTCCATGTGTTTGATTCCTCTTCCCTGCTCCTTCTCTTATTGATTTCTACTTTTATGGCTTTATGGTCAGAGAAGATGCTTTGTAATATTTTAATGTTTTGGATTCTGTTAAGCTTTGCTTTATGACCTAATATGTGATCTATTCTAGAGAAAGTTCCATCTGCGTTGTGTTGGAAAAGAAAGTATACTTGGCTGCTGTTGTGTTCTGTATATGTCTACGAGGTCAAGTTGGTTGATTGTGGCATTTAGATCTTCTGTGTCTTTATTGAGCTTCTTTCTGGGTGTTCTGTCCTTCACCAAAAGTGGTGTGCTGAAGTCTCCTGCTATTATTGTGGAGCTGTTTATCTCACTTTTCAATGCTGTTAGAATTTCTTTTATGTATTTTGAAGGCCTGTCATTGGGTGCCTAAATATTTAATATGGTTATACCTTCCTGGTATATTGTCCCTTTAATCATGATATAATGTCCTTCCTTATCCTTTGTGGTGCATTTAACTTTAAAGTCTATTTCGTCAGAAAGTAATATTGCCACTCCTGTTCTTTTTTGATTGTTGTTTGCTTGAGATATTTTTTTCCATTCTTTGAGGTTTAGTGTGTTTGTGTTTTTAAGTCTACGGTGTATCTCTTGTAGGCAGCATATAGATAGATCTTGGTTTTTATTTTATTTTTTTATCCTTTCTGCCACTCTCTGTCTTTTTATTGGTACATTTAGTCCATTCTCATTCAGCGTAATTATGGATAGGTATGAGTTTACTGCTGTCATTTCGATGCCTTTTTTTGTGTGTTGTTGACAGTTTCTTTTCTCCACTTAATTTTTTGCGCTGAGTAGTTTTTCTTTATACATTGTCTTTCCCTCTTTTTCACTGTTGTTGATTTTGTTTTTTCTGCGTCTTTATTTTATTTATTTATTTTGATGTGTAGGATTTGAGTCTCTTTGTGGCTACGTTATTATTTACCCTTATTTTTCTGAAGTTTAAACCAAACTTTTATTTCTCTATATTGCCTTGGCTTCCTTTCCATATGAAAGATCTATGACTACATTTCTTACTTCCTCATTATTGACTTGCTGTTGTCATCTTTTACATAATAACGTTGCTGTTTCTCTATTTTGAGCATTTTTTTTAATCTTTATTTATTTTTGTGATTTCCCTATCTGGGTTGATACCTGGTTGCTCTCTCCTTCCTGATCTCTTGAACAGTTCTCCATATAAATCTTTCGTATTCTACTTCTTTTTTTTGTTGTTGTTATTCTACTTCTGGTAATTCTAGGAATACATCTTCATCCAGAAGATTCCTTGATTCTTTGTTTTGGGGGCTTGTTGAAGTAATCATGGTCTGCCTCTTTACGCGATTTGATATTGACAGTCTCTGAGCCATCTATGAGTTATTGTATTAATTTATTTTATGTTTGCATACTGTGTCCCAGCTTCTTACTTTGTTTTGTTTTGATAGAGCCAAATAGGCTGCTTGAGTGAGCTAGCTTGATTATTGGCTCCTTCGAAACTCTAATGTCCTGTCACCAGATGGCTAGAGATGTTACCAGGTATATGCACCTAGGAGACCATTCACTTTTTTTGCATGGATTCAGCTCAGGTGTCCAGGTAGTTGGTCACCAAGTGTGTGGTGCAGGCTGTCACCTACAGTCTTAGAGGAGCAGTGGTGATTGGTGTATGCACAGGTATCTGGTTGCAGCAAGGGGTCACAATCTGAGCAAGGCAGGGGCTGATAATCATCCACTGAGTGTCAGTGAAGAAGGCACATCCTTGCTCCCTAGAGCACACAGGTGAGTAGGCTCTGCACCTGGGCCATGGGCACCCAGTGCTTTTAGCTGTAAGGACTGGGAGGCACCTCTTGTCCTTGAATCCCTGTCACAGGTGGCTAGGTGGCATGGGTGGAGCCATCAGTCCTCAGGCCCCTGATGTGGGTAGGTGAGGACCCTTCTTAGTAGGCAAAGTGGTGTCAAACTTCAAAAATCCACATCTCCACTGCACAGCTGAAATAGTTAAAGTCAGACCTCAGGCACATACACCCCTGCACTGTGCCAGCAAGGCGTAGCTGCTGAAATGGGCCCACACAGGTCCGTGCAGGGACAAAATGCATTCAAAGGCCGTGGACCACTTGTGCCTGGACAGGAGCCACTTCTGCCTTGAGTTTCCAGGTAAGGGGAACCAGCAGATTATTTTTTCCCCATTTTTTAATTTGTTACTTCTCCAAGATCAGGGGAATGGCTCAGGACATGCAGCAGGACCTATCTTAGGTCTAGGGAAATCAGCTGCCAATGAAGCTGGCTTGGGGCCTGGGGCAGAGAGAGGAGGGATCAGATAAATGGAAGAGAATTCTTTTGAAAGGGGTGCTTTTTGATCTGCACAATAAATTAAACACACTTATCTTTTGTCCACAGTGCTGGTCTTTGCTTATCCCAGAGGCGTGAGTAGACTCTGTGACGCTCACTCTCTGTGGCTGAGGAAACTGCGTCCCAAATGCTACCACCAGCCCAGCTGCAGTAGCACCAGGGGATCAGGGCTGAGGGGTACCATTTCCCACCTAGTCAGGTCTGGCAACTCCTCGCTTCTTCTGAACCATGTCTCCCTCCCCCTGCCACTCAGTCTGATCTCTTAACTTTGCCTTTGATGTTCAGGGCTTCTAGCTTGTCATATATATAACCAACTCACTTGTTTTTTCGGGTCTTTGTTGTAAGAGGGACCACTGGAAATGTCTGCCTACTCTGGCATCTTGGCCCTGCCTTTTTTCGGGTCTTTGTTGTAAGAGGGACCACTGGAAATGTCTGCCTACTCTGGCATCTTGGCCCTGCCTAGAATTCCATTCTTAAGCTTTAAGTGTTGCTTGCTTCCTTCCACAATTGGAACCATTAAATCCTCAAAAGGTTTTGAAAAACCTGCACATAGTTTCTGGTTATCAAAGAAGGGTAGCAAAGATGAGAGCAGCAGGCCCAGAGCTTGAGGAAAGGCCAGTTTTCACTATTGAATGAAATGTGAAATGCATTTCTCTTAAAAATATTTGATTTTAAGGCATTTTTCTTAATCACTCAAGCCCACCTCACACCCATCAGAGAATCTTTTGTGTGATGATGCCTTACCACTGTCTCTTAAAGTTGGCTCTGGATGCTTGGTTCTACATGTTTACTTCTATTGTTTCCTGATTCTCTTGGCCCAAAAAATCGAATCCCCTCCCAAGAGGATGATAGGATGTTAATACCCCATGCCAGTCCACCAAGCGTACATGATATATTCCCTTGGTAAATTCCATTGGTAAATACAGATTCAACTCAAGCTATAGTCCCACCACACTGTATTGACTAATGCCTGCTTAGGTGCAGGAGGAAGGGGCAAAATGAATGTATCCTGAAGCAAATTTGATTTTAGTACAACCCACAGAAACCAGGTGTGTCCTGGAGAGACAAAAAACAACAGAAGGAAGGAGAAGGGGGAGATGGGGCAGGGCCTCTGTCCTATGGAAAACTCACAAAGTAATTAGGCAGAAAAGATGCACTCATGAGACCAAAATAATTCAGCGCTGCACATAAGGTACAAAACAAATGTTCTTTACCCTGGCTGTACATTGGAATCACTGGAGAACTTTTAGAAAACACAGTTGCCCTAGCCCTACCCCCAAGAAATTTGAATTCAGTTGTTCTAGGATGGGGTACAGAAGTTTCCGGGTAGTGCAGTTAACTAGCTCGGCTGCTAACTGAAAGGTTGGAAGTTGAATCCACCCAGAGGTGTGTTGGAAGAACGTCCTGATAATCTACTTCCAAAAAAATCATCCACTGAAAACCCTATGGAGCACAGTTCTACCATGACACACATGGGGTCTCCATGAGTTGGAATTGACTCAATACCAACTGGAAAAATAAATAAGAGTGAGGTGCAGGCAACAAAACCATTTGAAAGCTCTCTGGCCAGGGTTGACAATTGCTGATTTTGACTACAGAACCTGTAACAGCTCAGATGAGAAGGAGCTTGATGACAGTAGAAGAATTCAGGGAAGGTTTTCCAGGGGGAGCATTAGGTGAGGAAAAGAGATCTAGGATTGTAGAGAAGCAAGAGGATAAGAGGACTAGAAAGTGACATGAAAGGTCTTGAGCACCAAGCCCAATAGTACATGCTTGGTTTGATAGACAGTAGGAAGAAATAAGGGTTCCTTTTTTTTAAGATGGACTGATGATTCACTCAAAAAAAACAATGCTTTTCAACTTACAAGGACTTTTCTATCCATGGTCTAATTTGATTCTTTCAACAACATAGTCAGGTAGCCACGCAGGGAAAACATAAACATCAATTTTGCCAATGGGGAAATGGAGACTTAGAGAGCTTGAGTGGCTTGGTAAGAGTAGTGTTTTTAGAAAATCATTCCAGTGATAGCATGCAGTGTGAATTACAGTGTGAGAGAGAGAATTCCAGGAGGTCCCTTAGAAGACCAGTGCCTTCCTATAAATGGGAGGTAATATTAGTCTACAGAATGGCAGAGACCTTTGGAAACACAGCTGAGAGGGGATCTAAGAGCCACCTTCTGGCTGTGTATACCTCTATTTGTGTTTAGCATATGGGTACCAATGTTTAACACAGTAGGTTAATGCTGGAGCAGCTCTGTCAGCATTAAGAACTGGGGAGGTTGGAGAACAGAGAGAACCAAGCACACTTGAGCAGACATGGCTGAGAACTTGGAATACCGGCAGGGGAGGCTTCCTACACAAGTTGATTTTAGTGGGGAGGAAGTTTTTCTAGATATTTCCAAGAGGAGGGAACTCCATTGTTAAGACACTTTGGTCTCTCCCCCTTCCCCTACCAATCCACTCATTTTATTGGTAAATTTGAGAAAAATAATGAAGCATACTAATCAACTTTGTTACTTCGGGAACCAGCCGGACCTTGGAGAGCAGGAGTTCTCCCAAAACTGTTACCTGGGCAGCCCTTTCCCTGTGGAAAGCTGTGTCCCATTCAATGCTGCTCAGCCTTGGTAGATAAGCCTGCCTAATTCAAGCCTGCTTGGCTAACAGAATTACACTCATGACCTCCAACTTAGTGGTATCAGTAACAAGGGTGATGTATTTGGAGACCCTTCTTACTCTTCAGTGAATAACTTATTCAGAACCCAAACAGAAAATAGGACCTTAGAGATCCCAGCAGTTGACAACATTTTTGGAACAGGAAAACAAAGGGATTGTTGGCTTGAACCCCTGACATTGGCAGTACCAGGGTGGGTTTTCACCCTTCCGTAGCAAAAAAGGAGTCTATGGGTGGTGCAAACAGTGTGCAGCTCTAACCGAAATGTTGGAGATTCACATCCACTCAGGTATCTCAGAAGAAAGGCCTGGCAATCTACTGAAAAATCAGTTGTTGGAAACCCTATGGAGCATAGATGGAGTTGATTGACAGCAACTGGTGATAACCATGAAAGGAAAGAGACTGGTAGGAGCCTGGCAGCTTTATTAATCTGCCCACATGCCCAGAGTGAGGCTGCCTCAGCTTTGACTCTGAAATCACTCTAAGGAATAATATCAGGCCACAGGGAGTCCAAATTTTGCAGGCAGCTTGTTTAGTTAGAGACTGTTGCCTCCATCCAACTCCTTCATCCAAGCAGCCCAATAAATGATTGGCAGGCCCTATTCTGTGATTTTTATAGCACTGAGAAAGTACAGAAACCAAGACAAATAGTTTAATATTCTTTACCTTGTTACACAGCCTAACAAGCCAGCTGATTACACAGTATGACGCTAAAAGGCAAAGACAGAGTAAAGGATCTTTTTCTTTTTTTTTTTCTGAGATGAGATGATTTTGTAATTCAAGCTCTTTCAAAAAGGCTAAAGTCTACACCTTTTATATTCACTCTATTTTCTACTGCTTTTGGGTTTAAATCATTATGTATAAATTATACATATACATATGTAATTTATATATATGCAGGAGCCCTGGTGACTCAGTGGTTAAGTGCCTGGTTGCTAACCAAAAGGTCAGCAGTTCGAACTCACCAGCTGCTCCATGGAAGAAAGATGTGGTAATCTGCTTCTGTAAAGATTACAGCCTTGGGAACCTTATGGGGCAGTTCTACTCTGTCCTATAGGGCTGATATGAGTTGCAATAGACATGACGGCAATGCTTACATACATATGGGGCCCTGGTGGCAGTTCAAATACACCAGCGACTCCTTGGAAGCCCTATGGGGCTGTTCTACTCTGTCCTATATGGTCTGTATGAGTTGGAATTGACTCGGCGGCAACGGGTTTTATGTATACACATGTGTTTCTTTTTTGAGGGCCAAGCTTTTCACAAGGTCTTCGACTAAGTTTACCTTGATCATCTACAGCAACCCTCTGGTACAAGGAAATGTGTCCTCTTTGCATTGGGTCAGAAACTTGTTGATTGATCCCTCCTTTTACCCACGATTCCAGAATTGCTTTCTGCTGGGGAAGAAGTGAAATAAGTGGGCATCTTCAACCCAAAAAACAGTTAAGTAATGTAATGGGTAGAGAAAATAGAAATTCAGAATTTTGGCTGTTCTGATTTTTTTTTAATCATTTTTGCTTTTAATATTTGTTTCAATGATTTGATTTCAATTAATCCAGTTATATTTCCAAGCTCCAAATTTATTAGTTCACTTCTGTTGTATAGCTAAGTAAACTTGGCTGTGGTTCTACTTGTTAGTTTCTGTGTCTTCCTTCTCTCCCTTCCTACAGTTTAGGGTATGGAATGGAGGGGTGAAATAGGTGGAAGCAGAGTTGGGCAACTCAGGAGACTTGAGTTTTTGTGAGAATAAGTGCTCACTGGAAGTGTGTTCCAGCATTGAATGGCCACAATAGAAGTGACGACGCCCATGAAAGGAGAGAGTTAGCATGAAGCTCAGTGCTAAGTAGGGAGGACCTACTGTCCTATTTCCTACTTCCTTACAAATAATGAAGCCCTAGGAAGAGGACTTTCTTGCATAGCAAGAAAGGTAGGAGGGGGCTCTTCCCACAACTGGGGTTCAAAGGCTTTTGCTGTCACTGCTGTGTTTAACATATCTCCTGTGATCATTAAGGTTGTGTGTCAACTTGGCTGGGGCATGATTCTTAGTGGTTTGGCAGTTATGATGTAGTCTGGCAGTATCATGATGTAATCACTTCCATGATGAGATCTGATCTAATGTGATTACCTCCATAATGAGATCTGCTGTGAGTAGCCAATCAGTTGAAAGGAAGTTTCCTTGGGAATGTAGCCTGCATCCAATATAGGTGGACTCTCTGACAAGGTTTGTGGGCTTTTGCTGACTCTGGATCCTGCATGTAGCTCCTATTTGTCTGATCTCCAGTTCTTGGGACTTGAGCTAGCAGGTTGCCTGCTGTCTTGCCTGCTGATCTTGGGATTCATCAATCTCCACAGCCTGTGAGTCAGAGCCCTGCTGTCTGACTTGCCAATTTTGGCTTCACCAGCCCCTACAGCTACATGAGTCAGGAGAAGCCTCCAGCCTGACCCACGGACTTGGGACCTTCTAGCCTGTACAACTGCATGAACCATTTCCTTGATATAAATCTCTCTCTACATGTATTTATACACTTTCTTGGTTTTGCTTCTTTAGAGAACCCAGCCTGAGACACCTCCTTTCCTATCAATGCTGGGCTCAAGTCCTGACCCCTCCAGGAAGTCTTACATGACTGCGCCTGCCAGAAGGAATCACACATCAAGAATAAAGTCCAATCCAGTCAAGAAGCATCTATCACTTATCCAACCCTGTAGGTGATACCAACATACCAATTCTTCGTAGTTGTTTGAAGAATTTTCACCACACGTAAATAATACAAGATACAGTAGAAGAAGTTAAATAAGAAAAAAACAAGCAGCAACAGAATTCACACTATGGTGCTTTCAGATGCAAACAAAGGAATACAAGCAGCTGAGAGTTGTGGAGGGATATCAGGATTCATGTAGCTCTGACTCTATTTGATGAGTGAATATCAATTCTTCTAAATAAACCATCTCTAACAAGTCCTACATACAGGCTTTATTTGAAACTTTGTACAGGCAGAATAGAGTTCCTCCACCCAACTCACTTTTGTAACATCTTTGAGAGTCAAGAACAGTTTCCTAGTTTGACTTGCAGTCTTTCCTTGTGTGATAGATGAAAGACGTTATTGAGATGAACTCTGCCGTGCATTCTCTCTATCTATCAAACACCTACTTAGTACAAATGTTCAACCAGCTAGATGCAACTTTAACAAGTGAAGTACTTCCAAGCACACACAGTATGTAGCATTACAACCAGCACTGAAGCTATCTGTTCATTCATTCATTTGTTCAATACTCTATTTATGCCAGTGATTGTTCTTGAAATTCGGTGTATAGCAGAGTACAAGACATCCAAAGTTTCCATCTTTAAGGGGTCTACATTCAAATGAGGGTGACAGACAAACAAGAAATAAAATTATTATATATATAAAATGAGATAGTGTCTTAGTTTCCTATGGTTACCATAACAAAATACCACAAACCAGTGGCTTTGAAGAATGGCAATTAATCTTCTCACAGCTCTGGAGGCTGGGAGTCCATATTCAGGGCATTGGTAAGGCCATGCTCTATCCATTCTAGGAAAAGATCCTTCTTTGTCTCTTCTAGCTTCTTGTAGCCCTGGGTATTTCTTGGCATTCCCTGGATTTTAGATACCTCTTCACATATTGTCTCCCCCTGCATGAGCCTATCTCTATGTCTGTCTTCTTTTATAAGACACCACTCAGAGGGGATTAGGACCCACCCTACTCCAGTCTGACCTCACAAACTTAACTGATTATATCTTCAAAGAAAGAGCTTATAGCGAAACATGGTGACATTTACATGTACAGGGGTTAGGACTTCAACATATATTTTGGGAGAACACAATTCAATCCATAGCAGGTAGTAATAAGTTCTTCAAAGAAAACTGAAGTCATATCAAAGGAGAGACTGCTATGGAAAGTGCTATTTTATATGGTAAAGAAAGGTCTGAAGGTGTGACATTTGGGCAGGGACTTGAATTAAGTGAAGATGGAAACTACATGAGTATCTGAAAGGAGAAGATTCAGGAGGAGGGAATAGCTAGTACAAAGGCAAAGGCAGGAGTTTGTTTGGTATATTAGATGAACAAAACCAAGGTCTGTGAAGCTGGAAACAGAAAGAAAGAAAGAGGTAGGGAGGAAATGAGGTCAGAGGTGAAGTTAAGGAGGGCCTTGAGGACTATGGTAAGCATGTTGGCTTTATTCTCGGTGTGATGGGAAGCCATTGAAGAGTTTTGATCTGATAGAAGTTTTGCAATGCTCATTCCAGCTGCTCTGTGGGGAGAACAGAACAGACTGTACAGGGCCAAGAGTGGAGGTTGGGAACCCCAGTGGGAGTCTCTCTTATTTGTGCCTGCTGCTTCCTGTGTAGCATCTTCCAGCTCAGTTGCAATCTGTTCCAGGGCAGACTGTTCTGGTCTGTCTGGAAAATCCACTGCTTGGCTCCAAGGAACTTTCTAGGACCCAAAACATCTCCCTGCATTCCACCCACCCACTATGTTTTCCTTTCCTTTGTAACCCAATCAGTTAAGCTCATACCATCATTTTCCTGGCATCATACCCTCCACCCAAACATTTAGCCTGCTGCCATGACCAAAGCATGTCCAGGTGGTGCCAGGGAACTAGCTAACTAACCTTACACACTGATTCTCACTAAGGTGTAAATGGCTTGTGTAATCGTAATATATCACCTATCCAAGGAACATTTCCTCAGTGCCTATTCCAGAAGAATGGATCTCTAACAGTGTCATTTCAGAAACCACAACAGACTTGGCACAAAGTATTGACAGAATGTTAGGCCTTCCTGTAACCTCACAAGATTGTGGGAAAAAAATGAGACTGTAAGTATGAAATTACTTCAGATTTGATCATAAACATGGAATTCATTCAATGTCTGGGATAGAAAGACCCTAAGAGGATATCAAGAAATCAAAAGATATTTTACATTGGGCAAATCTGCTGCAAAAGACCTCTTCAAAGTGTTGAAAATAAAAGATGTCCCTTTGAGGACTAAGGTGCATCTGACCCAAGTCATGATATTTTCCACTCGCCCCACATATATGCAAAAGCTGGACAATGAGTAAGAAAGATCAAAGAAGAATTGATGCCTTTGAATTATGGTGTTGGCAAAGAATATTGAACATACCATGGGCTGGCAGAAGAATGAACAAGTCTATCCTGGAAGACATATAGTCAGAGTGCTCCTGAAAAGTGAGGATGGTGAGACTTCATCTCGTGTACTTTGGACACGTTATTAGAAGGGACCAGTCCCTGGAGAAGGACATCATGTTTGGTAAGGTAGAAGGTCAGCAAAAAAGAGGAAGACCTTTAATGAGATAGATTGACACAGTGGCTGTAACAGTGGGCTCAACCATAGCAATGATTGTGAGGATGATGCAGGACCAGGCAATGTTTCATTCTGTTGTACATAGGATCACTGTGAGTCAGAATGGACTCACCAGCACCTAACAGCAACAATGAGATGATGTCTACTTAAGCCAACTCATTTTAGAGATGAGGGGACTGTCTCCAACTGGGAAGGCATTGTCTGAGAAATCACAGGATTGGTTTGTCCTAAACTCTGAAGATTGTAAAACAGTTTGGGAATGATTGAAATAATGCAGACAATTTTTATCATCATTACTATTTTGATTCTTATGCTCTAAGGGGCCTCTTGCTCTGTCTTCATTCTCTTGCTCCATTCTATTCCTCTCTGTGGAATCTATATCCTATGGCTCAGAGCTCACTTGGATCCAGAATGAAGTCCCTGGGTCATGAGTGAATATAACCCTGCAGATACACATTTCAACTCACCCCCTCCAGTGGATTCATCTCCAAAAGGAGAGGTGAGTTGGCTTGAAATAAAAAAAAGATAGTACTTAGCAATGGTCCCTAATACCAGTCACCAAGCTAGCCGTTCATGTCATGTTATCTGGGGACATTTAAGAGGAAAACACACATTTATTCAAAATCAGCAAAGACAGATAGAAACTCTCTTTATCTACCATTCACTGGGCTCAGGTGAAGTTTGGGTGGTGACCTTTCAGAGGACCCTGGTCACCTCAGAGAATCTTGTCCCTCCAGTGTGCTCAGACAGGAAAAGCAAGATTGTATGGTTTACAACCTGAGTGCTGGTGATACCAGTGAAGCAGCGGATTAAATATTTTTGTGGTTCCATAAGCAGAAAACAAACAGCTCAATGAATGATGAATGACAGGCACTGCACAGATGCCACCTATTAAATAATTAAAATAAAGTAGAAATTAAAAATAAACAGTGGGAAATGATTTGAAACACACAAAAGCAAAGGAAGCAGAAAGAGTAACTTGGGAATGAAGAAGTGAGTAAAATTAGATTTGAATTATTTCTAAATTCAATTGTGTCTAGATTAACTGGCTGCCTTCCCCCTATTGTCAGCATGAAATAAACAATATTTTAAGCTGAGGAATCCTAGAAGGAAGTGGAATACTAATGTAGTACCCATGATACCTCTTCTGATGGGCAGCTCAGTGACCAGCCTTTGTTAATCAGAACATGATGGGCAGGTATAAAGTGAGCTACAGTGGAAGGAGCGTGAACATAGGATTTGTAGTGGTCAGCAAATGCTGTGTAGTGAACGTTAACAGCATCTTAGTAACACACAATATTAAACATTCATTTCTATCCTCTGCGTGGGTCAGTTGTGTGTTGGCTGATCTATACAGACTTTGGCTAGGTGGCAGGCTTCAAGCTGCAGATCAGGCTGGGCTCGGCATATCTCACTGAAGTTTGGGCTCTGTCCTGTCCCATGTAAGCTTATTCTGGGACCCAGCCTGAAAGAGCAACAGCTACCCAGAGGAAGTTTGTTTCATGGAAATGACAGAAATGTCAAGAAGGCAAGTGGAAACACACAATGCCTTTTAAATCTTTAACCTGGAGCTGGCACAGGGTCACTTCTATTTATATTCCACTGACCTGTGCAAGTCTCATGGTCAAGCCCAATATCAATGGGATGGCAAAATACACTCTGCTCACTCTAGTAGGTGGTACTGCAAAGTCACATGGGAAAGGGTGTGGATATGTGATTCTAATACAGGAGATCATGAAGAACTGCAATGATTCAGCCTACCATGGGGTTTATTTAACATGATACTTTCCAAAGCAAATTGTTGCTGGGGTCCTACAAAATTACTATCTAGACCAGGGTTTGTATAGCCTGCAAACTAAGAATAGTTTTGTATCTTTAAACAATTAAAAAAACAAAGTCAAAAGAAAACCAATGTTTTGTGACACATAGAAATTATATGAAATTCAAGTTTCAGTGTTTATAAATAAAGTTTTATTGTAACATAGCCATGCTCATTTATTTATGTATTATCTATGCTGCTTTCACACCACAACACCAGCTGAATAGTAGCAACAAACCATATAACCTATGAAGGCTAAGATATTTACTATCTGACCTTTTACAGAAAAAATTTGTCGTCCCCTGGTCTAGACCAATGCCATACAATAGAAAAGTTGTGTGAGTCACATACATAATTTTATATTTTCTAGTAACCCGTTGTTGTCTATTCCAACTCATAGCAACGCTATAGTAAAGAGATAAAAAGAAACAGATGAAAATAATTTTAATAATAAATTCCATTTATCCAAGTATAACCAAAATAGCATCATTTAGAAAAAATATTGAGATATTTTACAATATCTCATACTTCTTCATACCTTATCTTTAAAATCTGGTGTGTATTCTATACTTCCTGCACATCTCAAGAATTCATACTAATCACATTTCAAGTGCTCAGTATCCATATGTGGCTATTGGATATGATACAGGAAAGCACAAATGTAGACCACTTTCACCCGCCTTCGAGAAGCCAAATCTTGTTTTTGTTGCTGTTGTTTTATCTTTTCTTAAGTCAACCTTTTCCAAATAATCCCTTAGTTTTAATGACTGCAGAATGTGTATCTACAGTCAACACTGCATCATCTTATGCCTTGAGAAGAGCCCTGCAAATAGTAGATGTTTGCAAAAATTCCTAAAAATTCTTTGCTGAATAAATAAATACATGAATGAATGATGCACTTGCTCACATTATTGTCCTAGAGCGATTGTTTAGCTTATCCCTGTGTTTCATTCCTGTCCTTCCAATCAAACGGGTCTCTCTTTAAGTATAATGATCAGGTGTCTCCTATTGAGCCAATTTTCCTGCAGGTAACATCTATAAACTCTGGAAAAATATATTGAAGCACTGGACAGCATTAAAAGCAAGAAGAAATTTGAAGGAAGACTACAGTTGGAAGAAGGGAATGATACTGTGTTAATTTTCCATTTTTATGCTTTTTACTTGATGTCAGGCTTCAGAAAGCAACAAGTGGAGCAGGTAAATCTTGATAGAAATTCCAGTCTTACTGGCTTGAGGAACCAGAGGATAGATTTCAGGGTACCCATAACAGCTGAAAAGGGAGGGGAATAATCCAAAAGGGAATAAGGCAATTTATAAATTCTACATTCTACTTATAAATTCTCTCCAAATCTCTAGCTGCCACCTGAACTATCCATGAATGAGACACACACGGAGAAGCCCAGCTAAGGCTAAACGAACTGAGCAGAGATATCTGCAGCAGCTCCTACCGGAGTGGAGACAGAGTTTAGAGTTTTAATCCAGCCAAGTTAAATTTACAGCTTTAAAACATTTTTTTTTTTCCTTAGGAATATAACAGAATAATCCAGAGTGTCTACAATGGATCATTTAGAAGGTCAGAGATATAATCCAGAATGACTAGGCATATCAAAAAGCAGAAAAATGGAGGCTGACCCCAAGTTAATGCTGATGTTGACATTAAAAGGATTTTAAATCAGCTATTATAGTTATGCTCAAGGACACAAAGGAAAATATTTACCAAATAAATAAAAACATAGAAAATCTCAGCAAAAAAAAATCAGGAACAATAAAAAAGAATCAAATGAAAACTAAAATTATCGAAATAAAATAGTCACCAAATTGAGATAATATGATCTATGTAGAAAACCTATCTAGTGTTCAAAAAGCTATTAAAACTAATAAATCATTTTAGAAATTTTGCAGAATATAAGCTCAATATAAAAAAATCAGCTATATTTTCTATATACTAGCAATAATTAGAAATTAAGTGTTTTGCAAAAATATCATTTACAATAACGACAAAAAGTATAACACACATAAGGATAAGTCTGACAAAACATACGCAATGCCTGTACACTGAAAACCACAAAACATTGCTGAGAGAAATCAATGAAGGCCTAACTGGAAAGATAAACTGTTTCATGGGTGAGAAGACACAACATTTTTAAGAGGTCAACTCACTTCAAACCGATCTAAAATTCAGTACAATCTCACTCAAACTTGCAGCAGGCTGTTTTGTAGATATTGACAAGCTTATTCCAAAATTCATAAGGAAACATAAAGGACACAGAATACAAAAATCACTTTGAAAAAAAACAAAGTCGAAGGACTTATACTACCTGACTAAAAGATTTACTATAAGACCACAATAACTAAGACAGCATAGTACTGGCATCAAGATAGATAAATAGATACATGGAACAGAATTATTGTTGAGTCCTTAGGTAGCATAAACAGTTAAGCACTCAACAACTGGCTGAAAGGTTGGTGGTTCAAATCCACTTAGAGCTACCTCAGAAGAAAGGCCTGGAGATCTGCTTTCAGAAAGTCATGGCCTTGAAAACCCTATGGAACAGTTTTGCTCTGCACCCATTGTGATCAGCATGAGATGGAACAGAATAGAGTCCATAAATAGACCCACATATATATTGTCAATTGATTATTGACAAAATTTCAAAGACAATTCAAGGAGAAAATATAATAGTTCAACAAATGGTGCTGGGACAATTGGACATCATACACAAAGTAAACAAATTTCAACAAATACATCACAGGGACTGAAATATGGAATTCTTATGTATATTAATATGTTCGTACACAAAAATTAACTCAAAACTGATCACAGATTTAAATATGAAATCTAAAATTAAAATACTCCTAGAAAAAAACATAAAAGAGCATTTTTTTTTTACCTTAGGTAAAACAAAGGTATATATTGGATATGACACCAAATTAAGAATCCTTAAAGAAAATTTTGATAAACTGGACTTCATCAAAATTAAAAATTCTTGGATTTAAAAAGACACTGTTCTGATAATGTAAAGACAAGTCACAGACTATGATAAAATATTTGCAATATGCATTTTTGATAAAGTACTTGTATCAGAATATATAAAGAACTCAAAACCCAATAAGAAATCAAACAAGCTAATAGAAAATGGCAAAAATTGAGCAGACGGTTCAACAAAGAAGATATATGGATGGCAAATAAGCACATGAAAAGATGCTCAACATGATTAGCCATTAGAAAAATGCAACTTCAAACCACCATGAGATCTCACTACACACCCACTAGAATGATTGAAATTACAAATATTCACCATATCACATCAAATGTTATTGAGAATGTAGGCAACTGAAACTCTCTGTCTTAGGCTGGGTTCTCTAGAGAAGCAAAACCAGTGAAGCTTATAAATATATAGAGAGAGACATTTATATTAAAGAAATGGCTCACATGATTGTAAAGGCTGGAACATCCCAAGTCCGTGGATTTTAGGATAGAGGCTTCTTCTGATTCACGTAGCCACAGGGGCTGGCAAACCCACTATCAGCAGGGCAGAGAGCAGGGCTCCACTCACAGGCTTTGAAGATCGATGAATCCCAAGATCAGCAGATAAACTGATAGCTCAAGTCCCAAGTACCGGAGGTCAGATGAACAGGAGACAGCCATAGGATCCAGAGCAAACAAAAAGCCAGAATATATGCTTATATTCCAAGGAAACTTCCTTTCAACTGATTCGCTACTCACGGCAGATCTTATCATGGGAGTGATCACATACAAACACTAAGAATCACGGCCCAGCCAAGTTGACATACAATCTTTTCTTTTTTTTTTTTAATTAATTTTTATTAAGCTTCAAGTGAACATTTACCATTCCAATCAGTCTGTCACATGTAGGTTTACATACATCTTACTCCCTTCTCCCACTTGCTCTCCCCCTATTGAGTCAGCCCTTACAGTCTCTCCTTTCGTGCCAATTTTGCCATCTTCCCTCTCTCTCTATCTTCCCATCCCCCCCTCCAGTCAAGAGTTGCCAAAACACTCTCCAGTGTCCACCTGATTTAATTAGCTCACTCTTCATCAGCATCTCTCTCCCCCCCACTGACCAGTCCTTTTCATGCCTGATGAGTTGTCTCCGTGATGGTTCCTGTCCTGTGCCATCAGAAGTTCTGGGGAGCATTGTCTCTGGGATTCCTCTAGTCGCAGTCATACCGTTAGGTATGGTCTTTTTATGAGAATTTGGGGTCTGTATCCCATTGGTCTCCTGCTCCCTCAGGAGTTGTCTGTTGTGCTCCCTGACAGGGCAGACATCGATTGTGGCCGGGCACCAACTAGTTCTTCTGGTCTCAGGATAATGTAGGTCTCTGGATCATGTGGCCCTTTCTGTCTCTTGGGTTCTTAGTTGTCGTGTGACCTTGGTGTTCTTCCTTTGCCTTTGCTCCAGGTGGGTTGAGACCAATTGATGCATCTTAGATGGCCGCTTGTTGGCATTTAGGACCCCAGGCGCCACAGTTCAAAGTGGGATGCAGAATGTTTTCATAATAGAATTATTTTGCACATTGACTTAGAAGTCCCCTCAAACCAAGTTCCCCAGACCCCAGCCCCTGCTCCGCTTACCTTTGAAGCTTTCATTTTATCCCGGAAACCTCTTTGCTTTTAGTCCAGTCCAATTAGGCTGACCTTCCTTGTATTGAGTGTTGTCTTTCCCTTCACCCAAAGCAGTTCTTATCTACAGATTGATCAATAAAAAACCCTCTCCCTCCCTCCCTCCCTCCCCCCTTTGTAACCACAAAAGTATGTGTTCTTCTCCGTTTTTTCTATTTCTCAAGATCTTATAATAGTGGTCTTATACAATATTTCTCCTTTTGCCTCTGACTCATTTCGCTCAGCATAATGCCTTCCAGATTCCTCCACGTTATGAAATGTTTCAGAGATTCGTCACTGTTCTTTATCGATGCGTACTATTCCATTGTGTGAATATACCACAATTTATTTACCCATTCATCCGTTGATGGACATCTTGGTTGCTTCCAGCTTTTTGCTATTGTAAACAGAGCTGCAATAAACATGGGTGTGCATATATCTGTTCGTATGAAGGCTCTTGTATCTCTAGGGTATATTCCGAGGAGTGGGATTTCTGGGTTGTATGGTAGTTCTATTTCTAACTGTTTAAGATAACGCCAGATGGAGTTCTAAAGTGGTTGTACCATTTTACATGCCCACCAGCAGTGTATGAGACTTCCAATCTCTCTGCAGCCTCTCCAATATTTATTATTTTGTGTTTTTTGGATTAATGCCAGTCTAGTTGGTGTGAGATGGAATCTCATCGTAGTTTTAATTTGCATTTCTCTAATGGCTAATGATCGGGAGCATTTTCTCATGTATCTGTTGGCTGCCTGAATATCTTCTTTAGTGAAGTGTGTGTTCATATCCTTTGCCCACTTTTTGATTGGGTTGTTTGTCTTTTTGTGGTTGAGTTTTGAGAGAATCATGTAGATTTTAGAGTTCAGGCGCTGGTCGGAGATGTCATAGCTGAAAATTCTTTCCCAATCTGTAGGTGGTCTTTTTACTCTTTTGGTGAAGTCTTTAGATGAGCATAGGTGTTTGATTTTTAGGAACTCCCAGTTATCGGGTTTCTCTTCATCATTTTTGGCAATGTTTTGTATTCTGTTTATGCCCTGTACTAGGGCTCCTAGGGTTGTCCCTATTTTTTCTTCCATGATCTTTATCGTTTTAGTCTTTATGTTTAGGTCTTTGATCCACTTGGAGTTAGTTTTTGTGCATGGTGTGAGGTATGGGTCCTGTTTCATTCTTTTGCAAATGGATATCCAGTTATGCCAGCACCATTTGTTAAAAAGACTATCATTTCCCCAATTGACTGACACTGGTCCTTTGTCAAATATCAGCTGCTTGTATGTGGATGGATTTATATCTGGGTTCTCAATTCTGTTCCATTGGTCTATGTGCCCGTTGTACCAGTACCAGGCTGTTTTGACTACTGTAGCTGTATAATAGGTTCTAAAATCAGGTAGAGTGAGGCCTCCCGCTTTCTTCTTCTTTTTCAGTAATGCTTTGCTTATCCGGGGGTTCTTTCCCTTCCATATGAAATTAGTGATTTGTTTCTCTATCCCCTTAAAATATGACATTGGTATTTGGATTGGAAGTGCGTTATATGTATAGATGGCTTTTGGTAGAATAGACATTTTTACTATGTTAAGTCTTCCTATCCATGAGCAAGGTATGTTTTTCCACTTAAGTATGTCCTTTTGAATTTCTTGGAGTAGAGCTTTGTAGTTTTCTTTGTATAGGTCTTTTACATCTTTGGTAAGATTTATTCCTAAGTATCTTATCTTCTTGGGGGCTACTGTGAATGGTATTGATTTGGTTATTTCCTCTTCGGTGTTCTTTTTGTTGATGTAGAGGAATCCAAGTGATTTTTGTATGTTTATTTTATAACCTGAGACTCTGCCAAACTCTTTTATTAGTTTCAGTAGTTTTCTGGAGGATTCCTTAGGGTTTTCTGTGTATATAATCATGTCATCTGCAAATAGTGATAACTTTACTTCTTCCTTGCCAATCCAGATACCTTTTATTTCTTTGTCTAGCCTGATTGCCCTGGCTAGTACTTCCAGCACGATGTTGAATAAGAGCGGTGATAAAGGGCATCCTTGTCTGGTTCCCGTTCTCAAGGGAAATGCTTTCAGGTTCTCTCCATTTAGAGTGATATTGGCTGTTGGCTTTGCATAGATGCCCTTTATTATGTTGAGGAATTTTCCTTCAATTCCTATTTTGGTAAGAGTTTTTATCATAAATGGGTGTTGAACTTTGTCAAATGCCTTTTCTGCATCAATTGATAAGATCATGTGGTTTTTATCTTTTGTTTTATTTATGTGATGGATTACATTAATGGTTTTTCTGATATTAAACCAGCCTTGCATACCTGGTATAAATCCCACTTGATCAGGGTGAATTATTTTTTTGATGTGTTGTTGGATTCTATTGGCTAGAATTTTGTTGAGGATTTTTGCATCAATGTTCATGAGGGATATAGGTCTAAAATTTTCTTTTTTTGTAATGTCTTTACCTGGTTTTGGTATCAGGGAGATGGTAGCTTCATAGAATGAGTTGGGTAGTATTCCGTCTTTTTCTATGCTTTGAAATACCTTCAGTAGTAATGGTGTTAAGTCTTCTCTGAAGGTTTGGTAGAACTCTGCAGTGAAGCCGTCTGGGCCAGGACTTTTTTTTCTTGGAAGTTTTTTGATTACCGTTTCAATCTCTTTTTTTGTTATGGGTCTATTTAGTTGTTCTACTTCTGAATGTGTTAGTTTAGGTAGGTAGTATTTTTCCAAGAATTTACCCATTTCTTCTAGGTTTTCAAATTTGTTAAAGTACAATTTTACGTAGTAATCTGAAATGATTCTTTTAATTTCATTTGGCTCTGTTGTGATGTGGTCCTTCTCATTTCTTATTCGGGTTATTTGTTTCCTTTCCTGTTTTTCTTTAGTCAGTCTAGCCAATGGTTTATCAATTTTGTTAATTTTTTCAAAGAACCAGCTTTTGGCTTTGTTAATTCTTTCAATTGTTTTTCTGTTCTCTAATTCATTTAGTTCAGCTCTAATTTTTATTATTTGTTTTCTTCTGGTGCCTGATGGGTTCTTTTGTTGCTCACTTTCTATTTGTTCAAGTTGTCGGGACAGTTCTCTGATTTTGGCTGACATACAATCTTAACCATCACAGTCCACCCCTTGTCAGCTTAGCATATGTACACATCTCCTTAAACCATACATAATCTCTGAAGAAAGAGAATTGTAGTCATACTTTCACCTAACATGACACTATTAAAATGCATATAGCCAAAAATGCAATAGGCCCATTTTACACCATATATTTTATAAGTGAAGAAAACAAAAATATTTAATGCACACATGTTGTTGTTGTTAGGTGCCGTGGAGTTGGTTCCGACACATACCAACCCTATGCACAACACAATGAAACACTGTCTGGTCCTGAGCCATCCTTACAATCATTGTTACGCTTGAGCTCATTGTTGCAGCCACTGTATCAATCCACCTCACTGAGGGTCTTCCTCTTTTCCACTGACCCTGTACTTTGCCCAGCATGATGTCCTTCTCCAGGGACTCATCCCTTCTGACAACATGTCCAAAGTATGTAAGACTCAGCCTCGCCATCCTTGCTTCTAAGGAGCATTCTGGTTATACTTCTTCTAAGACAGATTTGTTCGTTCTTTTGGCAGTCCATGGTATATTCAGTATTCTTCACCAATACCACGATTCAAAGGTGTCAATTCTTTTTCGGTCTTCCTTATTCATAGTCCAGCTTTCACATGCATATGATGCGATTGAAAATACCATGGCTTGGGTCAGGCGCACCTTAGTCTTCAAGGTGACATCTTTGCTCTTCGACACTTTAAAGAGGTTCTTTGCAGCAGATTTACCCAGTGCAATGCGTCTTTTGATTTATGGACTGCTGCTTCCATGGCTGTTGATCATGGATCCAAGTAAAATGAAATCCTTGACTTCAATCTTTTCTCCATTTATCATGATGTTGCTCACTGGTCCAGTTGTCATGATTTTTGTTTTCTTTATGTTGAGGTGCAATCCAAACGGAAGGCTGTGGTATTTGATCTTCATTGATAAGTGCTTCAAATCCTCTTCACTTCCAGCAGGCAAGGCTGTGTCATCTGCATAACACAGGTTGTTAGTGAGTCTTCCTCTAATCATGATGCCCCGTTCTTCTTCATATAGTCCAGCTTCTTGGATTATTTGCTCAGCATACAGATTAAATAGGTATGGTGAAAGAATACAACCCTGACGCACACCTTTCCTGACTTTAAACCAATTAGTATCCCCTTGTTCTGTCTGAACAACTGCCTCATGATCTATGTAAAGGCTCCTCATGAGCACGATTAAGTATTCTGGAATTCCCATTCTTCACAGTGTAATCCATAGTTTGTTATGATCCACACAGTCTAATGCCTTTGTATAGTCAATAAAACACAGGTAAACATCCTTCTGGTATTCTCTGCTTTCAGCCAGGATCCATCTGACATCAGCAATGATAACCCTGATTCCACGTCCTCTTCTGAAACTGGCCTGAATTTCTGGCAGTTCCCTGTCGATAGACTGCTGCTGCCATTTTTGAATGATCTTCAGCAAAATGTTGCTTGCGTGTGATACTAATGACATTGTTCTATAATTTCCACATTCGGTTGGATCATCTTTCTTGGGAATAGGCATAAATACGGATCTCTTCCAGTCAGTTGGCCAGGAAACTGTCTTCCATATCTCTTAGCATAGATGAATGAGTACCTCCAGCACTGCATCTGTTTGTTGAAACATCTCAATTGGTATTCCATCAACTCCTGGAGCCTTGTATTTTGCCAATGCCTTCAGAGCAGCTTGGACTTCTGACTTCGGTACCATCGGTTCCTGATCATATGCCACCTCTTGAAATGGTTGAACATCAACTAATTCTTTTTGGTATAATGACTCTGTGTATTCCTTCCATCTTCTTTTGATGCTTCCTGCATCATTTAATATTTTCCCCATGGAATCCTTCACTATTGCAACTCAAGGCTTGAATTTTTTCTTCAGTTCTTTCAGCTTGAGAAACACTGGGCATGTTCTTCCCTGTTGGTTTTCTATCTCCAGCTCTTTACACATGTCATTATAATACTTCATCTTCTCCAGCCACTCTTTGAAACCTTCTGTTCGGTTCTTTTACTTCGTCATTTCTTCCTTTTGCTTTAGCTGCTCGACATTTGAGAGCAAGTGTCAGAGTCTCTTCTGACTTCCATCTTGTTCTTTTCTTTCTTTCCTGTCTTTTCAATGACCTCTTCCTTTCTTCATGGATGATGTCCTTGATGTCATTCCACAACTTGTCTGGTCTTTGGTCACTAGTGTTCAGTGCATCAAATCTGTTCTTCAGATGGTCTCTAAATTCAGGCGAGATATACTCAAGGTCATATTTTGGCTCTCATGGACTTGCTCTCATTTTCTTCAGTTTCAGCTTGAACTTGAGTATGAGTATTTGATGGTCTGTTCCGCGGTGGGCCCCTGGCCTTGTTCTGACTGATGATATTGAGCTTTTCCATCATCTCTTTCCACAGATGTAGTCCATTTGATTTCTGTGTGTTCCATCTGGTAAGGTCCATGTGTATCGTGGCCGCTTATTTTGGTGAAAGAAGGTATTTGCAATGAAGAAGTCATTGGTCTTGCAAAGTTCTATCATTCTATCTCCAGCATTGTTTCTATCACCAAGGCCATATTTTCCAACTACTCATCCTTCTTCTTTGTTTCCAACTTTTGCATTCCAATCACCAGTAATTATCAATGCATCTTGATTGCATATTTGATCTATTTCAGACTGCAGCAGCTGATAAAAATCTTCTATTTCTTCATCTTTGGCCCTAGTGGTTGGTGCGTAAATTTGAATAATAGTCGTATTAACTGGTCTTCCTTGTAGGTGTATGGATGTTATCCTATCACTGACAGCATTGTACTTCAGGATACATCTTGAAACTTTCTTTTTGATGATGAATGCAATACCATTCCTCTTCAAGTTGTCATTCCCAGCATAGTAGACTGTACGATTGTCTGATTCAAAATGGTCAATACCAGTCCATTTCAGCACACTAATGCCTATGATATCGATGTTTATGTGTTCCATTTCATTTTTGACGATTTCCAATTTTCCTAGATTCATAACATCATACTTTCCAGGTTCCAATTATTAATGGATGTTTGCAGCTGTTTCTTCTCATTTTGAGTCATGCCACATCAGCAGATGAAGGTCCCAAAAGCTTTACTCCATCCACGTCATTAAGGTTGACTCTACTTTGAGGAGGCAGCTCTTCCCCACTCATCTTTTGAGTGCCTTCCAAGCTGGGGGGCTCATCTTTCAGCACTGTATCAATGTTCCGCTACTATTCTTTTTTTTTTTATTAACTTTTATTAAGCTTCAAGTGAACGTTTACAAATCCAATCAGTCTGTCACATATATGTTTACATATATCTTACTCCATACTCCCACCTGCTCTTCCCCTATTGAGTCAGCCCTTTCAGTCTCTCCTTTCGTGACAATTTTGCCAGCTTCCCTCTCTCTCTATCCTCCCATCCCCCCTCCAGACAAGAGCGGCCAACACACTCTCAAGTGTCCACCTGATATAATTAGCTCACTCTTCATCAGCATCTCTCTCCCACCCGCTGACCAGTCCCTTTCATGTCCGATGAGTTGTCTTCAGGGATGGTTCCTGTCCTGTGCCGACAGAAGGTCTGGGGAGCATGGCCGCCGGGATTTCTCTAGTTTCAGTCAGACCATTAAGTATGGTCTTTTTATGAGAATTTGGGGTCTGCATCCCGTTGATCTCCTGTTCCCTCAGGAGTTCTCTGTTGTGCTCCCTGTCAGGGCAGTCATCGACTGTGGCCAGGCACCAACTAGTTCTTCTGGTATCAGGATGATGTAGATCTCTGGTTCATGTGGTCCTTTCTGTCTCTTGGGCTCCTAGTTGTCGTGTGACCTTGGTGTTCTTCATTTTCCTTTGCTCCAGGTGGGTTGAGACCAATTGATGCATCTTAGATGGCCGCTTGTTAGCATTTAAGACCCCAGACGCCACATTTCAAAGTGGGATGCAGAATGTTTTCATAATAGAATTATTTTGCCAATTGACTTAGAAGTCCCGTCAAACCATGTTCCCCAGACCCCCGCCCCTGCTCCGCTGACCTTTGAAGCATTCATTTTATCCCAGAAACTTCTCTGCTTTTGGTCCAGTCCAATTGAGCTGACCTTCCATGTATTGAGTGTTGTCTTTTCCTTCACCCAAAGCAGTTCTTATCTACTGATTAATCAATAAAAAACCCTCTCCCTCCCTCCCTCCCTCTCCCCTTTGTAACCACGAAAGTGTGTGTTCTTCTCAGTTTTTACTATTTCTCAAGATCTTATAATAGTGGTCTTATACAATATTTGTCCTTTTGCCTCTGACTAATTTCGCTCAGCATAATGCCTTCCAGGTTCCTCCATGTTATGAAATGTTTCACAGATTCATCACTGTTCTTTATCGATGCATAGTATTCCATTGCCGCTACTATTCTTAAGGTTTTCACTAGCTAATGCTTTTCAGAAGTAGACTTCCGGGTCCTTCTTCCTGGTCTGTCTTAGTCTGGAAGCTCAGCTGAAACCTGTCCTCCATTGGTGACCCTGCTGGTATCTGAATACCGGTGGCATAGCTACCAGCTTCACAGCAACACGCAAGCCCCCACAGTACGACAAACTGACAGACACATAAATGTGATGCATGCATACAAAGCAGAAACACTCATAGCAATTACAGTCCTCATTTCTGCAACTGGTTGCATGGCCATAACTGGTGTTTAAAACTACCTTCTTCAACCACCCATTCCATATTCCCTTTGCCCTCAGCTAGTTCCTCAGCAGGTCATGGTTCTTTGCCTGGTGGGGTGACCCAAACCTTCATTCCTGAAGGGTCTGGGTCATTAGTAGCCATTCTGGAATTGGGTTGCTGTAGTTTTCCACTGACTTTAATTACAGGGCATGATAATACTGAGAGACACCCTAAGGCATCTCCTGCATTTCAGACATACTCTTTTTTACCTCCATCATGTAATATCAATTCAATTTCCTCTTGGTAATCAGGATCAACCACACCAGCCAGTATGGTAACTCCCTTCTTTGCCTGTTGGTCCAGAGGCATAAGGAGCCCAAAGTGGCCAGGTGGCATTCTTACCTTCCAGTTTAATGGAATCAGTGATGGTTTTCCAGGTGGGAACATTCTTCTCTTTGGAACTAAGACCTCTAGACTTGCAGAGTATAAAGTTATGGGGACAAGAAGCAAAAATCTTGTGAGTGGGTCATTAGGGGTAATAGTGAGTGGTGCCACTTCCATTTCCATCCCTTGATTCCTGGACCCATGAATCCTGGCTATTGGAGAAACAGCAACATATGTTTGATGCTGGTTTAGAGCATATACAGCCTCCTGGAGAACATTGCCCCAATCCTGGAAGGTATTGCCACTTAGCTGACACCGTAATTGTGTCTTTAGAAGGTCATTCTGTCATTCTATCAAGCCAGGTGCTTCAGGATAATGGGGATCATGGTAAGACCAGTGAATTCCATGAGCATGGGCCAATTGCCAAACTTCATTTACCATGAAGTGAGTCTCTTGATCTGAGGCAATGCTGTTTGGGATACCATGATGGTATATAAGGCATTCTGTAAGTCCATGGATGGCAGTTTTGGAGAAGCACTGCATACACAGAAGGCAAATCCATATCCAGAGTGTCTATTCCAGTAAGGACAAAACACTGCCCTTTCCATAATAGAAGTGGCCCAATGTAATCAACTTGCCATGAGGTTGCTGGCTGATCACCTCAAAGGATGGTGGCATATTGGAGATTCAGTGTTGGTCTTTGCTACTGGCAGATTAGACACTCAGCAGTGGCTGTAGCCAAGCCAGCCTTGGTGAGTGGAAGTCGGTGCTGCTGGGCCCATGCATAACCTCCATCCCTGCCACCATGGCCACTTTGTTCATGAGCCCATTGAGCAATGACAAGAGTAGCTGGGGAAAGAGGATGACTGCTTTCCACAGAATGCATCATCCTATCCACTTGATTGTTAAAATCATCCTCTGCTGAGATCACCCTTTGGTGAGTGTTCACATGAGGTACAAATATCTTCACTTCTTTGGTCCATTCAGAGATGTCTATCCAAATGCCTCTTCCCCATAAATCCTGGTCTCCAATTATCCAATCATGTTCATTCCAAGTCCTTGACCATCCAGCCAAACCATTGGCCACAGCTGAAGAATCAGTATACAATGGCACAAGTGGCCATTCCCCTCCCAAGCAGAGTGAGGTGCACTGCTCAAAGTTTTGCCCATTGAGAGGATTTCCCTTACCACTGTCCTTTGGGGAGGTCCCAGAAAGGGACTGTTGTGCTGTCACTATCCACGTTTGAGTGGTACCTGCATATCACGCAGAACCATCTGTAACCAGGCATGAGTTTTCTCTTATTCAGTCAAGTGATCATAAGGAACTCCCCATGAGACCATAGGTGCAGGCTAGAAGATGGAAGGTAATGGGACAGGAGTAGAGGCCATGGGCATTTGGGCCACTTCCTTGTGTCTTAGTTATCCAGTGCTGCTACAACAGAAATACCACAAGCGGATGGCTTTAACAAAGAGAAATTTACTCTCTCACAGTCAAGTAGGGTACAAGTTCAAATTCAGGGTATCAGCTACAGGGGAAGCCTTCTCTCTCTATTGGCTCTGGAGGAAGGTCCTTGTTATCAATCTTCCCCTGGTCAAGGGGATTCTCAGCACACGGACCCTGGGTCCAAAGGATGCACTATTCTCCTGGCTCTTGTTTCTTGGCAACATGAGGTCTCCGTGCCTCTCTGCTTCATTCTCTCTTTTATATCTCAAAATGGATTGGCTTAAGACACCCTAATCTTGTAGATCTCATCAATATAACAGCCACTAATCCAACTCATTAACATCATAGTGATAGGATTTACAGCACATAGGGAAATCACATCAGATGAGAAAATGGTAGACAATGGTACCATACTAGGAATCATGACCTAGCAAGTTTGACAGATACTTTGGGGGAGACAGTTCAATCTGTGACACTCTCATACACAAACGATGGGCGTAAAAGGGTACAATCCCTTTGGAAAATAGTTCCATTATTTCTTACAAAGTTAAACATGTACCTGCCATATGACTCAGCCTTTCTACTTTTAGATATCTATGCATGAAAAATGAAAGCATCTGTCCATTCAAAGGCTTTTGCATGTACATTCATAGCAGTTTCATTTGAAATGGTCAAAAACTAAAAACAACCTAAATGTTCATCAACAGTTAGTGAATGCATAAAAAAAAAAACTGTGGAATAGTCTTGCAATAGAATACTTCCAATGAAAATAAATGTTTTGAAACATCCAACAACATGGTTGAATCTCAGAATTACTACACTGGTTGAAAGATGCAGATGGTAAAAGATTTTATTTATATAAACTTCTAGAAAATGCAAACTAATATATAGTGACATAAATGCAAACTAACATATAGTGACATAAATATGATCAGTGGTTGCTTGGAGGATGAAAGAGAGCATGAAGGGACAAAAAGAATGGTCTAAAAAAGGGGGCATGAGGAAGCATTTGGAGTTGTGGTAATGATTTCATGGGTGTATATGGATGCAGAACTTATCAAATTATGTATTTGAAATATATTTAACTAATTGTATTTCAATTATACCTCAATAAAACTGTCAAAAAATCTACTGGGTGCACTTAACAGTATATTGGAGATGACAGAAAAAAAGTGTCAGCAAATTTCTGGATAAATTAATTAAAATTATCTAATATGGAGAATGGGAAAAAGAGGTGAAACAATGAAAAGATCCTCACAGATATATGGGAGAAAATCAAACTATAATACTCAAAATAATAGTTCCAGAAAGAAAGGGAACAAAAACAATTTTAAGAAGTAATTGCTGAAAATCTCCCCCATTTGGTCAAAGACATAAATTTATAGATATAAGAAGCTCAGCAAGCTTAAAGAAAGATAAATACAAAGGAAATCACATCTAGGCACATCATATTAAAACTGCTGAGGTTCAAAGATAAGGAGAATATTTTGAATGTACCCAGAGAACCAAGGCATATCATATACAGGAGAACAAAATATGAATGACTGCTGATTTCTTGTGGGAAAAAATGGAGGCCAGAAAAATATGGTGCACAACCTTTGAAATTCTTGAAGGAAAAAAAAAAAGTTATCAACTCATACTCCCACATGCAGCAAAAATAGCCTTCAAGAATAAAAGCCAAATAAGCACACTTTTTAGACAAATAAAACTAAGCTGATTCATCACCACAAACCTGCACCAAAAGAAATACTTAGAAGTCCTTCAGGCTAAAGGAAAATGGTACCAAATAAAAACCTGTATCTTTAGAAAGGAATGAAGAGCACAAGAAATGGTGAATATGTAGATTATAAAAGAATTAAAGTGGTGAATATGTAGATAATAATTTATAAAAGAATTTTTTCTTTAATTTCTTTAAAATACATATGACACAGTAAAGCAAAAAATATAACATTGTATAGCATAACATATACTGTGGTGGTTGTTGTTGTTAGGTGCCCTCGAGTCGGATCTGACTCGTAGCAACCCTATGCACAACAGAACGAAACACTGCCCAGTCCTGAGCCATCCTTACAATCATTGTTATGCTTGAGCTCATTGTTGCAGCCACTGCTGTGTCAATCCACCTCGTTGAGGGTCTTCCTCTTTTCCGCTGACCCTGGGCTCTGCCAAGCATGATGTCCTTCTCCAGGGACTCATCCCTCCTGACAACATGTCCAAAGTATGTAAGATGCAGCCTCATCATCCTTGCTTCTAAGTAGCATTCTGGTTGTACTTCTTCCAAGACAGATTTGCTTTTTCTTTTGGCAGTCTATGGTATATTCAATATTCTTTGCCAACACCACAATTCAAAGGCATCAATTCTTCTTTGGTCTTCCTTATTCATTGTCCAGCTTTCACATGCATATGATGCGATTGAGAATACCATGGCTTACTCCTGAGGTTCACCCTTCTGCCAAAGATTGAACAGGCCCATGGAACAAAACAAGACCAAAGGGGTGAACCAGCCCTAGGGCAGGGACTGAAAGGCAGGGGGAAGAGGAAACCTGGTAATAGGGAATCCATGGTTGAGAAGGGAGAGTGTTGACATGTCATGGGGTTGTTAACCAATGTCCAATATCATACAACAATGTGTGTACTAACTGTTTGATGAGAAATTAGTTTGTTCTGTAAGCCTTCATCTAAAGTTCAATTAAAAAAAAAAAAAGAAAGGGAAAACAAAAGAAAATAGCATGGCTTGGGTCAGGCGCACCTTAGTCTTCAAAGTGACATCTTTGTTTTTCAACACTTTAAAGAGGTCCTTTGCAGCAGATTTGCCCATTGCAATGGGTCTTTTGATTTCTTGACTGCTGCTTCCATGGCTGTTGATTGTGGATCCAAGTAAAATAAAATCCTTGACAACTTCAATCTTTTCTCCATTTATCATGTTGTTGCTCATTGGTCCAGTTGTGAGGATTTTTGTTTTCTTTTATGTTGAGGTGCAATCCATACTGAAGGCTGTGGTCTTTGGTCTTCATTAGTAAGTGCTCCAAGTGTTTTTCACTTTCAGCAAGCAAGGTTGTGTCATCTGCATAATGCAGGTTATTAATGAGTCTTCCTCCAATCCTGATGCCCCGTTCTTCATATAGTCCAGCTTCTCGGGTTATTTGCTCAGCATACAGACTGAATCGGTATGGTGAAAGGATACAACCCTGAAGCACACCTTTCCTGACTTTAAACCAGTCAGTGCCCCCTTGTTCTGTCCCAACGACTGTCTCTTGATCTATGTAAAGGTGGTTCCTCATGAGCACAATAAAGTGTTCTGGAATTTCCATTCTTTGCAATGTTATCCTTAATTTATCATGATCCACACAGTCGAATGCCTTTGCGCAATCGATAAACCATAGGTAAACATCCTTCTGGTATTCTCTGCTTTCAGCTGGGATCCATCTGATATCAGCAATAATGGTTCCCCATCCTTTTCTGAATCTGGCCTGAATTTCTGGCAGTTCCTTGTTGATATACTGCTGCAGCTGCTTTTGAATGATCTTCAGCAAAATTTTGCTTATTTGTGATATTAATGATATTGTTCAATAATTTCCACATTCGGTTGGTTCACTTTCTTTGGAATAGGCATAAATATGGATCTCTTCCAGTTAGGTGGCCAGGAAGCTGTCTTCCATATTTCTTGACATAGACATATGAGCACTTCCAACAATGCATCCATTTGTTGAAATATCTCAGTTGATATCCCATCAATTCCTGGAGCCTTATTTTTCGCCAATGCCTTCAGGGCAGTTTGTACTTCTTCTTCCCCCACCTTTGGTTCCTGATCATATGCTACTTCTTGCAATGGTTGTACGTCGACTAATTCCTTTTGGTATAATGACTCTGTGTATTCCTTCCATCTTCTTTTGATGCTTCCTGCATCATTTAATATTTTCCCCATGGAATCCTTCACTATTGCAACTCGAGGCTTGAATTTTTTCTTCAGTTCTTTCAGCTTGAGAAACGCTGGGCATGTTCTTCCCTTTTGGTTTTCTACCTCCAGCTCTTTGTACGTGTCATAATACTTTACTTTGTCTTCTCAAGCCGCCCTTTGAAATCTTCTGTTCGGTTCTTTTACTTCATCATTTCTTCCTTTTGCATTAGCTGCTCGACATTTGAGAGCAAGTTTGAGAGTCTCCTCTGACATCCATCGTGGTCTTTTCTTTCTTTCCTGTCTTTTTCAATGACCTCTTTCTTTCTTCATGTTTGATGTCCTTGATGTCATTCCGCAACTCATCCGGTCTTCACGTCAAATCTACCCTTGAGATGTTCAACACATCAAATCTATCCTTGAGATGGTTTCTAAATTCAGGTGGGATGTACTCAAGGTTGTATTTTGGCTCTTGTGGACTTGCTCTGATTTTATTCAGTTGCAGCTTGAACTTGCATATGAGCAACTGATGGTCTGTTCCATAGAGAGAGAGAGAGAGAGCCCTGGTGGTGCAGTGGTTAAACATTCAGATGCTAATCAAAAGGTCTGCAATTCAAATCCACCAGCCACTCCTTGGAAACCCTATGGGGCCATTCTACTCTGTCCTATAGGGTCCCTATGGGTCAGAATTGACTTGACAGCAATGGGTTTGGTTTGCCAAGAAACCAAACCCACTGCCCTTGAGTTGATTCCGACTCGTAGCGATCCTATAGGACAGAACAGAACTGCCCCATAGGGTTTCCAAGGCTATAAATCTTTACAAAAGCAGACTGCCATATCTTTCTCCCTTGGTGCAGCTGGTCAGTTTGAACTGGGTTTGAGCAGGCAAACTTTTGGTTAGCAGCTGAGTGCTTTAACCACTGTGTCACCAGGGCTTCTTAAAAAATATGGAAACCCAAACAAATTTGGCAGCACATATACTCAAATTAGAAAGATACAGAGAAGATTAGCATGGCCTTACACAAAGGATGACACATAAATATGTGGTATATGTATGTATATATATATATGCACATTACCACTATATCACAATAAATATACATATGTATATATAGATATATTTACCACTATATATATACATACATATATAGAGAGAGAGTATTATCCAACTATATGATGTCTACAAGAGATGCACTTTAAATACAAAGGCACAGATGGGTTGATAATAGTTATTAAATAAATAGTCATAGTGACCCTATATGACAGCGTAGAACAGCCCCATAGGGTTTCCAAGGAGTGGCTGTTGGAGTGGCTGGTGGATTTGAACTGCAAACTTTTTGGTTAGCATTTGAACCCTTAACCACTGCACCACCAGGGCTCTCTCTCTCTCTCTATATATATATACATATGCATGTTTATTGTGATATATATATATATAAAACAAAACGTTTGCCATTTCAACATTTTTTACATGTACAATTCCATGACATTAACTAAGTTCATCATGTTTGCAACAATCACCACCGTTTATTATAGTTATGCGAACACACATAAGAAGTCTGGCATGGCTATATTAATATCAGATATAGACTAAGAGTACTACCAGAGATAAGGAGAGAGATTTTATAGAAATAAAGGGGCCAATTCATCAGGAAGACACAACAATTGTAAAAGTGTACCACCCAAATAACAGATCCTCAAAAACACATGAGGCAAAAATTGTCAGAATCAAATGAAGAATAGACAAATCCACAGTTACAGCTGGATATTTTAACATATCTCTCTCAACTATTGATAGTAAGCTCCATCTGTCCACCTGTTGAGGTCCTTCCCAGAAGCCAGAAAGCAGCCCACACAGTCTAACCAGTGGAGATTATGACAGGACAGTCTTACTTCATTCTGGACACGGACTTATTAGTAATGAAAGAGCTGCCAGTTTTGAACATCTACTGTGGGCAGACACTGTTGTGTTAGTCACTTTAGTTTTATTACAATGATTCTCAGCATGACTGCACATTAGAATCGTGTGGTAAGATTTTTAATAAGACTTGTGCCTGTGTCCTACCACTAATGAATTTGATTCGATTGGTCATTTGGTGGCCCCAAGCATCTGTGCTTTTCTTAAAGCTTCTCAAGTGGTATTAATGTGCACTCATTGCTATATTAAGGAGCACTGGTGGCACAGTTGTTAAATGCTCTGCTGTTAACGGAAAAGTCAGGAGTTTGAACCCACCCATCACTCCATGGGAGAAAAATGTGGCAGTCTGCTTCTGTAAAGATTACAGCCTTGGAAACCCTAGAGAGAAGTTCTACTCTGTCCTCTGGGGCTGCTACGAGTTGAAATCAACTTCATGGCAATGGGTTTAGTTTTTTGTTGCTGTTGTTGCTGTTTTGGTACTGCACCCCATTTAATGACTCCTGAGCACAACTTAGACTTGTCGCACACATCATCATACTGGGTATATGTCGAGTTTTTCAGTATATTCCTATGTTTGGCACTGTCTCCTCCACACTTCTCATGGACAGTTGAGGTTTTGGATACAAGTCCATAAGTTTATATTTTTTCATGTTGCATGTTTTTTATTACAACCAATGCTTCTCATTGTCAAGATCCTCTAAGATCTTGCTTCTACTATACTCAGTCCTCTCGTCTTGTTTTATGTGAAACATACAAGTATCCAATGGTCTTTCCTACCTCAGAGTTGCTAAAATTGCTAAATTCTGCCCCGAATCAAACTCCTCCACACTTGTGTTCTCTTCCTATTCAGGACCAAGGGTCTGTTCTCCATTCTGCCACAAATTTCCTTCGCTCCTCTATATCTTTCTGGATAATTCTTTCAAAATCAAGTGTAAGATCTATTTTATTAAGAAGGCCTTCCTGGGCCCAACCTGTATTACTCCCTCCTTTGCCCAATCTTTAAACCCAGGGCATTCCTCTGTCATAGTACACATCACGATTTAGAATAAATTATTTGTTTACTACTTTCTGTCCCTCACTAGACTATGAGCTGTAGAAAGGAAAAGACCTGGTCTAGTTCTTCTTAGCTTCCCCAGTATCAAACCCAAAGTAAGTGTCCATAAACATGTCTCTTTCCTGGAAAAAGAAACACACAAAGGTTATGGTTGCAAAAGGAGGCTTCATGGGAGATGGAATGTGAGATGAGTCTTAGTAGATGGTTAAGTGGCTACTTGGAGAGGAATGTGGAAAGTACTTGAGGCAGGAAGAAAAATTTAGTAAAACAAAATTGCCAAGGCAGCAAAGTCCATAATTGGCCCTCAGGGTTTATAAAGACTATCACAAGTTGCCCCCACGTGTCTGTCAGTTTATCATACTGTGGGGGCTTGTGTGTTGCTGTGATGCTGGAAGCTATGCCACTGCTATTCAGATACCAGCAGGGTCACCCATGGAGGACAGGTTTCAGCTGAGCTTCCAGACTAAGACAGACTAGGAATTAGTCAATGTTCAACCATTTCAAGAGGTAGCATATGATCAGGAACCAATGGTACTGAAGGAAGAAGTCCAAACTGCTCTGAAGGCACTGGCAAAAAACAAGGCTCCAGGAATTTATGGAATATCAATTGAGATGTTTCAACAAACAGATGCAGTGCTGGAGGTACTCATTTGTCTATGCCAAGAAATATGGAAGACAGTTTCCTGGCCAACTGACTGGAAGAGATCCGTATTTATGCCTATTCCCAAGAAAGGTGATCCAACCAAATGTGGAAATTATAGAACAATGTCATTAGTATCACACGCAAGCAACATTTTGCTGAAGATCATTCAAAAATGGCAGCAGCAGTATATCGACAGGGAACTGCCAGAAATTCAGGCCAGTTTCAGAAGAGGACGTGGAACCAGGGTTATCATTGCTGATGTCAGATGGATCCTGGCTGAAAGCAGAGAATACCAGAAGGATGTTTACCTGTGTTTTATTGACTATACAAAGGCATTAGACTGTGTGGATCATAACAAACTATGGATAACACTGCAAAGAATGGGAATTCCAGAACACTTAATTGTGCTCATGAGGAACCTTTACATAGATCGAGAGGCAGTTGCTCAGACAGAACAAGGGGATACTGATTGGTTTAAAGTCAGGAAAGGTGTGCGTCAGGGTTGTATTCTTTCACCATACCTATTTAATCTGTATGCTGAGCAAATAATACTAGAAGCTGGACTATATGAAGAAGAACGGGACATCAGGATTGGAGGAAGACTCACTAACAACCTGTGTTATGCAGATGACACAAACTTGCTTGCTGAAAGTGAAAAGGAATTGAAGCACTTACTAATGAAGACCAAAGACCACAGCCTTCAGTATGGATTGCACCTCAAGACAAAGAAAACAAAAATCCTCACAACTGGACCAATAAGCAACAACATGATAAATGGAGAAAAGATTGAAGTTGTCAAGAATTTTATTTTACTTGGATCCACAATCAACAGCCATGGAAGCAGCAGTCAAGAAATCAAAAGACCCATTGCAATGGGCAAATCTGCTGCAAAGGACCTCTTTAAAGTGTTGAAAAACAAAGATGTCACCTTGAAGACTAAGGTGCGCCTGACCCAAGCCATGGTATTTTCAATTGTATCATATGCATGTGAAAGCTGGACCAAAGGAAGACCAAAGAAGAATTGACACCTTTGAATTGTGGTGTTGGCAAAGAACATTGAATATACCATGGACTGCCAAAAAGAATGAACAAGTCTGTCTTGGAAGAAGTACAATCATAATGCTACTTAGAAGCAAGGATGATGAGGCTGCATCTTACATACTTTGGACATGTTGTCAGGAGGGATGAGTCCCTGGAGAAGGACATCATGCTTGGCAAAGTACAGGGTCAGGGGAAAAGAGGAAGACCCTCAACAAGGTGGATTGACACAGTGGCTGCAACAATGAGCTCAAGCATAACAACGATTGCAAGGACGGCTCAGGACCGGGCAGTGTTTTGTTCTGTTGTGCATAGGGTGGCTATGAGTCAGAACTGACTCGATAGCACCTAACAGCAACAACAGCACAAATGGGGCTACTATGGGTTAAAGAAGCCCCACACTCCATCCCCAAGACCACCATTTTGATCTCTCTTCCCAAACATGTGTTGTCCATTCACCTTGGAGATGAACCTGAACGTGACTTTATTCAAACAGGTAGCTTTGGGGGAACAAGAATGTCTCCAGCTGTTGATTCAAAGTCAGAGGAAGTCCCCACCTTTGAACAAGAAGCTCCCTGCTGTACCTGTACAAGTATCAGCTTGAGTCATCCTAATGAGTCAGCAGGTGCTCACTCTCCCAAAAGGAAGCCCCAAAACTTTATGGAGCATTTCAAAATGTTCAGTCATTTTTTGAAAATTCCTGCCTATGCACTGAAACCTACCTGCATCAGAATCACTATGGGAATTTTTTTTTAAAGTATACACTTTCCCAAATTTCTCCTATGGTAATTCTGACTCAATAGCTATAGAATGGATCTTTCAAAAATATAGATTCTCAGGCCCCACACCAGACAAGAATACAACTGGAATGTACCTTAGTAGTGCACATGATGAAACTTTGACTCACTTACTTTGGACATGTCATCAGGAAAAGCCAATCACTAGAAAAAGACATCATGTTTGGTCAGGTAGACTGCTAACAAAAATGCAGGAAACTCTCAAAGAGATGGACTGGCAAAATGTCTACAACAACGGACTCAAACACACCAATGATCACAAAGATGGCACAGATCCAGGCAATGTTTTGTTCTATTATATGTAAGGCCATCATGAGTGGGAGCTGACACAACAGCGATTAATAACAGCAGCCAGGGAGAAGAATGTTGTTGTTGTAATTGTTAGGTGCCATCAAGTCAATTTCAACTCAGAGCAACCGTAATGTACAACAGAAGGAAATATTGCCTAGTCCTGAGCCATCCTCACATTCATTGGTATGCTTGAGTTCATCACTGCAGCCACTGTGTTAATCCATCTAGTTGAGGGTCTTCGTCTTTTTCGAAGACCTTCTACTCTACCAAGCATGATGTTATTTTCCAGGGACTGATCCTGCCTTATAATATGTCCAAAGTATGTGAGACAGTCTCACCCTCCTTGCTTCTAAGGAGCATTCCAGTTGTACTTCTTCCAAGACAGATTTGTTCACATTCTTTTGGTAGTCCATGGCATATTTGATATTCTTCACCAACACCACGATTCAAAGGTGGCAATTCTTTTTCAGTCTTCCTTATTCATCATCCAACTTTCATGTGCATACAAGGCCGTTGAAAACACCACGGCTGTGTCAGGCTCACCTTGGTCTTCAGGATAACATCTTTGCTTTTTAACACTTTAAAGAGGTGTTTTGCTGCAGATTCGCCCAATGCAATGCATCTTTTGATTTCTTGGCTGCTGCTTCCATGGCTGTTGATTATAGATCCAAACAAGATGAAATCCTTCACAACTTCAATCTTTTCTTCATTTATCATGACATTGCTTATTAGTCCAGTTATGAGGATTTTTGTTTTCTTTATGTTGAGGTATAATCCATACTGAAGGTTGTTGTCTTTGATCTTCATCAGTAAGTGCTTCAAGTCCTCCTCACTTTCAGCAAGGAAGGCTGTGTCATCTGCATAAGGCAGGTTATGAATGAGTCCTCCCATAATGCTGATGCCTCATTCTTCTTCATATAGTTCAGCTTCTCAGATTATTTGCTTAGCATACAGACTGAATAAAAAAAAATTTTTCTTTTTTTTTTTTTTTAAAGGATACAACCCTGACCCACACCTTTCCTAATTTTAAACCATGCAGTATTCCCTTGTTCTGATGACTGCTTCTTGGTTCCTCATGAGCACAATTAAATTAAGTGTTCTGGAATTCCTATTCTTTGCAATGTTATCCATAATTTGTTATGATCCACACAGTCAAATACCTTTGTACACAGTCAATAAAACATAGGTAAATATCTTTCTGGTATTCTCTGCTTTCAGTCAAGATCCATCTGACATCACCAATGATATCCCTGGTTTTACATCCTTTTCTGAATCTGGCTTGAACTTCTGGCACTTCCCTGTCAACAGACTGCTGCAGCCACTTTGAAAGGATCTTCAGCAAAACTTTACTTGCATGGGATATTAATGATATTGTTCAATAATTTTCACATTTGCTTGGGTAACCTTTCTTGGGAATAGGCATAAATATGTATCTCTTCTAGTTGGTTGGCCAGGTAGCTGTCTTCCAAATTTCTTGGCGTAGATGAGTGAGCACTTCTAGTGCTGCCTCCATTTGTTGAAACATCTCAATTGTTATTCCATCAATTCCTGAAGCCTCATTTTTTGCCAATGCCTTCTTTGCAGCTTGAAATTCTTCCTTCAGTACCATCGGTTCTTGATTATATGCTACCTCCTGAAATGCTTGAACACTGACCAATTTTTTTTGGTATAGTAACTCCATGTATTCCTTCCACCTTCTTTTGATGCTTCCTGCGTTGTTTAATATTTTCTTCATAGAATCCTTCAATATCACAACCCAAGCCTTGAATTTTTTCTTCAGTTCTTTCAGCTTGAGAAATGCCTAGGGTGTGCTTCTCTTTTGGTTTTCTGTCTCCAGGTCTTTGCACATGTAATTATGATACTTTGTCTTCTTGAGCCGCCCTTTGAAATCTTCTGTTCAGCTCTTTTACTTCGTCATTTCTTCTTTTAGTTTTAGTTACTCAGCGTTCCGTAGCAAGTTTCAGAGTCTCTTCTGATATCCATTTTGTCTTTTTTTTTCTTTTCTGTCTTTTTAATGACCTCTTGCTTTCTTCGTGTATGATGTCCTTGTTGTCATTCTACAACTCATCTAGTCTTCGGTCATTAGCATTCAATGCATTAAATCTATACTTAAGTTGGTCTCTAAATTCGGGTGGGGTATACTCAGGGTCATACTTTGGCTCTTGTGGACTTGTTCCAATTTTCTTCAGTTTCAACTTGAACTTTCACATGAGCAACTGATGGTCTGTTCCCCAGTTGACCCCTGGCCTTTTTCTGACTGATAACATTGAGCTTTTCCATCAGCTCTTTCCACACATTATTATCAATGCATCCTGATTGCACATTCAATCAATTTCAGACTGCGGAAGTTGGTAAAAATCTTCAATTTTTTCATCTTTGGCCTTAGTGGTTGGTGCGTAAATTTGAATAATAATTGTATTAACTGGTCTTCCTTGTAGGTATATGGATATTATCCTATAACTGACAGTGTTGTGCTTCAGAATAGATCTTGAAAAGTTCTTTTTGGCAATGAACAAAACGTCATTCCTCTTCGAGTTGTCATTGCTGGCATAGTAGATCATATGAGTGTTTGATTCAAAATGACCAATACCAGTCCATTTCAGCTCATTAATGCCTAGGAAACCCTGGTGGTATAGTGGTTAAGACCTACAGCTGCTAACCAAAAGTTTGATAGTTTGCATCCACCAGGCACTCCTTGGAAACTCTATGGGGCAGTTCTACTCTGTCCAATAGGGTTGCTATGAGTCAGAATTGACTCGACAGCAATAGGTTTAGTTTATAGGTAATACCTAGGATATCACTATTTATGCATTCCATTTCATTTTTGATGATTTCCAATTTTCCTAGATTCATACTTGGTACATTCCACATTCCGATTATTAATGGATGTTTGCAGCTGTTTCTTTTCATTTTGAGTTGTGCTGCATCAGCAAATGAAGGTCCCGAAAGCTCGACTCCATCCACGTCATTAAGGTTGACTCCATTTGAGGAGGCAGCTCTTCCCCAGTCATATTTTGAGTGCCTTCCAACTTGAGGGGCTCATTTTCCAGCACTGTATCAGGCAATGTTCTGCCGCTATTCAGAAGGTTTTCACTTGTTAATTCTTTTCAAAAGTAGACCACCTGGTCCTTTTTCCTAGTCTATCTTAGTCTGGAAGCTCAGCTGAAATCTGTTTGCCAAAGGTGATCCTGCTGGTATTTGCATACCAATGGCATAGCCTTTAGCATCACAGCAACATTCAAGCCCCCATAGTACAACAAACTGATAGATGCACGGGGGAAGAGAAAGGTACAGATAGTGGTAATTTTTAAACCTTCCCAAGTGGTTCTACTGCTCAACCCAGTGGGAACTACTAAGTCTCTTCCTGGTCCCTCTGTCTGTCTCCCCTTGCTTTGCCCTCTGCAGCTACCATGGAACCCAGTACTTCCTCTTCAAGACAGCTGCTCAATGTTTGAAAAATAAAAGCCATCATTGCCCCCCTAAATCTTTTCTTTTCAAGACTAAAAAGAACATCACAGCAAGAAAAGGAGTGATTTGCCTACCAGGAGCCTCCAGAAATTAGTCTTAAAATAGTATTTGCTTCAGGGACATTTTTAGTACTATTCAGAAACAAAGTGTTGAAAGTGTAGGGAAAATTCAAACTGATTTGTGTCACCTATGTATCAGTGTGTTCAAAACGCTAACCAATTTCTTTTCTCAGCATCAGTTTTGTTTTGGCAAGTAACCCTGTAGAAAATCAAAGAAGTGGTTCAGGCAAATCCATCAATTGTCCCCAAGAAAGGCCATCATTTGATGGGTACGGGGCTCCTGGTTCTCTCAGCCTGGAAGGAGCTCCATTTTTTCAGAGGCATCCTTGGTGCAGAGCCACAGTACCGCAAGGTGAGATGTCCAACTTCATTAGGGTTGAGCTCTGGATCTTGGAAGAGAGATCATCAGTAGATTCATGCCTGGGAACCTAACTGGAGTGGAAAGCTGACAGGGAAAGCCAGGGGCTGCAATTTACCAATCTCATCTCTCAACCAGAGCCCTGGTGTGTGAAAGTTAACTAGTACAGGGAAGGGAAGACTTGAAAGGCACAGTTACCTTTAGGCAGCTGTTAAAATCACAATGGTACAACGTTAAAAGCAGGTTACACCTTACACTGTTATCTGTTCATTGGTTGAGCATTGGTCCAATAAATCCCAAATGTGTGCTGGCCATGTTTTTTCATGACGAGCTTGATGTTTACCCATTACTCATTGCCACTGAGTCAATTCTGACCCTACAGGACAGAGTAGAACTGCCCCATAGGGTTTCCAATGCTGTAATCTTTACAGAAGCGAAATGTTAAATCTTTCTCCCATGGAGTGGTTGCTGGATTTGAACTGCTGACTTTTCAGTTAGTAGACAAGCACTTGACCACTGTGCCCCCAGGGCTCCCTTTAGTAGGGACTTAACACCAAATGTTGAAGAAATAAAGGAGGACTTTAAAGTAAGTCATCAAACATAAACAATATTTCTGCTCTGTGACCTCGGTGAAGAAAGTCAATCTAAATCTAAAGCTGCTAGGCCTCAAAATTGCATTACTGCCTGAAAGAGGAGGGGAAGAGGAACAGTTAAGAATTTCTGCCATGGATATTGGCACTAATCACCATTTTACAATTCTCAAAACTCTTCCCCATGCTTTATCCCAACTTAGCCTCATAAAAATCCCATTCTACAGGCAAAGTAAATACCATTATCTCATATTACAGATAAGAAACTTGAGGTTCAAAAATTATCACTACCAAAGTTAAAACAGATGGAAAGTAGCAGAGCCAGGACTCAAACACTAGCTCTCTAGCTGCTAGTCCAATGCTTTCTCCAAAAGGTTATCTTTTTCATGAAGGTTACAGGGACTATATATTAGGGCACACCCAGGGCCAGAGGGTCCATCCTTAAAAGAGTGCCCTTAGTGTGGTGAACAGGACTATGTTTCTGAAAATTAGCTGGGGCTATAACCTAGATGGATGTGGAAAATCCTAAAGAGACAGAATCTGGCACCTCTTCTTGTCATCAGTTAATCTCATCCAAGGCTTCTGGATCCATAACCAACCATAGTGTCGATTCTGACTCATGATGACCGCATGTGTGTCAGAGAAGAACTGTACTCCATGGGGTTTTCAGTGGCTGATTTTTCAGAAGCATATCACCAGGCCTTTCTTCTGAGGTGCATTTGGGTAGACTCAAACCTCCAACTTTCATTAACAGCTGAGTACATTAACCGTTGGCACTGGCCAGGGACTCCTCTGGACCCTTGGTGTTGTTGTTGTTGTATGCCACCAAGTCGATTCTGACTCATAGCAACCCTATATCAGTCTGCTCCCATAGACCCAGAATTACCACTTACACACATAAGAGGACCTCTTTTCTGGAGTCAGGAATGCCTATGGAGGATGGGCTTTCCTTTTGGAAGGGAGAGGAGACTGAAGTCTTTTCAACCCCAAGAATATTTGACAAAAGAGACTAGATAAGGAAGGAAGGGCTCCTATTTAAGAAATCAGAAAGATGAGAGGCCAGAAATGAAAACTGTCAAGGAAGGGACTCAGCTCCATTACATCCTCCCAAACGTAAGTAAAAAATGAGATAGGGAACACGTTACTACTTCTTGTAGTTGTATATCATCCCCTACGCCTATTAATTTTACCTATCTGATCCTTATACTCACTAAGTGAAAATCTTAGAGGTAAACCAGGATTCGAGGGGCAAGGGGGAGAAGGAAGGATGATGTGGCAGGGGTCCTGGAAGGGGAGGGAGTGCAGCCAAGTTTGGAGAGCAGGATGGCAGACACAGACCTGGCCTGAGGGGTGGCAGCAAAAGGAAACCCAGACTCAGAGGACTCTTTTAATGCCCCACGCTAGCCAATATGGTGGCCTCGTGCAAATTATAAAAGAAGAAAAGGGCCTTGCTTTCTCAAGGGACTTTATGGCCATCTGCTAGAAAATTGTCATAATGGTGTTATAAATTTAGGGTGACTACAAATGGGTTTTACACAAATGGGAGTGGTGTCTCTAAGGTTGTACTAAGTGTAACTTGAGCAAACAAGAGTGGAGTCCTGCCCCTTCGGACCAAAGTTGTACCTGCCAGGGGTAAAGTCACCAAGGCACAGCTATGTTATTTATTGGGCGGGAGGGGAGTTCCTGGATCTTGGGGTAGCTCATCCTTTAGGGTTCCCTACAGTCCTTCCTCAGATAAGGGCACTGTGTCCCACAGCAATGAGCCGTGACCTGGAATTCTGAGATCTCCATCTCTGGTTCTGCTTAGATTCCGTCTTTCCAAGCTCTTCCTCACCAGCCCAGCCTGCTGTTTCAGGTACTTACCTCTAGATTCACTCTGATGTTCAGTTTCTGCAAAGCCAGAGCCACAAGATGCTCAGAGGACAGAACACACTTCAGCTACAGTAAGATCCCCCAGGGTACACACCATTCATCTATTGTTTCCTACCTGCTAACATATTCTCTTTAGAAGGAATGGAAAAGTAGGACTGTATAAGTGGTGGGGAAAGTGCAGAAAAGAGAGACCAGGAATGCATCAAAACTTAGAAATCATAGAACCTAATGAGTGGTAGAGTTGTGAGGGATCTGGGGTTCATCTGGTCCAACCCCTGGTTTTACAGATGATAAAATTAAGGCACTCTGAGGAAAGGGGTCTTGTCAGAGCCCCAGTTTCCCCTGGTGAGGAGCCAGGATTAATTCAGGTCTTTTAACTCCCCGGCCAGAGTTCTACCCTGAAAACTGAGTTTTCTGAATACACCAGGCAGCTCAGTTCCAGGAGAGATGTGAACTGTACTTGAAGATTTTGAAGGAGCTATGAAGAAGCCTGACTAAGCCTCAGGTTCCAGCCCACAGACAGCCAGCAATAAACATATGTACCAAATCTGAGCACCTATGTAAGACATACTAGATTCGAACAGCACACAGGCACACATATAGATACATACAACGCATGTTTTCACAAGCTAATTAAAATAACAATAAAAAACCCTGTTGCCATTGAGTCGATTCCAACTTATAGCAACCCTATAGGACAGAGTAGAACTGCCCCATAGGGTTTCCAAGGGGTGGCTGGTGGATTTGAACTGCTGAGTTTTGGGTTAGCAGCTAAGCTCCCATTTATGGAGCTTTTTTGGTTCACCAGCCTTTGTACTGAGGAATTTATATCCATCATCTCATTATCCACACAACCATCCCCCTTGTAGCCCCGCTGCACAGATAGGAAATTGAGGCTGAAAGAGATGAAGTAATTCATCAGAAACCACACAAATACTAAGTGTCAGAGTGAGGTTTCAAACTTCCTGTGTCCAAAGCCAGTGTCCTTTCAATGACACCATGAGCTTCATACATATAATGATAATCATAATTGCTAACTTTTTAAGGCACTGTTCTAAGCCACTCTTCGTTCTATGCCCTTTCCATGAATTAAGTCATTTAATCCTTACAGCAACACTATAAACTGGATACAATTTCATAGTTGAGAAAACTACAACCCAGAAAGGCAAGGTCATTTTCAAGGTCCCAGAGCTGATAAGTGGAACCCGCACATGAACTCAGTTACACTGCTTCACAGAGGATTGGGAGGAGAAGCTCAGGTCAGTCCTGAGGATCACCCCTTCCATCTGCCAAGGCCATCCTTCTTGGGAGATGTCACTCTCCTACCCTTGTCCTTGACCCCTGCTCACCTTTGCTGGACTTGCAGCTCCAATAGGCCAGATCAAAGACAGAACTCTGAGTCTCCTGGGAAGGGAGCTGCAAGGCAGCCACAATGAGAGCCCTGGAGTCTCAGCATCCCCTGGGAAGGGAGTCAGCACTGCTTGGCCAGCACCTGAGGGCTTTAACTCTTCAGAAAACAGAAGCACAAGGCCATGTTCCAGGCGGCTGAGCCCAGGCCTAGGGAAAGCAAGGCTGCTGGCTGGGCTGTCCCCTGCTCCAGCCCCGGCTCCAAACCGCTGCCCCCCTCTGTTGCCCTTTCCTTGCACCTGGCCTCTCAGCTTTTTGTTTTCACACCCTCCCCTCTCTTACTGAGACAGCCCCTCTTCTGGCCCTTCTCTTTCAGCAGATCAATCCATTTTGTATGAGCAGAAGAGTGAGGAGGAGATCAAGCTACAGAGACCGAATGCACGGCCCCGATAAGAGAAGCAAGGAGAACCATCTGTGGCACAAGGGGTGTGGAGGGAATAATAGCCCAGACCCTGTGTTCTGTTCGGCCACACAATGGACCGCATTCAGCAGGCGCCCTCCTGGTCTCTAATCTAGCGGGAAGGGCATATGTTCAGTCTATTAGCATTTATTATTTTCCCTTTCTGCATTGTACTGATAACCCAGTTTCTGACACAACCTCTCACTTTTCTTTTCACTCCACATTATAATTCTACTTTCTTAAAATCCTATTCAGCTATATTTAAAAAAAAAAAAAAACTCAAACTCTACCTTTTCAAAGCACATCAGTAATTATTTTCCAGCTGAACCAAGGTGACTCCTACAAAGGATTTGCCATTCTGGATCATAATGATGGTTCAAGAGCTAAGGGGCAGGCAGCATTCCTCAGGCTGTATTTACAAATGCACTAATAGAAATCAACATAAAAGATGAACCTCCGCAGAGAAATGCACAGCTGTCGCAGCAACCAGGTACCCAGGACAGGCAAGAGGTCCACAATTCGCTCAGCTTTCCAAAGAGCCTGAAATTGAGCACAGCACAAACTCAGGCCGGGCGGGCCACCCAGCAATTGCTCAGTGGTCAGCGCTGTTATCCACCATGTTATTTGTTTTTAACAGACCTTGACCAGAATAAAGTGGGGAGTTTAACCCATGGTTAATGATTCTCCAAGCAGACGTTTCATGAAATCCTACTAAGCCTCTTCTTCTGAGAAAACTAGGAAGTTGCTTGTGACCCTAGAAAGTGGTATCCTTCCTAGCCAGTGCCTTTTATTCATAACGGAGCCTCCATATTGGTCATTGGAATGTTATAAAACAGCAATAGGATAAATGAGAAGGTGGATGGGATGTGACCACCGTGTGCAATGTCATATTTGCACTGAGCAGGTCAGATGTGGACCTCAGACCATCAGTATGCAGCCTTGGTCCAAACAAAAAAAGTCCATGCTCTTTATCTTTACCAGACATCTCCTCGGTATTCATTTGGACCAACAACTTGTTTCTCCAGAAAGGTTGGTTAAATAATTCCGCCTTCCTAGAGCTTGGTGTCCCATGTGTAGAAGATATTTAATTCCCAACTATGATCCCAGGTATTTTCTTTCAGGGTTTATTCAGAGATTCATGGTGTTCTAAGCACCGAATACAAAGTTGAACAGGATAGACAAGGTCCTTGTCCTTACAGAGCTCATATTCTAGTGGAGAGGGTGGGAAGAGAGGCATAAACTATATATCCATCTATACATATATATACATGCATAAACGCATACACACATATATATACACACACACAGATGTGCACCCATATGCATACACATACATACATTCACTTAGTAGGTCAATTGTGGTATATTTTGTAAGTAAAGCCAAAAATAAAATACAAATGTTTTGACTATGGAGAATGAAAGAAGTAAGAAAATCAAAGATGGTGCCTAGATTTGTAGCTTTGAAAAAGGCGAATGAGTAAGACTGGGGCATGAAGAGCATTGAGGGAGAAGCAGGAGTTCAATTTTGAACTTGTCCAGTCTGAGTTGTGGATTGGACATCCAAGTGGAGACATCAAGTAGGACTCTGCAGACCATGCCTATGAAAATAGAAACATGGTTGATGGTGTCCTCAAAACTGCCTAAAATGTCAGTGGAAGTGGACTGAAAATTCACAACATTGTAATAACACTGACAATCATCATATCTACTGGCAAAATTGACACAGGAGTTCATGCTCTGTATCACCGGCATCTCAATCATGTTATACTACCAGTAGTACCAGAACATTTTATAAATGTTATGATAAAGTTATGGGAAATATGCCTATTTAAGCTTTTATGGATCTATTTAGACATTTTACTAAAGAAACTGTATCTGTCCTTCACTAGGAATAGGCCCTGGAGATAGCTTTTCTTCCTTCATAGTCATAGGTCAAACCCAAGTCATAGAGTCACCTTGACCCTATGAGCCATGGACCAACAGAAATAAAGGGTAGACCTCTCTGTCCTGCTTGTCTCTAGAAGCACATCCTCCTGAGGTCTGAGTGAATGGCCATATCTGTGAGCATGAAAAGGTACACATTGATCATTATTAATTAAAATTATTATTACTCTACAAGGAAAAGAGGCCCATTAGCTCTGGCATTGTAACCATGCCTACAGTGTTTCTACCTAATAGCACTTAGGGATTTACAGTAGCTACAGTGCTCTTTGCAGTAGCTGCTATTTTTGACAAGAGTACACACTCACTGCATCCTCCTAGTCTACTGAGCCTTTTTGCCCTCCAAGGTACCTGGTCAGTGTTCAGTGGTGTCTCACCACTCCTCCCAAAAGAACATTGGGATGTCAGGGTACAATGGAGTGGAGTTCTAAACCTGAACAAAGGCAGATTGAGCCTCCAGAAGAAGACAGATCCTAGAAGAGAAGCTATTCTTATGTCAGATGGGTGGTGAATATTGGGAATCATTAGAGTCAGTTGTCACAGACCACAGAGCAAAGAAAAACATAAGAGGGCCTAGACAGCTCTTCTATTTTGTGAAACTGTCCTTCTCCCCAGATAGTAGGCCTAGTCTTAGCAGAAAGGGGCAGGATGAGTGCCCCAATCTTTACATTCCTGCAGAATTGGTTCAAACCACTGCTCAAAGTTAGGGAAAAAAAAAATATTTGCTGTATTAAAACCCTCTGGAAAAAAAAAAAAAAAAAAAAAACCAAAGCTGGCCTATTTAGATTAACATTGCTTCCTGATACTGCTTTCCAAATGTTAGGAGCAATGACCTGGAAAAGTGAAAAGTTTTATTTAAGAGTGTTGATGTCTGCTTCTATATGGATGGACCTTTGGATGTCAGAAGAACACAACATCCATTGGTTGGAGTTTAATAATGGTTCATTGTCCAGATATGAAACTTGCTATTGCCTCAGTGAAGGCTTTTAGGGAGCAGAGCTATAACACATGGCTGGCCTTTTTAGGATGTAGACAGTCTCAAGGGAGTATTACTCCCATTCTAACACTAGAGCAGACCAGATTAGCGAAAAAGTTATAGTGTTCTTTTTTTTTAACCCACCAGAGAGCTGAGGATGCCATAAGCCTAACGAATTAAATTCTATAAAGCTATGCACCATTACATGGAAAGAAGAGACCCACAGCTCCTCTCATCCTTGGTGGAATGGTAGAAGAAGGAGGAATTCAGCCTAGACAAAGGTAAGAAGAAATCAGCCAAACATTTTATAAAACTTTCACAGCCATTCAAGCTGGTTGAGACAGGAAACAAATGGGTCCCAGAAACACAGAACAATTCTGCACCTGTGTCCCTCATATTTCCCATATGCCTTCACCAAGTGCATGGGAGTTGTATATAAAAAGCTGGGAGTGGAGCAGAGGCCTGAAAGAGATGCCTCCTGTCTTAGTTACCTAGTGCTGCTATAACACAAGCACGACAAGTGGGTGGCTTAACAAACAGAAATTTATTTTCTCAGCTTTGTCAGGCTAGAAGTCTGAATTCAGTGTGCCTGCTCCAGGGGAAAACTTATCTCTCCGTCAGCTCTGAGGATGGTCCTTGGTGATCATGTGGCGTGTATTTTCCATTCTGTTTGTGCTTACTTGTTTGCTTAGTCTGATCTTTTATATCTCAAAAGAGATTGATTTAAGACACTCCCTACACTAATACTGCCTCATTAATATAACAAATAAAGCCCATTCCCAACTGGGATTATAACCCCAGGAATAGGGGTTAGGATTTACAAAACAATTTCTGGGGACAAGATTCAATCCATAACACCCCCCAAGCCATGTGGGGCCTTCCCTAAGTGAAGGCAATGGCCCACTGCAGGCTGGGGCAGAGCAAGAAAGCTGAGAAACATCTCCCGGAGACACCATCGAGTTTCATCCCTGAGATACCATGGTCTTTCATCAAGTGCATATAGCAGTCCACTGGAGGCTAGGAATGTGGCAGGAAAGCTGGTAGAAATCCCTTCAAGGTGCTCTGAGTCTTCACTTAGTGCACAGCAGTAGCCCTCCAAAATCTGGGAGCAGGGAAGCAGGATGGAAAGAAACTTCTCAAGGAGTAGAAAGCCAGGACAAGGACTGGAGAAAACAGAAGATTCTCCAGTCACCCAAAAAATTGGCAAGTGGCTTATAAAATAGATTGATACCTTGCATTGTTCAGAAAGCTATAAAGCTTACTCTGCTCAGATCCCCAGTCGAGCTAAAGGGAAAGGGCTGATCACACCCTCAAAACATTTAAAGCTAAAGGTGAACTGAATCTAACCAAAGCTGCAAAAAAGCCCAAGCCCAGCTCAAATACATATTGGCTTAATTTGTAACTTCACACCATCAGGCTGACAGCAAATGGATCTCCTTTTTCTGGAAATAAAGTTTATTTTCGTCCACCTGTCAGATCCTTTTATATATAGTTTCTGATATACAGTAAAAAAAAGAAAAAATTAAAATAAAAAAATTAGAGACATACAAAGAAGCAAGAAAAACTGTCAACATGTGGTCAAAATAAGAAATAATCAATGGTATTAGATGCAGAGAAGGTCCACATGGTTGCATCATCATACAAGGAATTTGAAAGAAAAAAAAAAACTATAATAAATATATTTAAAAAATTGTGGAAAATATGTGTGAAAAGATGGGAAATTTGATCAGAGAGATGAAAACTATAAAATTGAACCAAATGGAAATGCTAGAAATAAGAAATACTATATTAGAAGTGAATAATCCACTTGATAGGTAAAAAAAAAAAAGGCACAGTAGAAAAGAGGATTAGTGAAGTTGAAAACAGGACAACAGAATTTACCCAGGCTAATTTTTAATATACATGGGGAAACATGGGGAAACCCTGGTGGTGTAGTGGTTAAGAGCTATGGCTGCTAACCAAAAGGTGGGCAGTTCGAATCCACCAGGCGCTCCTTGGAAACTCTATGGGGCAGTTCTGCTCTATCTTCTAGGGTTGCTATGAATCGGAATCGACTTGACGGCAATGGGTAATGTACATGGTAGACATCTTCTTGTGAATGTGGCTTGAATTTCTGGCAGTTCCCTGTGGAGGTACTGCTGCAACCGGTTTTGAATTATCTTCAGCAAAGTATTACTTGTGTGTGATATTACTGATATTGTTTGGTAATTTCCACGTTTTATTAGATCATCTTTTTCTGGAATGGGCACAAATAAGGATCTCTACCAAGATAGCTTCTTTGGTAGCTGTCTTCCAAATTTCTTGACATAGATGAGCAAGCACCTCCAGCGTGACATCTCAGTTAGTATTCCATCAATTCTTGGAGCCTTATTTTTCACCATTCTTCAGTGCAGCTTGGATTTCTTCCTTCAGCACTACTGGTTCTTGATCGTATGTTGCCTCCTAAAATGATTGACTGTCGACCAATTCTTGGTACAGTGGCTCTGTGTATTCCTTCCATCTTCTTTTGATGTTTCCTGCGTCATTCACATTTTTGCCCATAGAATCCTCCAAAATTGCAGCTTGAGACTTGAATTTTTTCTTCATTTCTTTCCAGCTTGAGAAATGCTGAGCGTGTTCTTCCCTTTTGGTTTTCTAACCCCAGGTCTTTGCACATTTCATTATAATACTTTACTTTGTAATCTTCTTGAACTGCCGTTTGAAATCTTCCGTTCAACTCTTTTACTTCATCATTTCTTCCATCCACTTTAGCTGTGAGAGCAAGTTTCAGGGTCTCTTCTTAAATCCATTTTGGTCTTTTCTTTCTTTCCTGTCTTTTTCATGACCTTTTACTTTCTTCGTGTATGATATCCTTGATGTCATCCCACAAATCATCTGGTCTTTGATAATTAGTGTTCAATGTGTCAAATCTATTCCAGAGATGGTCTCCAAACTCAGGTGGGATATACTCAAGGTCATATTATGGTTCTCATAGAGTTGTTTGTTTTTCTTCAGCTTCAACTTGAATTTGCATAACAGCAATTGATATTCTATTTCACAGTTGTCCCCTGGCATATCACTGGTGATGTCAGATGGATCTTGGTTGAAAGCAGAGAATACCAGAAAGATGTTTACCTGTGTTTTATTGACTATGCAAAGGCATTCAATTGTGTGACTCATAACAAATTATCGATAATATTGCAAAGAATGGGAGTTCCAGAACACTTAATTGTCCTCATAAGAAACCTGTACATAGGCCAAGAGGCAATAACTCAAACAGAACAAGGGTATGCTGCACGGCTTAGAATTAGGAAAGCTGTGCATCAGTGTTGTATCTTTTCACCGTATTTATTCAATCTGTATGCTGGGCAAGTAATCTAAGAAGTTGGACTATATGAAGAATAACACAGTATCAGGGTTATAGAAAGACTCATTAACATCCTGCAATATGAAGATGAGACAACCTTCTTTGCTGAAAGTGAAGAGGACTTGAAGCACTTACTGAAGAAGATAAAAAAACACAGCCTTCGATATGGATGACACCTCAACATAAAGAAAACAAAAATCCTCACAACTGGACCAATAAGCAACATCTTGAAAAATGGAGAAAAGACTGAAGTTGTTAAGGATTTCATTCTACTTGGATCCACAATCAATACTCATGGAACCAGCAGTCAAGAAATCAAATGACGTACTGCATTGGGCAAATCTGCTTCAAAAGAGCTCTTTGAAGTTTTGAAAAGAAAAGATATCACTCTGAGGACTAAGGTTGGCCTGAATCAAGCCATATTTTCAATTGCCTCTTAATGCATGTGAAAGCCGGACAATGAATAAGGGAGACTGAAGAAGAATTGACACACTTGAATTATGGTGTTGCTGAAAAATATTGAGTAGTCCATGGACTGTCAGAAAAACTAACAAGTCTTTCTTGGAATAAGTACAGCCAAAGTGCTCCTTGGAGGTGAGGATGGTGAGACTTTATTCATCTCGTGTACTTTGGACACATTATCAGGAGGGACCAGTCCCAGGAGAAGGGTATCATGTTTGGTAAAGCAGGGGGTCAGTGAAAAAGATGAAGACCCTCAAAGAGATGCATTGACACAGTGGCAGCAATGATGGGCTCAGACGTAGCAATCATTGTGAGGATAGTGCAGGACTGGTCAGTGTTTCGTTCTCTTGTATATAGGGTCACTATGAGTGGCAATCAACCACATGACAACTACCAACAGCAACAATATATATGGAGCTAAGATTGGTGGAAAAAACGGGAACAGAGCATCTGAGATTTGTGAAACAATATCAAATGATCTACTATATGTGTTCCAAAAGAAAAAGAAAAAAATGATTTAATATACTTGTCCCAAAAGAAAAGGCAACAGATAGGAGCAAAATAAATATTTGCAAAGATAATGGCCAAGGATTTTTCAAAATCAATGAAAGACATCAACTCAAAGACAAAAAAAAGTTCAGCAAACCACAAGCAAGACAAAAACCAAGAGAACCATCGTGTTGGCACACCAGGTCAAAACGCTGGAAACCAAAGTTGAAGAACAAGTTTTACAGCAATCATAGAAAAAGACACATTACATACATGAGAAGAATAGTCAAATAATGTCTGACACTTCATGAGAAACAATGGAGGTCAGAAAACAATGCAATAACATTTTTGAAGTATTAAAATTTAAATTACAAAAAAAAAAGACTAGATTTCTATTTTCCAGCAAAATATTCTTGAAAAATGATGGCGAAACACAGGCTTTTCCATATAAACAAGATTTGAGAGAATTTTTTGCCAGCTGGCTTGCACTAAAAGAAATATTAAAGGAAGTTTTCCTTGTTGTAGAAAAATGACACCAGATGTAAACTTGGATGTTTACCAGGGCATAAAGAGCATTGTAAAAGGTAAGAATATGTGTAAATATTTCTTTTAAGTTTTTTTTCTTAATTTTCTCTCTCTCAAAATAATAAGAATGTATTGTGTGGTGTATAACGTAAGTAGAAGTAAAAACACAGAAATACACAAAGGAGTAGGAGTAAATGGAATTATACTGTTTTAAGTTTCATGAAATAATGTATTATTTGAAGGAGCACAGCCAGAATGTTTCTTAGAAGCGAGGATGGTGAGATTTTATCTCATGTACTTTGGATACATTATGAGGAGGGGCCAGTCCCTGGAGAAAGACACTAAGCTTGGTAAAGCAGAGGGTCAACAAAAAGGAAGAAGACCCTCAATGAGATGGCTTGACACAGTGGCTGCAACAGTGAGCTCAAATGTAGCAATGATTAAGAGGATGGTCAAGAACTGGGCAGTGTTTCATTCTGTTGTGCATAGGATCACTATGAGTCAGAACCAACTTGATGGCACCTACCAATAACAACAATTTGAAGGCAGACTGTTATAAGTTAAAATGAGTATTTTAATCTCAAGAAAAATAATTTTTAAAATACTGCAAATAGCTATAGATTAAAGGTCAATACCAAAAAAAAAAAAAAGAAAACAAAATCCATTGCCATCAAGTCAATGCTGACTAATAGCGACATTGTATTTAGGACAGACTTGAACTACTCCATAGTGTTTCCAAGACTGTAATCTTTATGGAAGTAGACTGCCACATCTTTCCCCCTCAGAGCAGCTGATGAATTTGAACAGCCAATCTTTTGGTTAGCAGCCAAGCACTTAACCACTGCGTCAAAAGGTCGATAAACCAAACAAAAAGAAAAAAACCTGTTGCCATCCAGTTGATTCTGACTCATACAGACCCTGTAGGACAGAGTAGAACTGCCCCACACAGTTTCCAAGAAGCAGCTGGTAGATTCAAACTGCCGACATTTTTGTTAGCAGCTGAGCTCTTAACCACTAGGCTGACAAGTCAACACAGGAGATAAAAAAGGAATACTAAAACTGCTTAATATGCTCAAAACAGGAAAGAAAGAACAAAACGGTAAAAGATACAAATGACAGAATGGAAATATACAAAATAATAACGAGATGGTAGACAACTACTTAAGGGTCACTATGAGTCAGAAACGACTTGTCAGCAATGGATTATAGGGTATTCAATTGCTAATTTATCAGAAGTAGATTGCTAGACATTTCTTCCAAGATGCCACTGGGTAGGCTCAATCCTCCAATCATTTGGTTAGCAGCCAAGTACTAACCAGGGATGACCCAGGGATTTCAAATGTTGGCAAGGATATGAACCAACTGCAACTCTCTCTCATACATTGCTGGTAGGATTGTAAATGGCAGTACCAATTTTGCGAGCTGGTTTATCATTTTTTTTTATAAAGTTAACACACATCTACCCTATCGCCCAGCAATTCTATTCCTAAGTATATACTCAAGAGAAATGAAAACATATAAACATGTGTCTACAATAAGACTTGTACAAGAATGATTATAATAGCTTTATTCATAATAGCAAAAAAAAAGGAAATAACTCAATTGTCCATCAACAAAAGAATGGAAAGCATATTGTGGTATATTCTCACACAATGGAAGAGTACTCATGAGTAAAAAGGAATGAGCTACCAATAAACACAATAACATACATGAATCTCAAAAACAGTATGATAAGCAAAATAAGCCAGAAACAAGAGAATACCTACTGTATAATTTCATTTATATGAAGTTCAGAAACAGATAAATTAATCTATGATGATAAAACCAAAAAAAAAAAAAAAACCCATTGCCATCAAATCGATTTTGACTCATGGCAGCCCTATAGGACAAAGCAGAACTGCCCCATGAGGTTTCCAAGGAATGCCTGGTGGATTCGAACTGCCAACCTTTTGGTTAGCAGCACAATGCTAAACCACTGTTCCAACAGAATAGAAATCAGAAAGAGGTTGCCTTGGGCAGGGAAGACTTAATGGAAGATAGAATGAGAGAATTTTCTGGAATGATGGAAACATTTTATAAGCTGTTTTCAGTGTTGATTATACAAGTGCACACAATTGTCAAAACTAATTGAAGTAGAGGAGGCAGTGCCAAGGCGGCGGAGTAATCAGATGCTTCTGGTGAACCCTCTTACAAAAAGACCCGAAAAAACAAGTGAAGTGATTATATTTATGACAATCTATGAGCCCAGTTAGAAAACAGACTAAGCAGCATGGGGAGGGACAGACAATTCACAAAGAGTTGCCGGACCTGAATTGCCAGGATCCACCAGGCACCATTCCCAGGAGTGGTGCAGCAGGCTGGTGGTAGCATTTGGCCGCAGTTTCCTCAGGGAGAAACAGCCAGCCACACAGCCTACTCACACCTCCGGAACCAGAGAAGAGTGGCACTCTCGGCAAAAGCTAAGTACTTGCATATATTTACCCACACCCCCGGCCCCCAAGCCAGCTTCAGTGGCTGTTGATTTCCCTGGGCCTGAGATATGTCCTGCTGCATGCTCTGAGCCATTCTCCTGGCCTTGGAGAAGGAATAAATCACAGTTGGGGAAAAGATAATCTGCCAGCTCCACCTGCCTGGGGAGCTCAGGACAGAAGCGTCTGGGCATAAATGGTT